>NC_048602.1:18207876-18527730 GCF_003668045.3 Cricetulus griseus | reverse complement strand
GATGCAGCTGCATTTTTTTCTCACTGACCCATGGAGGAAGATGTGGGGTCTAACAATAGAGCTCATTAGCACAGTCTTCCTAGCTCATTAACCTCTAAGTATTCAAATTTCCTTGAATACTACTCTTTCTCTTATTATTCATTTGCCTAGAGTTTGATCTGAATTTCTGGAATAAACTGAAAGCAATGGAGCCATCTTCCAGGCTTGTGAAGGGAGGAAGACCTATTTTTTTTTTTTTTTTTAATTTGAGATCTGGTTCCTTCTTTACTTTCCTATTTGTCTGAAGTCCCTGTGACAACCAGAAAGAAAGTACCTTCAGTTCATATGATTTTAGTATGAAACCACAGAAGAAACATTTCCCTTTGTGTCCTTAAATCTCTCTCTAATTTTTAATATTCTGTCTGGGTACTTTTCCACCTATGAGACAAGGAATGACTCCACCCACCTAGTATGGTGATCTGTACAAACTAGATAGTCATATTATTGTTGTGGTAAAAGCTACATTTTAGGCACTGGCTTCCAAATACTCAAAGAGTCTAGAATGTTATGGTGAAGTTTCTACCAAAGCCTTGTCCCCAATCTTCCTCCAAAACCTGCAGAAACTCAGAAAGCAAAATTATGACAAGTAATGACCTTTCCTCCAGAGATATTCATGAACACTGCCACAGGTACTTAAACAGTCCCTCAGTGACTAGACTCATGGTTTTTCAGGTCTCCCTTTCCCATCTCTCCTCTGGGGAATGGAAGGCATCCAGGAGGACTATGTCCATTAAACATGAGCTTTTTCAAAATCAGTTTGATTTGGTCTGATTTAGATTGCTGCATCCTCAGAAAGAAAGTTTTCAATTATATTCAGGAGGATAAAGGGAAGTCCCTATGGAGGAGAGGAAGATATCAGGGTTTGCAATCCAAGCCAGGGGCCAGTGTTATTGAAATGCATATCTTTGTTGATCTAGAAAGGGTTTTTTTTTTTTTTCTTTTGTGGGAGGCACAGCCAGGAACCACAATACTGTGTCTTCAAGCACACTCTATCCCTATGGTAGGTGCTCCTGTCACTCAAGCCTCACTATCCAATCAAGCCTCACTATCCCTTCATGTGACCTGCCAGTCAGCAGTGGTGCGGGGCTCTTCTAATCACCATACTTCAATCTTGGCTTTGAAGAGGAGCCAGTGGTTTTGTGTTCTGTGGTTCAGTTACTGCTGCAGGGAGCAGAGATGAGAGCTTCTGTGGTCTGGGAAACCACAACATGGTGAGCTAGGTTCTGCTGTCTGCAGAAGGGAAGAAGCAGATGGTGAGCAATGGCAGACAATGTGTTGGATTCTCCTTGTATCTGGGTGGGAAACTGGCCGGGTTCCCTGTATATCAACCAAATATACCATGACAAGGTGCAATAAGACTATACACAAACCCCCATAAAAGGCTGACCAAGGTAACTCAATAGAAGGAAGTGTCCCAAGAGCAGGCAAAAGAGTCAGAGACACCACAAGAACTACTGATAGGAATCCCACAAACAAACCAAGCCAAACAACCATAGTATGTTTGCAGAGTTCCTGAGATAGTGCCGTGCAGGCTCCATGATAGCCACTTTACTTTCTCTGAGCACCTATGAACCTTGTTAAGTTCCTTCTGTGTGGCATGTTCTGCTGTTTTCTGGCATTAGGGAAATGTCCAGAGATATATACAAGGATGAACCCAACTAAGATTCTAAGCAATAGTGAAGAAGCTATCCTAAATGTCCTTCCCTTATAACGAGATTGATGACTACCTTATATGCCATCCTAGAGCCTTCATCCAGTAGCTGATGGAAGCAAAAAGCAGACACCCACAGCTAAGTACTGAGCAAAATGCCAGGAATCCAGTTGTAGAGAGTGAGGTGTGATGAGCAATGTATTCATGACCAGGCTGGGGAAACTCACAGAAATAGGTGACCTGAACAAGGACTTCAGACTGACAGTTCAGAACCAGCTTAGGACAGAACTAGGTTTACCAAATGTGGGAGTCAGTTAGGAGAGGTGGGCAGTGTATGGGGCCTTTAGCCATGGAACAGTACTTATCTCTAGTGTAGGAATGGACATTGGGAGCCTATTCCCCATAGAGGGAAACTCTGTCACCCTAGACACACTGGCCTAGGTACCACCCCAATGATGTGATGGACTTTGATGATTCCCAATGGAAGGCCTCGGCTTTTCTATCGAGCAGAAGAGGGATGGATAGGGGTCGATATCAGGTATGGTCAGATGGGAGGGACACAGAACTGGGGCAGCTATATAAAGTAAGACTGTTTCTAATTTAAATTTAAAAAAATAGAAAGCATAGAAGATAATATTCATCAGAATGTAGAACCCTTAATATCACTAAGACCAGAGGTCTGAAGAACTAATTAACTTTCAGCATTTCTTTCTCGCCTCTCATGATCACCTATCTAACCACAGGTTCTATCCCAAACCTTCCACTCTGTGTCAGATGTGCTCACATCTAGATCTTGAATGTTAAAAAACAATGAAGATAATTACTAAATATCACATCCTGAAATTCAAAACACATAAAGATTATAAACAGGAGACTCTGACCACATCCTTAAAGGGAAAATAGGGCTGTGACATTAATGTGAGATAAGTTAGCTATAAAGGGTGTATTAGTTACATTTTAAGTTATTCAAATCTTGGATATGCATTTTATATTAAATTATGAAGAGGATATTGCAGTTAAATATAAGCTGTGCCCCGGAGATTATCTTCAGAAATGTTAAATGTGTGGACTGATAGACACGCGCAAACTCAAGTGTCTATGACTTAGATACTTGTAAATAGGCCATAACAACAAATAAATTGAAAACAACTAGGTTGGATAAATTGGAAAATGTATCGGTATATACAACTAAAAGAGGGATTAAACTAAAAGGGTTTTAGTTTAACAATAGAAAGTAAATATAAATTGATGGGCAAGTTTCCTAGAGCAATGGTTGTAAACCTTCATGTTGTGGTGATGTCTAACCATAAAGTTATTTTCATTTCTACTTAATTACTGTAATTTTGGCAGTGCAATGGTAATGCAAATTTGTTTGTAGGAAGATGTTTGCCAAAGGAGTTTCAACCCATGGTTGGAGAATCACTGGTGTGATCTGTTACTTTTAATCTGTTGAATTTAACCCTTTAAGCTAGCTAATATTAAAAAGTGTTTGAAATAGCTGAGTGGATGAAGGTCATTGCTCCCCTGCCTTCCTACCTTAATGTAGGACCTATGATGGGGGGAAGAGCAAATTGACTCCCGATGGCTGTCATCTGATCTACACACACACACACACACACACACACACACACACACACACACACACACACGCAGGCACGTGTGTTCATACACATAAATAAATAAATAGATAAGTATTTAAAATTAAAATTAAGGGGTAAGAGTTATTTAACATTTCTATGTACAGCAACTGAGTGGGTAATTTTTAGTGCCGTGTCTAACTTCAGGAAAGTTATATAAATATGTGACATTACTTAAAGCTATCATGTAGCTTAATGAATGTTATTGATATACCCTCTATAATCAATGTTATCAATAATATTAAAAATGAGCAGACACATATTCTTCAAAATTCAGGGTTGACTTGCAAACTCTGCTGTCTTTGAAGAGGATAGTAGAACCGTAGTTAACATAAAGCTATGTTAAAATTACAATTAGGCAAAATCTTCAAGACAACTTCATTGAATGAGTTCAGATCTCATACAAGAAATTTCAGCCTGTGAAATTGAGATTCTTTTTCAGTGAGTGATGGAGATACACATATCACAAAATATTTTCTGTGACAAATGATAGAAGCATCCAATGACTATCATAGGATTGGCTCCTCCATTAATATTTTCCTGCAGAAGGAGCACAACACCATGACTCCAAAAGTTCACCAATCTAGGGTCACAGGTAATACTATAACCATTATTGTTAAGGTCATTATTGTTTGAAAAACAGGAAACTTAGAAATCATTACTTTGTTGCAATTGAGACTGGAGTAGAAATTTTCCTCAGAGATACCCTCAATTATCTTTATGGATGAAAAGCTAAAATAAAATTAGCAATTCATTCTGGCACTCAGATAATATGAGTGGAAACATATAATATGTTTTAACAGAAAAATTCAAATTTGTATCAATATACAAAGATTTTTTTAAGCAAGAGTACAAGCATACATACAGTGGGTTGTAACAGAAATTAACTTAAACCTCTATTAGTATACAAAATATTTGAGATTAATAATTGTTTTTAAGTTATAGTCGATTCAATAATCTACCCTTTTATCTTATGATTCCTACATTTCCCTAAATATAACAGTTATCTGTAACCCATCAAATAATCAAAATCCTCCCACCCACCAACATTTGGGAATGTCAGAGTCATGTTCTCCAGATGCTTCCTGCTGTCTGTGGATGAAAGCAAGGACCTTAAAGGGTCCCTGAGAAAATTTGATATTAAGTTCAATTCCTACAATGAGCATCAGTTACTTTAGTTGATATATATGGCCTGTCAAGTTCAAGAGGTCTCACTTGCTATAACCATATCTATGTCAACATGGAGCAAATCCATAGCCTCTTGTTTCCTGTGGAAACAAAAGCAGAACTGCTTCTCCAAAGCATTTTGGATTCTCATTTGACAAATATTTTTGCTTTTTTAAAGTTAAGGCATTCATAAAGAATACAGACTCCTTTATTTCAACTGTCCCTCTTTCAATTCCATTTACGTCTGGACCCATTTTACTGTATGCCTTTTAGCCTTTTTACTGCCAAAGCAAACATTAGACTGCTAAGCTACACATGGATCTTCAGCATGCCCTTCCAGATGTCTATGCCTGCTTAGGATTTCATGAGAGCAAAGTCTAAAACTCTCAGCACAGTCAGACATAGATCACCAAGAACTATACATAGCCTTCCTAGAGCTCTGGCATTTGCATGATTGTGCTGTGACAGTCATTTTGACTGAGGTTATCATTGCTGCTTAGTGTAGTGGCTCTTCAAAGGCTAAACAGTAGGCAGAAATTCATTAAGGAGAAACTTTTTTCTGCATTCTCAGGCCTTATATTGAAATATAGCCCCATGTTGGGTATATAAATTTTGCTTAATGTTTTAGTCCTTTAGCTCTTTAGTTTTTTACATGTTGGGGAGGGCACCTCCCAGGTCCCAAGTTGGTACACAGTTGCATGTTATTACTTACAAATGCCTGTCCTTTACTTGGCTTTTTTCCAGCCAATTTTTTAACTCAAATGGTCCCACATACCTTTCCCTCTAGACTTTTACCTTTCTCCATTTATGTATATCTTACTTTCCCTCCTACTCCACGACTTGCTGTGTGGTAGGATAAGCTACCACAGCTTATCCTTCCTCCTGCCTCACTATAGGAAAAACAACTCTTTATCAGAACGTAAGGTGTTGTAGACAGGCCAAGAATCACAGCTTCACAAAGTTAAATTAATACAGCATAAACAAAACCAGTACGTATTTACATCATGAAACAAATGTTCCATAGCCTAAAAGTAACACATCATAAAATAATGTTCTACAGACATATACATTTACAATATTGTCAGTATCATGTTTCAGTTGTACACATGTATGTGATATTTTAGAATACCATGACCTATGATGATTTGCATATTGACTTCACTTGGGAAGAATGGACTTTGCTGGATACTTCTCAGAAGAATCTCTACAAAGATGTTATGCTGGAGACCTACATGAACCTCAATGATATAGGTAAGAGTGTATTTTCCTTGATACTTTAAAGTAATAGGACAACTATTCCTTTGTTACTGATGCTCTTCTTTAATTTGAGAGAGAAAAAGAATGTGTTAATAGAATCAGTCAAAGTTCTACAGTTCACTGAAGACAGTAACTTAAGTTTTGCACATTTTTCAACAATATAATATACATTTTCTGGTACTATGTTTTAGGATACAGTTGGGAAGACCATACGATTGAAGAACATTGTCCACGTTCTAAAAGACATGGCAGGTAACTTTCATGTGTGAGCTGATAGAAATGTGCCTCTTTAAAAAATTGTAATATGTCCTGGAAATTTGAAACAGAACCATCAGTGTAAATAAGCACAGCTTAAAGTGCATTGATGATTATTAAATTCTCACACAACCATATACCTCAGTTTCCGGTAGGTGAACTGCCTTTGCAAGGCATTATTTTAAGAAAGAAAGCAAGGAAACAGTGCCTTGAGAGTAATTACCACTTGAATCATTGCACCATGAGAGCTATGTTGTAGAACTTTAAATTAATTTATTTCATACTATCCCTGTTACTAAAGGTATACACATGGTTGAGGTGATAAGCATATCTCCAAATCTTCTATTAAGCAAATACTCCATAGAAAAACTAGTTTACTCATGTACTTGCTGCTACTTTCTAAGTGTAGTGACAGAGGCTATTACCATCAAGTGTCAAGGGGCACTTATTGCAGGGAAATTTTAATTGCTCTAGCACATGTCTCTAAGGAACATAAAGCCCAACTGAATTAAATGTGTAAGCCTCTTCTTTGTAATCTTTACTCTACCAGGTATATCATGTATTAGTCAGGATACAAGCTGTAAAGCCTTTGGGCGCCTCGGAAGGGACAGGTATTCTAAAACTCAGGAGTCATAGAATACTGAGTGTTACACAGCTCAGTTGGAAAGGTATCCTGCAGCTCAGGAGCCATGGAATGCCACAGGTCACAGTAAGCGCAGCAGCTAACAGCCCTGTTTCAAGGGGATGGGGGTGTTTCCCGGATGTATCAGCTCTGATCCAGCAGAAAAGGGCTTCCTTGCAAAGTTTTTGAAATTCGGCTCCAGTCCTCTGGAGAGTGTGGGCGGAGTGTAACAACTCTGATCTGTCAAGGGAATGTTTCCCCTGATAGAAATGTTAGAACACTGCTTGATTTGTTCTGCTGCTCCTCTCTGCCACTGCCGCTTAGCTGGTCTTCTCAGCTGCTCTTCTACTGCTCTTGCCTGTGGCCCCTCTGCCGCTCCACAAAAGAAGGTTTTCACCCAAAGCTCGTTCGGGGATTTTTATTATTAGAAGAATTCCGTGCATACACAGGATTTAAAATGGGATTCTTCCGGGGCAGAGTTTTTCCAGGGGCGGGCATTGGTCAAATTTGAATCCTAGCTCTCCTGTTCAGTGATTAGTTTTCTGCATAGGTTTAAGGTCAGATTGGGCTCTAGTCAAAGTGTTTTTTTTTTTTTACTGATCTTTTTTTGTCTTTTTGGTTCTAGATTTAGGGCCTGGGTGTATTTCTTTCACTGACTCCAATTCTAGAGGCAAAGAGTGTTTCTTACTGGTTTCAGGGTCAGGGTACATTTCTTTGGTTCTGCTCAGGTTGTGTTTCTTTGGCTAGATCCTTTTCCCTATACAAGCCATGTGAGCAAAGGGCGTAATATACCTCTATCAGAGAATATTTAAAAGACATGTAGTAGTTCTTGTTTTTGAGCATACCTGTTAAATTTCATTCATATGTACAAGTAATTTGTTTTCTAGCTTCATTGATAATACACCAACAAGCTCAGTCTGCAGAAAAAAGCCCTATGAATCTAGGACTGTGTAAATACTTCTGTTTGTTTTACTTCATTAGCAAATGTAGTGTGACTCAACGTTTAAGAAAATTTAAAAATTCAATATGGGTGATAAAGATCTAAATGTTTCCAGTTATCTTCAATATGTGAAAAATCTGTAGAAAACGGTTCTAAAAATTAGAACCATATACTAAAGGAATATACCTCCACTGGTATCTTCAAAGATGGAAAACAATCCTTAATGAAGGTGGAAACATGAGTGTAAACACAGTGATAAGACTGTAAAATCTGATTCTTCTTCACAATTGAAACAAATTTTAATACTAATTTATACAGACATCAAGATTCAACATTGTATTGAATATGGTAAAGCATTTACATGTGCCCATTTTCCTTACAGGCATGAAAGATCACATACTGGAGAGAAACCCTATGAATGTAATCAGTGTGGTAAAGCCTTTACTCGTTACAGTAGTCTTCAAATACATGAAAGATCACATACTGGAGAGAAACCCTATGAGTGTAATCAGTGTGGTAAAGCCTTTGCTCAGAAAAGTGCTCTTAAAGTGCATAAAAGAACACATTCTGGAGAGAAACCCTATGAATGTAATTATTGTGGTAAAGCCTTTGCTCAACACAGTACTCTTAAAATGCACGAAAGATCTCATACTGGAGAGAAACCCTATGAATGTAATCAGTGTGGTAAAGCCTTTGCTAGTTACAGTCTTCTTCGAACGCATATAAGAATACATACTGGAGAGAAACCCTATGAGTGCAATCAGTGTGGTAAAGCCTTTGCTCAGCACAGTTATCTTCAAGTGCATAAAAGAATACATTCTGGAGAGAAACCCTATGAATGTAATCACTGTGGTAAAGCCTTTGTGTCCCAGAGACATCTTCAAATACATGAAAGATCACATACTGGAGAGAAACCCTATGAATGTAATCAGTGTGATAAAGCCTTTGCTCAGCACAGTGCTCTTCAAGTACATAAAAGAACACATTCTGGAGAGAAACCCTATGAATGTAATTATTGTGGTAAAGCCTTTGCTCAACACAGTACTCTTAAAATGCACAAAAGATCTCATACTGGAGAGAAACCTTATGAATGTAATCAGTGTGGTAAAGCCTTTGCTAAGCATAATACTCTTCGAATGCATAAAAGATCTCATACTGGAGAGAAACCCTATGAATGTAATTATTGTGGTAAAGTCTTTGCTCACAACAATACTCTTCAAATGCATATAAGAACACATACTGGAGAGAAACCCTATGAATGCAATCAGTGTGGTAAAGCCTTTGCTCAGCACAGTGCTCTTCAAGTGCATAAAAGAATACATTCTGGAGAGAAACCCTACGAATGTAATCACTGTGGTAAAGCCTTTGCTCGGCACTGTTCTCTTCAAGTGCATAAAAGAACACATTCTGGAGAGAAACCCTATGAATGTAATCACTGTGGTAAAGCCTTTGCTCAGTACTGTTCTCTTCAAGTACATAAAAGAATACATTCTGGAGAGAAACCCTATGAATGTAATCACTGTGGTAAAGCCTTTTCTCAGCATTGTTCTCTACAAGTGCATAAAAGAACACATTCTGGAGAGAAATTATATGGAAAGGATTTTGCAAGTCAGTTTTCTTTAAACCCATAAAAGAACACTTACTGTCATCAAAGCAGTTTAAGGTAACCAGTGGGGTAAAGCTTTTACTTATATTAGGAGTCTTTGAAACATTAGAAAAAAATCATACTGCATTGAAAGTATAAATATAGTCAGTTTGCTTTAATTTTGCACTTTATAGAAGAGTAAACCTTTGTGGGGAATCAATCTGTTAAAGCCTTTAAAAGTTATAATCATTTTTGGTGGGATCTTTAGCCATCACACTTCCAATCAGTTATACAACAGCATTTTATTTGTAGAAAATAATTGACAGTGTCAACCATCTGTGCAAGCATTATGATATTCATTTAATATTCATCCTCCAGCACCCTCATGGAAAAAATGGATATATGAACTTATGAATCCTTATGTGTAGTGTAACAGGGCCAGCAAAGAAAGACACCCCGGCCCAGAAACCAGATCCAGTGAAAGAAACAAACTTTGGCCCTAAAACTTGAGCCAAAGGAACACACCCTGAAACAAGACCAAAATGGTTAAAAAGGGTCAGGGAAACAAATACACTTTGGCCCTGAACCCAAAGGCAAAGAAACAAACTCAATTCTGACCAGCTGAGGAAAAATTCAACTAATACCCGAGCTCAAAACCAACCAATCCACAAGCAGGAATCCAGCCAATCTCAATATTTTTCACTCTCAGGGTTTGAAATTTTATCAAATAGCATTCTGAAAAATGTTCTGTGTAAAAAAACTATGCCCCTAAGAAGACATATATAAACCATATGCTTGTTCAGGTGGCAGATGGCATTTTCCACACTGGTAGTAGCTGATAACTTTCCTGGATTGCTCCTTCTCAAATAATTCTGTTCAATGAGTTTCAGTGAAGAACTTCTTTTGCCAGAGTGGATATGAAACGCCCTAGAAGTAACATACACCTTTGCTGGAAAACTCCCTTGAAACAGCAGAGTAGAAGAAAAAACTTTTCACTGGTGATGTAGCAGCCTGCTACATTTCTGGAGCATTTTCCCCCAAGTTGGGTGAAACAGAGCAGTGACAATTTGGCCTGCATCAAAGAAGAAATATTTAGCATTGCTTGGCACCTCCCTTGTGGAGAAGAGAAGATAAGCAATGGACACTTCTGGTAAATTTTCTTAGCAGGGTGGAGCAAATTCAGTTGTCATGATCTCTCTCTGAGAGACAGGAGTGCTACATACTGACCGGAGACCATCCCCCACTGGAACACAACTTCATGTATAGCCTGACTTCCTGACTCTCAGAAGCTGAGAAGAATGCTGCTGCCATCAATCAGTGGCATTCCTGGGCTAGATAACAAAAAAACAACAAGAAAATCACATTTGATGCCCCATATTTTGTTCCAAATTTCTTCTGTTTCTCTGTTTAAATTCTCTAACCAAAAGCAAGTCAGGTAGTGAACAAGTTTATTTGGTTGATATCCCTATGTCACTGTCCATCTTTGTGGGAACTTAGATTAGACAATCAAGCTAATAAAGGTAAAACATGAGGAAACATTGCTTCCAAGGTATCTCTCTTGCTTTCTAACTCTCTAGTGCTAAGCTTGCTGTCTTATGCAGCCCAGGCCTACTTGTTTAGAGATATGGCCAACTCAAAGGAAGAGACTTCAAACATCAATCATAAATCAACACAAACTGTCTCAGACACAGAAGTCAGATATTCTGATTTAGGTACACCCTCAGTGTTCCATTACATATCTCTAAGCTATTTCATATTTGTAGGGAAAAGGATCTAACCAAGGAAATATACCCTTGCCCTAAAACTAGAGCCATAAAGCCAAAAAGACCAGTAAAGGGCTTTATAAGAGGGCCTTTGTAAGGAGATCTAGGAATTGAGATGGGATTTCCTACTTTTCCTGGATGACCCTTTGGACCTTTTCATAATTTACTGCTTTAAGAGCAGCCTTGTGGAGACCAACCATAAGGCAAGTTAAAAATCGCTTTCTAGCTAGGATGCCCCCTGAGGTATTGTAATTCCACTCAGGCTACTGGTCAGGGACTGTTATAGCCCCAACTGGGTAGGTATCATCGGTTTGGTGGACTTCATCTGCATAGGCCCTAGCCTGTTCCCAGACTCTCTCTCATTCCTCTGGGGGGAGATTGTTGGTAAGAATCATATAAACATCACGGAAAGTAAGATTGTATGACTGGGTAATATAGTGGAATTCTTTGATAAAGGTGGAATGATTAGCACTATAGGATCCCAATCTTTTCTCTATTTGGGAGAGTCCAGCTAATGAGAAGGGGACATGAACTTTGACTAAGCCATCCACCCTGGCAACTTCCCACAAGTGGAGAACTGTATCTGATTTAGGTTGGAGAATTAAAGGGGGTGTTCTCTTTGTGGAGCAGGAACGAGTAGGAGGAGGACTAGGGGCTGTTGGTGGTGTGCTGACGGTGAGTGCTAGGGAAAGCTGACTTGGGTGGCTTGTTACTGAGGGAGAGGAGGAAATTGGAGGGCCAGCGCAAGATGGGAAGCTGAGGGAACTTTTCAAGAGGGAGAGGGCTCATCGGCTGGATCAAAAGTAGTGCAGGGATCGCCCTGTTTATACTTCCTAGCCAGAAGGAATTGAGTGGGAGAACAGGAGGAGCAGAGAGAAGGCTTTGAGTGGAGTAGAGAGAAATCCTGGAAATAGAAAATCTCTTTCCATTTTTCCAATTGCTCACAGTAGTTGTAAAAGTCTCAAATAATTTTGGGATCTTGGGTGTCGTTACGTGGCCATTTGGACTGATTATCTAAGTGGTATTTACACCAAATTCGATTGCAAGAGCAAATAAATTTAGGTCTCTTCAGTTCAGGTTTCAGGTTTAGAGGCTGGAGGTTTTCTAAGAGGCACCCCAAGGGGGAATGGGAGGGTATGGATGATGCTGTTCCCATGGATGAGAAGGGAAAATTCACTGCAACCTGAAGTCAACAGCTTCCCCAGGACTCAGAGAGGACCTAGGAAGTAGGACCAAGCCATTCGGAGGGTTGTCACCCAACTCAATGGCAGTCAGGCTCTGGCCCTGGTACCGGGGCTTTCGTAGAGGTCCGAAGGCCATATACACCTCCCTGATCAAGAGAATTTCAGTAAGAAGACACTGTACGACTTTGTACTATGTAAAATATTAGCCAGTGAGTACTGTTTCACAAACTTTGAGCTGACTAAACTGTCAACCAGCATCGCCCACATCTGGATAGGAGAGTTCTCTAATGGGAAATTGAATACTTAGTAGTATTGTGCCCAAATTCTCAACCCCAGAATCAACAAGAGGCCCATTTTGATGCAAAAGCAATGAGTCTTTTATTGCAATTGTTTAACAGGATAATCCTATTAGCTCATGACTTTCATCCATCCACCACAGCAGATGGCTAGGGAAAGACCCCAAGATACCACCGGAGAGTGATCATATAGGGCAGCGTAAGGGGAGTGTCTAGGGGTACACACAGGCTCAGGACTGGTGTGCTTCCAGGCTTGGAGGACTTGCCCTGTGTTAATTAGTCAACTGGTTGTTATGGCCCATAGGCCCTCCCAGGGTGGTTGCTATGCTCTGCTGTGCACTTGTATGTAAAGCACACCCAGAGCCATGAAGTATAGCCCCACTAGCTATTTCTGATTGGTTCCTTGCCAGGAGGTGGACATCTGAACTCCTAGTAACCATGGCAAAGTCAGGCAAGCATGTGTTAGACTGTTATGGCTGCCAAAATGGAAGTTGGTTCCTTCAGTATTTCAAGCAATCATCCATGAAATATATACCCATCAATTCTCTGTTTTTTCATTTACATGGAAAGAATTAATGCATGCAGGAAATTGTAAATAGAGAAAGTAATTCGCCATGCCGCATCAGTCCTTCATAATGTAGACCCCTGCATCTCAGGGCCTCCAATTTCAGACTGTGATCTTGCTACCATCTCTTTTATTTCCCCTGAAGTGTACACAGTGCACTGTTTCCTCCTCTTCTGGTCTGAAGGGAAAAACCATGCTTCAATCACAGTTCTTTTCCCTGTTCTGCAATGGACAACCCACTATGTGACTCAAACTAGTCATTTTAACACTCTGTAGTGCTGCAGATTTTTAATCCAATATTTAGGGTTTATCAGGATAACAAGAGCAATGCCCTGTGGAGCTACAGACAGGGTTCAAGTTCACTCAATCATTATAGGAGACCTTGTCACAAAACTTCTTTTCAAAAGACTGGAGATGCAGCACTTCTAGAATCAGTATATCTTTATGGCACACCAGGACTTAATGGTTGGTTGTAACCCTGTAATGGTCCCTTGAGTAGCATTTATAGGTCTGCTGTTTTAATGGAGGGATAGACATTTCTGCTGTTTTTAAATTGAGGTTGTCTCCTTTGTTGCTGGAATGTAGCTGGTTAAACCCCAGGAAGAAAAAAAAAACAATTACTTCTAATCATACTGTATTCTAATAGTCATGGTTAGCACACTAATTGTCTTGGGAGTGTTTGGGATACAGTCCTCCATTACCTAAATTCTATTTTTTTGGCTTAATGTCTCCTAAGAACTGGTAAATCTCTATATTAATGTCGCAGTTTACAGTGGAATGCTCCTCTACACAGGAAATATTGTCTATAAGCTCCACATAATTAACTCCAATTGTATTCAAAACATAAACCTTAAACTTTCAAAGTGAAGAATTTTTAGAAGATACTAAAGGGACCAGGGCTTTCTGAGTTTGACAAATCTGTATCTCATAGAAACATCACAAGCACTAAGGGCCCCTGCATTTGACAATGATGTCAACAAGAATATTTCAAATCCCAGTCCCAATCCTAATGCTCTTCACAGGCACACCCAGCCAAGTGAATATACTCAGATTCTGCCACCTGGCCCAAAGAATTGCAAAGATGATGCAGGACCCTTAGGATCACACAGAAGTAACCTCAAGCATGCATGACCATTAGGAATATACAGGATACTACAAGACCAGGCAGGAACATGGTAAACTCTGTGTCTAGCCTCTTACTCCCACCCAGCCATGGGAGGACACTCCACATTGGTTCCCAGGGCTCGACTGGGCAATTCTCCCAGTCTGGGGATAGTAGCCCCAAGCTCTCCATGCCATGTCTTCCCAGCTTCTCTAAGCTCAGTTCCCTGCAGCAGCACACACAGCACAGCACACAAGACCACCATAACTGTTTCTCTGCAAAGCCAAGCCTGGAGATAGCAGCAGGAAAGACCAAGCACAACTTCTGACTGGCAGATAACCTGGAGCGCCTGATTGCCTAAAACAGGGGTATTCTGTGCAGCCATAAAACTCATTCTGTAGATCATGCACTCTACCATCTCGTTCATGTAAAGAATCTTAAATAACGCAGCTGTGGTTTCTTTCACCTGCCGATGGAGGAAGATGTGCTGTCTAACAATAGAGCTCATTACCACATTCTTTATCCACTAAGCTCCTTTATCCACTAAGTATTCAAATTTCCATGAACACTCCTCTTTTTATTATTATTCATTTGCTTAGAGTTTGTCCTCAATTTCAGGAATAACCTGAAAGCAATGGAGCCATCTTGCAGCCTTCTGAAGGGAGGAAGACCTATTTTTGTTTGAGATCTGGTTCTTTCTTTTCTTTCCTGGTTGTCTGAAGTCCCTGGGACAACTAGCATGAAACCACAGAACAATTATCTCTGTTTCTGTCCTTAAATCTCTCTTTCATTTTGAATATTCTGGCCACTCTTCCACCTGTGGGACAGGGAATCACTCCACCCACCCAGTATGGTGGGCTGTACAAGCTAGCTAGTCATGTTATTGTTATGAGGAAAGCGTCATTCTAGCCACTGGCTTCCATATACCCAAATAGTCTGTAATGTTATGGTGGAAGTTCCACCCAAGCTCCTTTCCTCCATCTCCCGCCAAAACCTGCTGAATCTCAGAAAGGAAAATAATGACACTTCCCACGGAGATGCTCATGAACATTCCCCTGGGGTACTTAAACAGTCACCCAGAAACCAGACTGGTGGATTTTTATGTCTCCCATTCCCATTTCCTCTCTGGGGTGCTTCAATGCCATCCATCAGTGCCGTATCCATTAAACGTGAGCTTTTTCCTTTTTTTCCGTTTAAATAAATATATTTCTTGTAACTTTGCTGTTTGGATTGTGTGTCTTTTGTTCAGTTATGAGAACAATTCTTAATGTGTGGTGAATTATTGGCTAGCTTATTGGATGGAATAGCAAAGTTTTAAATGTAAAACACCAGGAAACATACATTCAGAGGTAGATAAGTTTGTTCATGAAGCCTAAACTGTCTAAACCATTAAACACAATTGCCACAAAAAGTACGAGGAGTCTACCAACTGATTCACAGGGTTTCCTTATTCAAACAAAATAGGCAGATGTACTAATCTAGTAGCTAGCTGAAGTAAAAAGAAGAAATCCCAAATACAACACCAAAGTTCATGATAAAATACATGCATTTAAATGTGGTCCTTCTGGTTGCAAGTTGGCACAAGATACTAAACTCTTCACGAAAATAGAAAACACACACAAAGATTAGGGAGGAGTCTCACTTTATGATCTTGCTCTCAAATTGCTCAGCACTACTCCATTTGCAGATACACTTGAGACAGTAGGTGTGGTTGCAGTTGGACAGTATCCCAAAGGGGTGCTCAATGGGGTTGGCTTTGTCATAGACCACCTCCATGCAGATCCCACATACCTTGTCCTTGCTGTACTGCACAGCAAAAGAGAGCTCCATGTCCTTCTCATGGGCCTCAATGCAAGAGTTTATGTGTTGTGTGACCTGTGGGCAGCATCCATTGGGTGCAGGACCTTCAGGCCACACATGTCCCAGGAGTCTCCGTGGAGATACACACAGTTTTCCCCATAGCAACTTTCTCACACTGCAGCATAGGGGCAGAGCTGCTTCTTTGTCTCCACTTTAGCTGGCTCCTTCTTTGACTCTTCCTTGGTCACTGAGCCCTGAGGGGTACTTTAGCAGTGGCTTGCTGAGTTCATATCTTCAGCAATCTCCATAAACACAGTACTGTTGTACCCAGATTTTGGAACCCCAAAAGAACCCACCAACAAGGAGAAGACTCACTGAATGTAAGGACAAAGGTTTCTTTATTGACTTGATACTAGCTGCAGCAAGGACCCCATTCATTCGGGAACAAATGGAGTACCCACTTTCGACTGAGGTTTGTTTTTATAAAGGAAAATTATAAGGCTGGAAGCCCCAAGATTACAAAACTTCCATGGTTACTCAAGACAGGACAATTGTTGTTTGCTTCTGAAAGAGCCCCAGAGGCTCAGGCCCCCACGGTTTCGGCCCAGGACCGCAGCAACCCCAATCACCAGACGGAGGTGAAAACTTGATGCAAACAGCATGAGGCTTTATTGCAGTTGTTTAACGAGTTAATCCCATGTTAGCTCGGGCCTTTCATCCATCCACCATGGCGGATGGTTGGGGAAAGACGCCGAGAAGCCATGGGACAGAGATCTTACAGGTCAGCATAAGGGGAGTATTTATGGGTACACACAGGCTCAGGATTGGTGTGTCTTCAGGCTTGGAGAACTTGCCCTGATTTGATTGGTCAGCTGGTTGTTATAGCCCATAGGCCTCCCAGGGCAATTGCTTTGCTCTGCACTTGTCTGTAAAGCACACCCAGAGCCATAAAGCATAGCCCCACTAGCTATTTCTGATTGGTTCCTTGCCACGAGATGGGCATCTGACCTCCTAGTGACCATGGCAAGGTCAGGCAAGCATGTGTTAGGCTGTTATGGCTGCCAAAATGGGGTGCTCGTCCCTTAACTTCAGGCAAGGTGCAATTAAGCAGGATGCTGTAGACAAAATGAGTTTGTTAATTGTCTCCTGGGCTGGGGACTTATATAATTGGAAACTATCTGATCTTCTTTGAACTAGAGGAATATCGACACCACTCAAGGGTTGATGTCTGGACTAAGGCCTTGAGTCATGTGGACCTTCATTTAATGTTGTCTGTTGGGCTGCCTTTTGGAAACTCAAAGAAACTTAAGAGTTTTTGTATTTGCACTTTGGAGTCCGGGTTTTAGACTTTTATTAATTTTCCCCTTTCATTCCCTCCTTCGACTTTACATCAAAAACCAATCCCTTGTTTTCTGGTAGGGAATTAGCAATATAAGGCCCAGATGTTAGCAGGCCCTGTAAGCTACTAGCTGACAGATTTTTCTGGGGGAGTGACATTGGCATCCCCTAAGTAAGGGAGTTTCCTTTTGACTTAGCATCTGAACCAGGGAAAATGGGCAATGTATTCTTTCTCATGATACTTCCTGTTGGCTTTGGGGTGTCGTTTGGTACCCAAGAAGGCTGACATGCTCATCAAAGCAAAAATGGAATCTAGG
Organism: Cricetulus griseus; assembly: GCF_003668045.3. Classification (NCBI taxonomy): domain Eukaryota; kingdom Metazoa; phylum Chordata; class Mammalia; order Rodentia; family Cricetidae; genus Cricetulus; species Cricetulus griseus. Next base: position 18,510,212 of record NC_048602.1, on the reverse strand, counting down.
CAATGGGAAATCCATCAGGAGCTTCTGGTTGGCATACTCTTCTGAAGAAACAGGGAATGTCCACATCCACAGCATGCCCAGGCCTCGTAGTCCTTAGGGGCAGTCTGTCTTCAGCAGCTGATGTTCACATGCATAGGCGGGGAGCGGAAATCTGTTTAAGGCCTGTTTAAACTGGCAACAGAAGGGAGAACTTAAGTATTCAATTGGAATTCTTAGGTCTTTAGTTTTAGTTATCAGGTAGGGCAGGAGTTCCAAGGCAAGGGGAGAAAAACCCCATACAATAGGCTAAGGTTAAATGAGGTTAAGTAGAGACATGGGGTTGCAAGTTGGTTAGTCATTTATCTTGGAAGGGGATTGAGGAATTTCTGTCACTTTATCTCCAGGTGTGCCCACAGTCCCATAGTTACTTCTGAGGACAAATAGCTAACAATTGGGCATTTACATAGCTTAGGGGTGGATTCCTTTTTCAGAGAATGGGGGTTTAGGTAAGGGGCATTGAGCAGGCAGCAGTTTCTGGCCTTTTATATACACCCATTTTCTCTGTGTATCAAGAGTACTGGAGATTTTTCTGAAGGGGGTCAGTAGGTTTGTGATCTTTGAACCATCAGTTGGATTGTCCCCAGGCAGTTAACTGGACTAGTCTGTTAACAATACAAGGACCGAGCATCAGGAGCAAGAAGAGTATTAGGAGGGGCCCTATAAGAGCAGATACCAGGGTTCTCATCCAGGGGGAACTGTTAAGCCAGGACTCAAACCATCCTTGGTTGACTTCTCCGTCCCTCCTGCATTTTTCTAGTCCTCTGATCTTGGCCATATTGTCTTTTATTCTCCCTGAGTGGTCTCAGTAAAAACAACATTTCTCCTTTAGGGCTGCACAAAGACCTCCCTGTTGTAGGAATAAAAGCTCTAGCCCCCTCCGATTCTGTAGGGCTACCTCTGCTAGGGAGCTTAGGGCATCCTGTAAATGAGTGATAGAATCCTCAACCAGTTTAAGATTCGAGTCTAAGCTTGCCCTTAGGGTAGAATAGTATTGTCCTTGTTGTATGAGTGTCGTGGTCTCGATACCTATACCAGTGCCAATTCCTGCCCCCAGAAGGAAGCTTAGAGTTATTGCTGCAATAACTTCTCTTTTTGTTCTGATAGTTCCCAGTTGGCCTGAGTAGAGTGACAGAAAATTTTCCTCAGTATGATAGATGGGGGGAGGGGAGGACTCTGATGAGGACACAGAAGCCCCCAGATCTAATAAGCACTTGTTGGTGAATGCAGCATTTCAGGCCAGTAGAACATACCCACCAAGTGTCATCACAGGGTATAAGGTAGTCGGTGCCATTTACAATAGGGGTATTGAGGGCACTGTACCCACACAAGTTACCTGCCCTGAGATCAACTGATGGGTCAGGGAAGCTTTAGACCATCATCTACAGGAAGTTGGGTCCCTACTGCTTGAGAACGATCCTAGAAAGGCAATTCTTTCATAGTATGTTGGGGCAGTGGTGTAGCATAGCCAAAAGGATTTGGTGGCATTAGGGTTAGTGGCATTTAGAAATAGAAATGACTGCTGGAGAACTTGTAGAAGACTGTCCCTGGGTGATGAGACCCTGGGAGGAATAGGGAGACAGAGATTGGAAGTTACAGAAATGAATGTTTCTATGGTCTGAGAGTGTGTGGTTCTCAGGGGAAGCTGAGTAGGCCTTTGAGGAGGGGGCGCTATTGGGGCTAATACCTTATTTGGTCCTATGGCTGTTAGTATAGGGCTGGAGGTACTGTGCAGAGTGAAGAGCAGCATCGGTTTGTAACCTGTCGTATAAAGGTGTAGGCCCCAAGTTTTTCCTGTTGTGCAGTCCGATTTTCTCCCTGCTTCTGTGAAGCTGATAATGAGCATATTGCATCATGCCCCTTCAGTAGTCCTAGGATGATTGGAGAACCGTTCTTTATCAAAGCAGGGGCCACAGGCAACTTGTTGGTTGCCATGAGTGCATGTTCCCATGCCTGCTGTCTTTAAATCTCCCACCCTCTGTTCAGTGATGAGGTCCCCCTGTACTGGGGGTTGCCAGCTGATCTACCCAGTGGATTCACAACCCCAGGCTGTGCAGTACCTTCCCCGGCACCCCCGAATTTAGCTCGTTGAGTCTTAGAGCAGCCATGTCCAGGACAGACATAGAACTCTAGGCTGCAGGTGCTAGCTCGGCCCCCAGGAGAACTACAGTCATACCCTGGGAACAGCTCCTGATCTGACGGGTCCCAATCTCTGCCCACCAAATTGCATAGATCTACTTACAGGTCAGGATACCAGCTGTCCTTGGGATGGTTGCTGGATGAGGTCCCAGGTGGTGTTGACTGGTAAATGTGCCTTGTGGGCTATAGCAGAGGGGAAAGGTAGGCATAGCATCAGTATCCACCATATCCTTTATAGTTATCAAGTTATCAAGCATATCCTTTATAACTGAAGCTGGAGGGGGTGGGTGGGATGTCTGGTTGTTTTCCAAGTGTCCCCATTACAGTCCCGGGGAGTGGGGAAGGGATCTGTCAGTCTGGCGTGGGAGTGGTGGATCCAGGTGGCAATGCCATCCAGGCAGTTGGTCATCAGGACTACATAAGGTCCTTATGTAGTCATCAGGACTACATAAGGCCCCTTTCCATCTTGGTTCCAGGATTCTGTGTTGGTGTCTGCATACGAGGACCCATTCTCCTGGGAGGAGCGTGGGGGAGTTGAGGGGGAGCAGCAGCTTCATAGATATCCCTAAGGTGGGACCATACTCGTTTGTGGGTCTGCTGTAAGGTGTGGAGAGACTGAAAGTGGTCCTGGTCATCTAATTCAGCCAAGAGTTCAGATTAGAGACTGGTGATAATAGGAGGAGGGACCCCGGACATGATTTCAAAGGGATTGAGACCTATCTGGTAGGGAGAGTTCCGTATCCTGTATAGGGAAAAGGGAAGGAGAGATATGCAGTCTTCGCCAGTCTCCAAGGTCAGTTTTGTTAAGGTCTCTTTTAAGGTTCTGTTAATTCTTTCTACATGTCCTGAACTCTGGTGTCTACATGCACAATATAGCTTCCAATCTGTCCTGAGTGCAGTGGCTATTCCCTGGCTTACCTTAGAGATGAAGGCTTTTCCGTTGTCTGACGCTAGCAATGCAGGAAATCCATACCTGGCCAGCCATGTCTTCAAGAAGTTTCTTTGCTGTCTCCTGTTTTACTGGAAAGGCTTGTGGCCAACTGGAGATGGTGTCTATGAACACTAGGAGGTACTTGTATCCCAACTTACCAGGCTTGATCTCAGTGAAATCTATCTCCCAATATGCCCCTGGCTTTGTCCCTCTTAAGTATGAGCCTGGGTTTGAGGGGTGAGGGGTGGCAATTGTCAGGCGGTATGCGTGACAGTTGGCCACTATCGTCTATGGCCTTATTTCTATTCTGAATTTTGACCTTGGCCTTTCACAATAAGTCCTGCATGTGTCAGGTTCCCCAGTGTGAGGAATGGTGAATTTCCTTAAGAATGGCCAGACCTAACTTTCTAGGGAGTATAGTCCGGATATCTGCTGTGTGCCACCATCCTTTTAGGTTCTGGGTTGTTGGGAGGCAGCATACCCAGGCCGAATACTCTGTGGTGTAAATAGGGATATCTGGCAAACTTCTTGACCATGGGTCCACCAAGATGGGCATGAATCTGACTTTCAGGGCTGCCTGTTTGTCTGCTTGATCCGCTAGATTGTTTCCTAGCTGTATTGGTCCCATGCCCTTTTGGTGGCCTGGGCAATGGTATGGCCAACTTGGAGGACTCCCAAAGGGTCTGTAAAAGTTTTAAGATTTCCAGTTTGCTTTTAATTGTTTTTCCTTATGTTGTTAAGAGTCCTCTATTTTTATAGATGGCCCCATGAATGTGAGCAAAGGTGTAGCGGCTGTCTGTGTAAATATTAAGTCCCTTTCCTTCTCCCAGTTGTATCACCTTGGTGAGGGCAGTCAATTCCACCTTCTGTGTAGGTGGATAGCATCCCACCCAGACCACATCAGTGGTAGTGGTCACTGCTGCCCCGGCATACCTCTGTCCTTCACGGATGAAACTACTACCATCAGTGAACCAGGTTTCTTTATTGTCAGGCAAGGGGGTGTCCTTTAGATCAGGCCGGGTGTTGTATACTTGTGCCAGGATCTCTGCACAGTCATGGATGGGAGCTTCTAAGTCAGGATCAAGTAACAGGTTAGCCGGGTTTAGTGAGACGGGTACCTGGGAGGTGATTCTGGCGGGGTTTAAGAGTAGAGTCTGATAGTGCACCATGCATGCGTTGCTCAACCAGCTATCTGGGGGCTGTTTTAGGACTACATCTAAGGCATGGGGTGTAGCAATTGTCAAGTTCTGTCCCAGTGTCAGCTTATCAGCATCTCTTACCAAGAGAGTAGCAGCTTTAATCATCGGAAAGCAGGGAGGCCATCATGCTGCCCCAGGATCCAGTTTCTTTGATAAATAGGCTACTGACCACTTCCAGAGGCCCAAGTTTTGAGTGAGGACCCCCTTGTTGATCCCCTTGTGTTCATCTAAGAACAGGGTAAAGGGTTTAGTGGCATCTGGTAGTCCCAGGGCAGGGGCATCTAACAGACATCTTTTCAAGTTTTCAAAAGCTTTCAGGTGTATTTCAGTCCATTGAAAGTCTCTGGTCCCTTTGGTGGCCTCATATAATGGTTTTGCCAGCTCAGCAAACCCCAGGATCCCCAGGCAGGAAAAACCAGCTGTCCCTGGGAATTCCCTTACTTGCCTGAGGGATTTAGGTGTTGGCATTTTTAACACTCTCCACTTTGTGGGCATCTGAGAGCCAACACTGTCCTTCTTTTAAAACATAGCCCAAATAGGTTACCTGTTGTTGGAAGATCTGTGCCTTATTGGCTGAGACATGATACCCTAACTCTCCTAGCATCCGAACAAGGTCTTCAGTTCCGGCAATGAAGGCTTTCTGATTGGTGGCGCCTATCAAAAGTCATCTACATATTGTGGTGGAGTGAGCCTGTGTTTATGTACCTGGACGTTGGAGAGATCTTCATGTAGGGCCTCATCAAAGATGGTTGGGGAATTTTTGAATCCTTAGGGTACCCTGGTCCAGGTGAGCTGTCCATTGGTCCAAATATCAGAGTCATTCCATTGGAAGGCAAAATATGGTTGGTTGACTCTTGGGGGGGGGGGCAGATGGGGCTGAAAAGGCATGTTTTAAGTCCAATACAATGTACCTAACACCAATGTTCAGGTGTTAGGGTGCTGAGTAGAGTATATAGGTTAGATACTGTGGGGTGGGTAGCCATCACCCTTTTATTAGCTTCTCTTAAATCTTGGACTGACCGGTAGTCATTAGTGTGAGGTTTTTTGATTGGTAGGAGGGGAGTGATCCATGCTGGCTAAATAGACTTTAAGACACCCTGGTTTAGAAGTGACAAATGTTGTGTGTGTGTGTGGGGGGTAATCCCATGCTTAGCTTCTAGGGTCATGGGGTGTTGTCAGACATTGGCCAGTTCAGCTCCTGGCTTTAGCTCTACCAAAACTGGAGGTCGGTGACTAGCCAACCATGCCATGCCTCTGGTTTCTGCCCAGGCCTGAGGGTAATTAGTTAGTCATTTGGAGATTACTGGCTCAGGGTCTGTATTCTCCTCTTGGTGCAACCTGTATTCTTCTGACAGACTGGTGGTTACAAAGATCTACACTGGGGAACCGTCCTCATGCCTGAGTTCCGTTCCAAGTTCAGAGAAGGAAATCTGAGCATTCATTTTGGTGAGGAGATCTCTCCCCAAGAGAGGGTAAAGGCATTCTGGTATGACTAGGAAAGAGTGGGTTACCTGGCCCTTTCCTGGATTTACTGTTCTTTGGGTAGTTCATTGATAAAGCATACTGCCAATAGCTCCTTGCACCCAGGTGGTTTTGCTAGTCATTGGCCCTTCTCTCTAAGAAGAACTGAGTTTTCCACTCCAGTGTCCACCATAAAGTCAACTTTTCTCCCCTCCACTTGTAGGGTTACCCTGGTTTCAGGGAGGGGCACTGAACCCTGACTCCCCTAATCACTGTTGTCCCCTTGAACGAGAGATGGGAGGACTTCAGTAGTTTGATTTTTCTTTGGGCAATTCTTTGCACAATGACCATCCTCTTGGCAATAAGCACATTGATTTTTTTGTTTAAAGTTTTCTTTGGAGAATATTTTACCCAATGACCATCTTCCCTGCAGTAGGCACATTGCTCTCTCCTTACCCGTGTTTGTTGTGTGGGTCCTGATTGAAAGGTGATGTTCTTAGGCAGCTTTCTCAGGCCAGTGGCCAAAATGACCTCTTTTTATTCTGCCTGGTGTTGGGCTTGTTGTTGTTCTAGGCTCCTGGACAAGTTTTCTTCCTGTCTCTTTTCTGTTTAAGTTCCTTATTTTCTGTATCTTCTCTCCTGTCATAGACCTTTTCCACCACTGCAACTAGATCCCTAAGACATTTTCCCCCTGATTTCTCTATTGACTGTAGCTTTCTTTTAATATCTGGTGCTGCCTGATTAATAAAAGCAAACATCACAGTTGTCTCCAATTCTACTGCCTCAGGATCATACGGGGTGTATCTCCGAAAAGCCTCCTCTAGCCTTTCCAGGTACATGGATGGATTCTCCTCTAGACACTGTCTAAGATTTCCAGGTTTGTATTATAAACATTGCAAATAGTTTAGGAACTTGTAGAAAAATGGTGATGTGGATCGCTTTCCTGAATACATGATTAAAATGGTTGTAACTTGGTGGTGCAAATAACCACAATGATGTGATTCAGTGATGTTTAGCTCCAGGGGAGAAAAGGTGTTTCTGAATTGTAGAGATTTCTCAAGTGTGCATGGTGTTATGCAGGTAGATTTGGAAGAACCCATGTTATGTGCCATAAGCCAGGGAGTCAGATTTAATAACATTTTTTTCTTTTTCTTCCCTTTTTTGTTTTGATTCAGGGAGCATTTGTTTATTTTTTTAATTTAAATTAGAAACACCCTTGTATTACATGTCAATCACAATTCCCTCTCCCTCCCCTCCTCCCCTGTCCCTCACTGGCCCCTATTCCATTTCCTTTTCCTCCCCAGGGAAGGTGAGGCCTTCCATGATTGATCTTCAAAGTCTGTCGCATCATTTGGAGCAGGACCTAGGGCCTCCCCCTTGTCTCTAGACTGAGAGAGTGTTGCTTTATGTGGAGTGGGCTCCCAAAGTCCATTCGTATACTTGGGATAAATACTAATCCACTACCATAGGCCCCATATGTTGTCCAGGCCTCCTAACTGACACCCATGTTCAGGAAGCCTGGATCAGTCCTAAGCTGGTTTCCCAGATATCAGTCAGGGGTCCATCAATCCCGATTCTTAGGTCAGCTGTTTCTGTGGGTTTATCCAGCCTGATCATGACCAATTTGCTCATCACTCCTCCCTATCTGGAACTAGATTCCAGGAGTGGGGCTGAGTGTTAAGCTTTGGGTATCTCCTTCTGCTTCCATCAGCTACTGGCTTAAGGCTCTAGGATGGCATATAAAGTAGTCATCAATCTCATTATCAGAGAAGGGCATCGAAGGTAACTTCTTGACTATTGCTTAGATTGTTAGTGGATGTCATCCTTGTAGATCTCTGAACATTACCCTAGTGCCATGTTTCTCTTTAAACCTATACTGGCTCTGTCTATTATGGTATCTCTTTTCTTTCTCTCCTCTATTCTTCACCCGACTCAACCAACCTGCTCCCTCATGTTCTCCTCACCCATTCTTCTACCCTTCTCATTCTCCTAGCTCCCTTTTCCCACCCCCATGCTCCCAATTATCTCAGGAGATCTTGTCCCTTTTCCCTTCTCTGGAGGACCATGCTTCTCTGGCGGTGTGGATTATATGCTGGTAATCCTTTGTTCTATATCTAAAACCCACATATAAGTGACTCCATACTATGTGTGTTATTTTGTGACTGGGTTACCTCACTCAGGATGCTTTCTTCTACTTCCATCCATTTACCTATGAATTTCAAGATTCCATTGTTTTTTTTGTTTGTTTGTTTTTTCTGCTGAGAGTACACCATTGGGTAAATGTACCACATTTTCCTTATCCATTCTTCAGTTGAGGGGCATCTAAGTTGCTTCCAGGTTCTGTCTATTACAAATAATGCTGCAATTAACATGGTTGAACAGATGTCCTTTTCATATGAATGTACATATTTGGGGTATATGACTAGGAGTGGAATTGCTGGATCTTGCGGTAGACTGATTCCCAGTCTCCTGAGGAACCACCCTACTGATTTCCAGAGTGGCTGTATGCATTTGCAGTTCCTCCAGCAGTGGAGTGGTGTTCTCCTTTCTCCAAATACACTCCAGCATAATCTATCATTGGTATTTTTGACTTTAGCCATTTAGACAGGAGCAATATGCTATATCAGAGCTGTTTTGATTTGCATTCCCTCATGGGAAAGTATATTGAGCACTTTCTTAAGTGTATTTCAGCCCTTTTAGATTCCTCTATTGATCAGTCTCTATTTAATTCTGTATCCCACTTTTTAATTGGATTTTTGGGTGTTTTGGTGACAAGCGTCTTTTCTTTTTATATTTTGGAAATCTGCCTCTGTTAAATGTGGGGTTGATGAATATCTTTTTCTATTCTGTGGGCTGCCATTTTGTCTTGGTGACTATGTCCTTTGACTTATAGAAGATTCTCAGTTTTAAGAGGTCCCATTTATTAATTGTGGATCTCTGTGTCTGTGTTACTGGTGTTATGTTCAGGAAACAGTATACTGTACAAATTCTTTGAGGGTACCTCCTACTTTCCCTTCTAAGACTTTCAGTGTGGCTAGATTTATGTTGAGGTCTTGGGTCCATTTGGACTTAACTTTTGTGCATGGTGATATATCTATCTATCTGCAGTCTTTTACATGACAACACCCAGTTATGCCAGCACTATTTGCTTAAGATGCTTTTTTATATTGTATGGTTTTAGCTTCATTGTCCAAATTCAGGTGTTCATGGGTATGTGGGTCCATATCATAGTTTTCAATTTGATTCCATTGGTCTACCTGTCTTTTCAATTATTTTTCTATGTTGTTTTGTGACTGAGCACAAGAGTGGTCATATTTACCTGAAACTAAAGGAATTATAAGGAGCTTCTGATCCACAGCAAGAGATCACCTCCATTTCAGGAGAGAGCTCTAGAGCATGGTGCTTCTGTTTTTGGAAAATTGTGAGTAGTTTGAGGGTCAGAAACAATAGTTCAAGGGTAATTCTGAGGTAATTTTGTGAAAGTTGTGAAGTCTGTGTTCATTTAATTTTTATACCCATATAATTATAGGGAGCTTGGTAACATTGGTCAAGAATACCCTTTTTCTTTCCTATGTGTTCTTTGGTCTTTTGATTAAAAGTTGACAATATTTTTCCTGCCTTATTTCTTAGCTTTTTCTCAGCAACCCCTTTATTCTTTTAAAAATATTTTACATATTTTTGATTGTTGTATCTTTGTGACAAATATAGCCCTCATATTATGTGAATCTGTGTACTGATTTTCCGTAATATATAAAGGTAACCTAGTTATATTCATTTTCCTAAAAATGTTGGACCTTCACCAATTCGTCTACATAAAATTTCTAATGTTGTTAGTTCCTGAAGTTTTTGTTTTTGGATGAAGTTGATGTAGAGAGACAGTTTTAGATTTTTTTCTCTTTACCTTAGATGCTAGGCTCTTCCCATTTCATGTCTTACTGGCATATCTGTGTTTTCCACTTGTTGCTATCTTTATGTCTGTGTGCTTGCTGCTTAAGTGATTTATATGATTAATACATTGGCTTTGGATGTTAAAACCTTCTCACATATTATGGTCTCTGTCTCCTTATTAGTCTCAGGTATCAACATGACAAATCCTAGTGTCATCTGAGTGAACATCAATGGAGTGTGTTCTTAGATCAGAATGTCTGATTCCTGCCTGAAAAAGATTGTGTTGACTGATGATTGAGCAAGTGGGCCTGGGCTGCTTAAGAGACCTAGCTGAATACAAAGCTAAAGAGAAAATCAAGAAACAGTGGTTCCACATGTTTTTCCTTCAGTGCCTAACTTAAGTTTCTCTCCTAAGCTCCCAAAAGGCAGACACAGTCTAAGGGTAACAACAAAACCTGTACATTACCTGAGTAGCTTTTACTTAGATAATTTAATCACAGAAACAGAGACGAATGTTGAAACAAAAATGTTATTTCAAAAATGATTTTTTTTGCTGTAATGGACATAGGAATGTTGACTTTTTTAAGAATGTTGAAGGTATAGAGACTTTAAATGGCAAAAGTCATAAAAGCTCTCCAAAGCGCTTTATTGGCTGTTTTTGTAGGACATGAAACTGTTGAGAGTAATGGCATACACTGGAGGTCAGGGTCAGGATTTTAGTTGGTAAAAGGCACTGCAGGCCACCATGGAGTTTGCCTGACCTACCTGCCTTGAGAGACATGTATCATAGGATATTCAGGCTAAAGCCCATAGCTCCTGTGGCAAAATGTACCTTCCTGGTGAACTGATGATCTCCATCAGTCAGAGAAGCATTCCGGCTAATTTGTATTTCTTTATATGGTCCCTTAGTATTCAAAGAAGTATGTAAGCTTAAAAAGAAACCTTTTCTTAGGCATTGATCTTGTATACCCTATATGGCTTGCAATTTTCATATTATCCTGTCAACTGCAATTGTATTGGTCCTGGTAATTACCACTATATTATATTTCTGATGCAGATATAAAAAAGTATGATTGCTCTCAATAAAACATTCATATCCTTGTCTTGCTGAACCCCTCCAGGCCAAACCTGGCTTCATTCCTTTTTGACTGTATTAGGTGATCTTGGTCTGGTAAGTATCCACAGGTGCTTAGAAGATTTCGTGAAAACTTTGGCTGGTGTCCATTTATGTGATATTTTGTCCCCAAATTTTTCTTAATCTTTACATGTTCCAAGAAAGTAAATAAGGCTGAGTTAAAGAGTAAAGGGCTGATGTCTTAGACAAAATATTGCTGCTGTTGGAATGGTTATTGTTGTTCACTCATTCAGGACTACAGTGAAAATGACACAGTAGGAAGGAAAGAAAAGTTACCAAAAGCATTGGATTATACACATGTATTGTAGCAACTGTCTTTAAAACACAAAAGTGAAGGTGTGTTTGTAGGGTGAGTACTTAATCTGTTAAACCATTTTCACAGTTCTAAATTTTATTAAGTAGAAATTTTTGGAGTAAGTATGTTTTGACAGAGTCTCTTTCTAACCCTGTCTCAGTAAAAGGAGATTTTTATCATGGATTTAGTACAGATATTACTAGAAAGAATGAATTTTGAGAAAATGTGATTTTGTCAGGGCAAACCATACTTAAGAATTGATAAAAAAGACCTGTGACAGTTTTGGTGACATTTTAAGTTACATTTCAAGGGTTCTTCATAGTCTCTCTCTCTCTCTCTCTCTCTCTCTCTCTCTCTCTCTCTCTCTCTCTCTCTCTCTCTCTCCCTCCCTCCATGTGTGTGTGTGTGTGTGTGTGTGTGTGTGTGTCTTTATCTCTGTGTATGTCTTGCTCTCTACATCTATTTGTCTCTGTCTCTATTTCTCTTTTCTTCTCTTGGTAAGAAGATCATAGGTCAGTTCCTGCTTAGCCTTGGGTTTTTGATTTAATAAGGTAGAAACATGAGTCAGATCATTTCTTCACTATACCTTCGATTACATCCATACTCAAAAGGCTTTATAATTTTGGCATCATACATGTCTCATTGGTATTTGAGATACCACTAAATTAGGAAGGTTATCTCTGTCTACACAGAAAATTGTATCAATTTTGTGTGGTGGTTAATATTGATTTTCAACTTGATAAGATCTAGATTCAGTCAAGGGACTCTTCTCCAGGCAAAACTGGGAGGGCTTATCTAACTCATATGACTCTCTGTGGTATGTTTATGAGAAATTAGTTTGCAATAATAAGTTTGTTGAGATGAGAAGATCTTTCTTAGTACAGAAGTGACAGCACTGTTCCAGTCCATGTTATTGGTACTGGATTACATAATAAGGAATGGCATTTATCATTCTCTGGCTCTGGACTGTGAACACAGTGTGATTAAAGTCAATAGTAGAATCAACATATTGTAGGGTGAAGGAATAGAAACTACCCTTGCTTGCTATCTGGCTAGAACCCAGACTGTTTTGAAGTTTGCAGGGATATTTCTGCTTTAATATCTTAACTGACAATGCAAAATTGAAGGGCTCAGGGGAGCCAGTGACTCTGTAACAGATTTGGAACATTTTCAGAGTGGGTCTGAGAGGACACTGCTTGCAGCAGACAACTGGACACCTGAAGTTGTGATAAATTCTGGAACCATAGGATAACCAATACAGCTCCATCTGTGGAATAGAACAGGCATGGGAGTAAAGCCGTCTGTGCTAGATATAGCAAAATCTGAAACATGGAGCTCCTCTAGTCCATGAGTTTCAAGAATATGATTAAATACAGGAGCATAGCTTCCTGAATTCACTTCCTTAGATGTAATTGATTGTTTGATATCCCACTGTTCTTCCCTGTTAGAAAATAGTGGGCCGTTACTCAACTTTCTCACACAATGTACACTTAGGATACTGTAGACCTTATAAATGTTGGAATTTTTAAATGCTAGAAGATTTCATAAATTGAAAGCACTTCATTTTATGATTAACATGTGACTTTGGGATCCTTGGAGGCAACATTTGTTTGATAGGAGTATATATCAGAACTATGAATCAAGTGAATATTTTCCCCAAAAGTTACTTTGAGTCAGGTTATTTCATCTATTTAATGGAAAGGAGACTAGTCCACTTCCCTGTTTGCTGCTCTAAAAGAAAAGCACCTGGAAGTCAATTCGTGGACAGCTATAAGGCCTCCTGTTAAAATAATTTTCATAGAGATCTTTAGAATATAAGTATGAGTGTTACTCTGTGTCACTACTGTGTAACACCTTACTGCTCTCTATTACATCAGCCCTGCAACCGTGTACATAAACCAACAAACAACACACTCAAGATGTTGTCTTCATGTATCAGTATACTTTTCCATACATAATTTACAAGGAAAAAGTTGGAACCAAGTAATTGATAACGGATGGAATGAAGAGAAAGGGGGGAAGTGATGTAATATTTTTTAAATAAAATGTATAGTAATACCCTCAAAATAAAAAGAGGAAGTTGAGAGATGGCTCAGCAATTAGTAGCACTGTGTGTTTTTACAGAGGACCTGGTTTTCATTCCCAGAATCTACATGGAAGCTAACCTTTTGCTGTGTCTCAGGCATCACCTGTCTTCTTCTAGCATCTGTAGTGAGTGTGCACAGACACATGGAGGCAATACATATACATAACTAAAATTTAAAAATAACCTAAAATAGGTTAAAAAGGAAAATAATTGAATTCCCTACAGTGGTATCACAGGCCTGAGACAGACAGTAGCCAGGGATAGTTAAGATGAACTCCTCCCAGTCTTCAGTGGAAGCAGCTGTGGCCATCTGACAAGCCTGCCTGCTCAGGGACAAAAACAGCTTTGTTCTGAGATTAATAGAAATTATCATAATTGTTCATCAAGGAGAAGAGTACACAGTGCTATTATTAGCTTACTTTTCCTTCAAGTTTTCTGTTTTTGTATTCTCTATCTTTTATCTATATGAATTTTGCTCTTGGTACACTAGTCTTTTAGATCAAACATCAAGATTGACAATCTGCTTTTCACAGTGCCATTTACTTAATTTTCAACTAAGACCTTCTAGAACAATATGAACATGCCAGAGACCTTTCTTTCTATCATTTTTATAATTTATATATGTTCCTGCATGAATTCCAGTTAAGAATGTCACTAAATGTTTCTGCTTTTACATGGTGATCATGTTCAGAAGTGGAACTGTTAACTGAGTATGCTAAGAAGACAGACAATATTATATCAACCTATTCAGACTTCCTAAGTAAAATCAGCATCCTTCCTTTGTTTGGGAAAACTTTCTTTTGGATCCACTCCCTGCCTCCTTCATGCAAGACGATTTTCCATGTTTTATATCTTAGTGGTTGAGATGGCTATTCTGGAATTACCTAATTCACAAAGAATTTGGTATATCGGAGAGGGATTTATGTAATAGAAGGTTTTTAATGTGAAAACCATTCATTAATCTGGATCATTTGAAGTGATAAGGTCCACGATTAAGTGCTTGGTAGCAGTGCACACTTTAACACCAGCAGTCAGGAGGAAGAAGCAGTGTGACTTCCTGTATTTCAGACCAGCCTGGACTATAGAATGATTTCCAGTGCTATACACATAAACCATTTCTTGAAAACACACACAAAAAAACAACAACAGCAAAAATAAACAGTCAAACACAGAATATGATCCACTTACAATCTGGATCTCACTTTCTGGCAGGAGTCAATGTATATAATCAATATTGCAGAAGGAAGCTGTCTCTTTTTGCCTGCTTGCTCTAGATCTCACTACCAAATTAATTCCTTTACTAGCATTAGAGCATAATTCTTTGGAATTTTTGTGTATAAGGAGACAAGCTGACAGGTACAGATGCATGGACTGAAAAATTACTGGATTCTGCACCTGATTTAGCCTAAAGGCTGAGAAACGGTTTACTGGATTGCTCACATGGTAGGAAGCCATGGTTGGACTACTGGGACCACAGCTTTTGAGACATTCTAATATATCTACTTTATAGATACATAGAGAGATGCACTTTACCATCCCATTCCTGTAGAGAAACTTAAATAATGCAGCTGGTTTTTTTTTTTAGTTTTTTCACCTGCCCATGGAGGAAGATGTGCTGTCTAACAATAGAGCTCATTAACACATTCTTCCTAACTCCTTTATCTACTAAGTATTCAAATTTCCATGAACTCTCCTCATTTTATTATTATTCATTCGCCTAGAGTTTGCTCTGAATTTCAGGAATAAACTGAAAGCAATGGAGCCATCTTCCACCATTGTGAATGGGAGAAGACCTATTTTTTGTTAGAGATCTGGTTTTTTCTTTACTTTCCTGGTTGTGTGAAGTCCCTGTGACAACCAGGAAGAAAGTGTTTTTAATTCATCTGACATAAGCATGAAACCATAGAACAAACATCTCCCTTTGTGTCCTTAAATCTCTCTTTTATTTTGAATATTCTGAGCATTCTGCCTTCAGTGGGACAGGGAATCACTCCTCCCAACTGTGATGGGCTATACAAGCTAGCTAGCCATATTTTTTTCATGGTGGAAGCTTCATTCTAGCCACTGGCTTAAATATATCCAAAGAGTCTGGAATGTTATGGTGGAGATTCCACCCCTATCTACCTCCAACACCTGCTCAATCTCAGACAGCAAAATAATGACAAATAATTATGCTATCCACAGAGATACTCATGAACACTCCCATAGGGTACTTAAAAAGTCCCCCAGAGACAAGCCTCATGAACACTCCCTTTCCCATCTCCTCTCTGGGATCCTGGAAGGACTTCCAGGAGGGCTGTATCCATTAAACATAAGATTTTTATTTCTTTCATTTAAATAAATAAATATATTTCTTGTTACTTTGCTCTCTTTGCATTGTGTGACTTCTGTTCAGTTATAAGAACAGTTTTTAAAGGATGGTGGATTCCTGGCTAGCTTAATAGATTGAATAGGGAAGTGTTAAATGTAAAATGCCAGGAAACATACATTCAGAGGTAGATAAGTTTGTTCATGAAGCCTAAACTGTCTAATCCATTAAACACAATCTCCTCAAAAAGCACAAAGAATCTACTAACTGATGCACAGTGTTTCCTCATCCAAATAAAATAGACAGATGGGCTAACCTAGCAGCTAGCTGAAGTAAAAAGAAGGAATCACGATTAGAACACCCAGGTTCATGATAAAATACATGCATTTAAATGTGGTCCTTCTGGTTGGAAGTTGGCACAGATACTAAATTATCCCTGAAAACAGAAAGCACAAAGGAAGAATGGGGAGGAGTCACACTTTATGATCTTGCTCTTAAATTGCTTAGCAGTTCTCCATTTTTGGGTACACTTGAGACAGTACATGTAATTACAGTTGGACAGGATCCCAAAGTGAAGTTCTTCACTGTGGTTGGCTTTGTCATAGACCACCTCCATGCAGATCCCACATACCATGGAGCAAAAGAGAGCTCCATGAAGGGGTCTGTACCAGGCTGGAGAAACCCACAGAAACAGTTGGCCTGAACAAAGGGGAGCACATTGACCCCAGATGCTGTCTGGGAGGCCAGTACAGGACTGATCCAGACCCCTGAACATGGATGTCAATAAGGAGGCCTCTGCACTCCAGAGAGCCCCTGGTAGTGGATTAGTATTTTTCCCTGGTGCAAGAAGGGACTTTGAGAGCCCATCCCATGTGAAGGGTTACACTCTGGCCCTAGACACATGGGTAAGGGCCCAGGCCCAGCCCAGGAAGATTTGGTGGACTTTGCAGAGCCACCATTGAGGGCCCTACCCTGCCTAGGGAGTAGAGGGTAGGGGGTAGGTTGGGGGTGGGGAGGAGGGATAGGGGTTAGGGGAGGGAGAGGGAGAAGGGACTTACATGTGAAACAAGCTTGTTCCCTTACTTGAACTAATAGAGAGAGAGAGAGAGAGAGAGAGAGAGAGAGAGAGAGAGAGAGAGAGAGCTCCATGTCCTTCTTATGGGCCTCAGTGCAAGAGTTTATGTGTTGTGACCTCTGGGCAGCCTCAATTGGGTGCAGGACCTGCAGGCCACACATGTCACAGGAGTCTCCATGTGAAAAGACCCTCGAGCTGAGGAGTCTCCCCGATCCGGCTAGTCCCCCAAGAACTCAATGTCCAGTCCAGTTGATGCAACATGCAAGAGGCTTTATTGCAGTTGTTTAATGAGCTAACCCCATGTTAGCTTGGGCCTTTCACCCATCCACCATGGCAGATGACTAGGAAAGACTCTGCAAAGTCACTGCATAGAGTTCTTATAGGGCAGCATAAGGGGAGTGTCTAGGGGTACGCACAGGCTCAGGATTGGTGTGCCTCCAGGCTTGGAGGGTTTGCCCTGTGTTGATTGGTCAACTGGTTGTTATGGCCCATAGGCCCTCTCAGGGTGGTTGCTATGCATTGTTCATCATTGCTGTGCCCTTGTCTAAAAACCACACCCAGAGCTGTAAAGCATAGCACCACCAGCTAACTTCTGATTGGTTCCTTGCCATGAGGCAGGCATCTGACCTCCTAGTGACCAAGACAAGGTCAGGCAAGTATGTGTTTGGCTATTATGGCTGCCAAAATGGGGAGCTGGTCCCTTCACATGGAGATACACACAGTTTCCCCCATAGCAGCATTCTCACACTGCAGCATAGGGGCAGAGCTGCTTCTTTTTCTCCACTGTATCTGGCTCCTTCTCTGACTCTTCCTTGGTCACTAAGCCCTGCAGGGGTACTTCAGCAGTGGCTTGCTGTGTTCATATCTGCAGCAGTCTCCATAAACACAGAACCCTCTTTGAAAATACTTCTACACGACACCATATGGACTGTCAGAGTGGTCATGGGAGAATCGACAGTTATCTCCTTCTTTACAAACCCCATACATAAAATATCTGCAAGTGACCTCTTTCTTCCAGTCCCTGCCACTGCCTCAGCCCCCTCAGCCCACCTCTGGAGCCAGGGCAGCAGCGACTGTGGAGATCGGGGTGAAGGAGGCCAGTGTCACTGCAGCTGCAGCTCCTGCTCCTGATATTGTGGCTGTTTTTCCAGGAGCCACAGCCTCTGCAATTACTATTTATCCCACACAGCAATGACTCAGAACTTCAGGGATCATATAGTTCTGGTCCAGCTGAGACTGAGAAGACAGCAGAGGATGGGAAGGGGAGGAGACAGAAGGGAAGAAAGGGAGGCTGTGAAGAGCTCTGCTCCATCCGTGCACCGTGTTACCATGTGAGCTTTTACTATTTCATTTTGATTTGGTCTGATTTAGATTGATGCATCATCAGGGAGGCTTTTTGGTGTGCAGAAACTTTTCAGTTCTATCCAGGAGGACAAGGGGAAGTTTCTATGGAGACCAGGAAGATAGAAGTATCTGCAGTCTCAGCCAGGGGCCAGTGCTATTGAAATGTATATCGTTGTAGGTCTAGAAAAGGATTTTTTTCTTGTGTGGGAGGCACGGCCAGGAACTACAATACTGTGTCTTTAAGCACACTCTAACCCTATGGGAGGTGGTCTTGTCACTCAAGCCTCACTATCCAATCAGGCCCTCCATGTGGCCTGCCAGTCAGAAGATGTGCAGGGCTCTTCCTGTCACCAGGCTTTAGGCTTGCCTTTGAAGAGGAGACAGCAGTTTTGTGTATTGTGCTGCAGTTGCTGCTGCAGGGAGCTGAGCTGAGAGCTTCAGTGATCTAGGAAACCACAGCATGGTGAGCTAGGGGATGCTGTCTGCAAAAGGGGAGGAACAGATGGTGAGGTGTTGCAGACAGAGTTGTGCGTCCTCCCTGTACCAGGGGGAGACTGCTGCCAGATTCCCTGTCTTGTGAAGTCCCATGTAGTCCATGTAAATTCTGCAAAATTGGAGGAGGTCTCTCAATAACTTTGCTCTGTGGGCTGAATCTGATCAGAGCATTGGGAGCAGGGAGCTGTGTAGGAGAACCTTTCTCGTCAACTTCAATATTATTGATGTATATATGGAAAGCAGCTTGCCTAACTTAGAGAGGCCTAGTTTTTCCAGTATCTTCTTGACATTCAACACTGTACATGTAACATTTATATGGCATCTCCATTTATAGTTTAATTTGTGCTGCTTGTCCAGAATCATCTCATGTGTTGGGTAGCAGTCCCCTCTTATTCCATAATGGAAAAGATTAGAATTGATGTTATAAAGGATTTACCAATGCTTAGGAAATAGAATGACTCCCTAAACAGAATTGAGCCTCTGAAACACCCAAAAATAAGTATATGCTAACAAGCCTTGTTTGGATGCTAGAATACACATTTGTTTACCAGGATTGTCCAGACATTTGGCTCCAAACCATTATAAAGAACTCAACCCTGGTTTACAACAAACCACTAGGCCCATCCCCATATCAAAGAACAGGCCTCTGACAAGTTGCTCAGGGAGGTATTATAGGTCAAAACAAACCATAAACCCTGGTTTCACCAAATTCTAGTTTGTTTGTTTGTTTGTCTGTTTGTTTGAGAAAAAAACATAGATTTGTCAGGTGGGCAATGAAACACCAGGTAACACTTATTTGAAAATAAAACACAGTTGTGTTAAGAACTCACCTCATCAAGCAAGGCTTTCATTTCAGCCTTCAGGCTGGGAGGACTTAGTAACAGCCTGGGGCCTAGGGCTTGGGAGCTTTCATTGATGCCTGATGTATTGACAATAAAACAGACCTCCTCTAAAACCTGCAGTATGTTTGGGAGACCTGGTAATGTTATGGGGTAAGAGACTTTTGGAAGGCTTGCTTCAAATCCTGAGGACCAATCTCTTCCCACTATATGGATCTATTGTTTTCTATCTTAAGGCCACTCTGTCTTAAGTCAGTAATGTTTTTGAGATACTCTGTTTCCCTGGGGTGGTATTGTTTGACTAGTCTCCTCCTGAATTTCTCCTAATTATATGATAATTTTTGATGACTTAATATAATTCTCCCATATCCTGCCATCCTCCCACCCCATTTATGTATGTACAGGATGCTATTCTTCTCAAGAAGCCTAGTTAGGCTGGGGATATCCTCTGAAATACCTAGCATTTATCTTTCCTACCTTCTACTTGTCCTATCTTTCATATCCCTTATGACCTTCAGCTCAGGACACTGTCCCTGAAGAATGACTTGTTGTTTCAGGTCAATGGTTTACTTAAGAAATTATTTAAGGAATATCCAGGCTGTGTGATTGTATTTTATTTAACTGCTAGTATCCACTTCTAAGGACTGGTATTTTTCTGGTTTATGGTGTTCATCTTTAGAGGAAAGGTATGAGAAATCTTTAAAGTGCTCTAATACAAGTCTCCAGTCTCTGGAGCACATTGCCATAACCCCTATTTCAACTTTTCAATATAATTTTTGAGACTATGAATGCATCATATTACATTGTCTTTTCTGCCTCCAAGCCCTATAATTTCCCCATTCTTTTCTAATCCATGTCCTGGTTTTCTTTTCTTAATTTTCTTTCTTTTTTTTCTTTTTTTGTTTTTTTGAGACAGGTTTTTCTCTGTGGCTTTGGAGACTGTCCTGGAACTAGCTCTTGTAGACCAGACTGATCTTGAACTCACAGAGATCTGCCTGCTTCTGCCTCTGGAGTGCTGGCATTAATGACATGCAACACTACTACTGGCAAGCCTGTTTTTTGTTAACTCAGTTACACAGTAACTGTGTGAATGTAACCTATGTTTGCAGGATTTCCCAGATCTGAGGTAAAGGGTTTGCTGCACTGGATGTTGATTGTGTAAGGGATAATGAACACAAAGGACCCTGCTCTTTATATGAGGAACAGGATGTGCTCTACTAGAGAAGATGCGTGACTACTAAAATACAAGCTTTCTAGACTAGGGCTCTGTCTGCTGTGTTGGAAGGGCAGAATTCGAAGGACAGTGCTGTCTGAGTCATTTGACCTTCCAGTAGGGAAGCTGCTAATATGAGTCCTGGCTGGGAGGCCCTATCCAATGTGTGGTTCTGGGGAAGGGTTAGCTGCCAGGAGTACCATTGGCAGATAATTTGTGGGTTTTTTCCATGATTCTCTTCTGCCTTTGCTGAAATGAGTTGTAAAGAAGACCACAAGCAGCCGGGCGTTGGTGGTGCATGCCTTTAATCCCAGCACTCAGAAGGCAAAGGCAGGCAGATCTCTATGAGTTCGAGGCCAGCCTGGTCTACAGAGTGAGTTGCAGGATAAGCTCCAAAGCTACACAGAGAAACCCTGTCTCGAAAACCAAAAAAAAAAAAAAAAAAAAAAGACCACAAGCTATACCATGATGAGTATGCAGTGTTCAGAGCAGGTCTGTTGTGCTATCATTTATTTATTTATTTATTTACTATTTGTTTTGTTTTCAAGACAGGGTTTCTCTGTGTAACAGTCCTGGCTGTACTGGAAATCACCTTGTAGACCAGGCTGGTCTTGAACTTACTGAGATCTTACTGCCTATGCCTCCCAAGGTCTGGTATTAAAGGCATGTGCCAATGCCACCCAGCAAGCTTTCCATTCTGTGGGACCATGAGCCAGACTGTAGTTTTGTGTGACTTAGTAGCCTTTGTCCTCTGTGCCTCTCAGTATGGATTTACTAGGTAAAGGGAGACTCTTCAGCTCTGGCATGGGAGGATATAATTCTTGCGGTATCACTGACAAGTGTTCACAAATGGACACTGCTTCTGTTTGCAGTGAGAAGACAGATTAGATAACTGAAGGACTGGTTTCTGGAAGTTCTGAATGTTGCATTCCATTTTTAGGTTTGTATTATAAACACTGAAAATAGCTTAGGAACTTGTAGAAAAATGACTATGTGGATCATCTTTCACCAATACATGATTAGAGTGCTTATAACTTGGTGCTGCAACTAACCCCAATGATGTGATTCAATGAAGTTTAGTTCCAGGGAGGAAAAGAAGTTTCTGATGTTCAGAGATTTCTGCAGTGTGCATGGTGTTGGGCAGATAGATAGTGCAGAATCCTTGTTTTGTGCCCTAATCCATGGAAGCAGATTTTAAATTATTTTTCTATGCTGTTTGTTATTGAGTATCAGTGGGGCTACATTTACCTGAAACAACAAGGGATTTCAAGGAGCTGCTGCAATAGATCAACTCCATTTCTAGAGATAGCTCTAGAGCATGGGGCTCCTGTTTTTGGAAGAAATATCAGATCAGTAGTTCAAGTGACAGAAACAACAGTTCAAGGATCACTTTGAAATAATTTTGTGAAAGTTGTGAAGTCTGTGTTTATTTACTTTCTATACACATAGAATTATAGGGAGCTGAGTAACATTGGTAAGATCACACATTTTGTTTCCTAAGTTTTCTTTGGTCTTTTGATTAAAAGTTGACTATATTTTCCTGTCTTATTCCTTGGCTTTTTCTCACCAACCCCTTCATTCTTTCAGAAATATTTTAGAAAATTTGATTATTGTATCTTTGTGGTAAGTATAGACCTCATATTATGTCAATCTGTGTACTGTTTTTCTGTAATCTATAACTCTAATCTAATTATATTCATTTTTCTTGAAAATGTTGGACCTTCACCAATTTGTCTTCATAAAATTTCTTATGTTATCACTTCCTTAAAGTTTTGTTTTGGGGCAAGTTGCTATGGAGAGACAGTTTAAGTTTTTTTTTTTTCTACTTTATCTTAGTTGCTTGACTCTTCCCATTTCCTGGCATATCTGTGTTTTCCAATTGTTTCTATCTTCATGTTTGAGTCTTTGCTGCTTAAGCAATTGGTATGATTAATACATTGGCTTTTGATTTTTAAAACCTTCTCTTATATTATTGCCGCTGTTTCCTAATTAGCCTCAGGTGTCATATTGAGAAGACCTAGGTTCATCTGAGCGAACATCAATTGAGTGTGTTCTTACATCAGAATGTCTGGTTTCTGCCTGAAAAAGATTGTATTGACTGCTGATTGATGTGGGAAGAAGATTTTCCACTGAGCTTGCAATGTCTCTGAGCAAGTGGGCCTGGGCTGGTTAAGAGAGCTAGCTGAGCACAAGTCAGTGATAAAGGAAAAGAGAAAATCAAGAAACAATGGTTCCACATGTTTGAACTTCCATTATTAACTTGAGTTTCTCTCCTAATCTCCCAAATGATAGACACTGGCCTAGAGGTAACAACCAAATCAGTTCATTATTGGAGTAGCTTTTACTTAGATAATTTAATCACAGAAAAGCGAAGAATGTTGCACCAATAAATCATACTTCAAAAGTGATTTGTTTTGCTGTTATAGACATGGGAATATAGACTTTTACAAAACTGTTAAAGATATTGAATGTTTAGATGGCAAAAAGCCATAAAAGTTCTCCATAGTGCATATTTGGCTGTTGTTGTAGGACATGAAAGATGGGAATATTGAGATTAATGACAGACAATGGAGGTCAGGGTCAGGATTTCAGGGTGAAAGGCTATTTAGGGCACCATGGAGTTGGTCTGACCTACCTGCCTTGACAGACATGTGTCACAGGATATTCAGGCTTCATGGCATCTGGGGCACAATGTACCTTCCAGTTCCTGATGCACTCCATCAGGCAGTAAAGCATTCAGGCTAATTTGTATTTCTGTCTATGATCCCTTTGTGGTCCAAGCAGTATATAATCTTAACAAGAAAATTGTTCTTCGACATTAATCTTGTATACCTTGTATGGCTTGCAATTTTCATGGCATCCTGGCAACTACAACTGTATTGATCCTGGAAATTGCCATTATCTTATGTTTATGATAGAGATATAAAATATCTGATTGCTCTCAATAAAACATTCATACCCTTGTCTTGCTGTGGACCTCAAGGCCAAGGCTGACTTCAATCTTTTTTTAATATATTAGGGGATATTGGGTTTAGAATTGAGACTTCATCATGATGGATTTCTCCTGTGATGCGTAGGAAGTGACCTCCTCCATATCTTCTGATTGATTTTAGTTTATAGTCCAATTTTTTTGGATATTAGGATTGGGTCCAAAAAATCACACAAATGAACTCTGGCTAATTTTTTTCATGAAATCTTCTAAGCACCTGTGCTTACTTACCAGGCCAATATGCTTGCCCAAAAAAAAAAAAAAAAAAAAAAAAAAAAAAAAACATAAGTGGCACACTGGAAGACAAAAGTCACACAATTTCAATTTTATGTGTAACCTAGAAATGATGAACTTATGGGAACAGAGAGCAGAATTATGGCTATTAGGCTTCGATGTGGGTCTTTTAACAATGGGGAAACGATTGGTTTAAGGATATAAAACTGCAGTAGGACAAGAGGCAGGGATTCTGTGATGTCTTGAGGTCTACTGAGAGCATGATAAATGTGGTTGATAACAATATGCTATATTTTAAAAGTTGTGAGATAATATACTTTAAGTGTTCTCAAAACAAAAATGATGAATATACGTGATATAACATGATAATTGGTTTAATTTAGCCATGCCATTGTGAACATACTGTATTCTGTATCATAATTGTGCATGACTTTATTTATGAACTAAATAAATTAATGAAAAAAAAAGATTTCCAGACTCAAACTGAGCCTTCTTCAGAACTCATTTCTCATCCATTTTTGATTGAGCAATATAATTGGCCCATTGGTTCTAAAGACTTTATGCTTCTATTATGTAAGTCTGAGAAATATCTGAGCCTTCCAGTCTCCTAACACTTGTTGTAAAAATAAAATCAATGAAAGTGTCAGTTAAAAAAAAAGAATACATCAGAGAAATCATCCACCATGATCAAGTAAGCTTCATCCCAGGGATGAAAGGATGGTTCAACATACGAAAATCCATCAATATAATCCACCATATAAACAAACTGAGGAAAAAACCCACATGATCATCTCACTAGATTCTGAAAAAGCCTTTGACAAAATCCAACACCCCTTCTTGATAAAGGTCTTGTAGAAATCAGGGATAAAAAGAACATACCTAAACATAATAAAAGCAATATACAGCAAGCCTCCAGGCAATATCAAATTAAATGGAGAGAAACTCAATGAAAATTTCTCTAAAATCAGAAAAAAGACAAGGCCTTGAAGTTCTAGCTAGAGCAATAAGACAACAAAAGGAGATCAAGGGAATACAAATCGAAAAGGAAGAATTCAAACTCAAACTATTTGCAGATGATATGATAGTCTACATAAGTGACCCAAAAAATTCTACCAGGGAACTCTTAAAGCTGATAAATACCTTCAGCAAAGTGGCAGGATACAAGATTAATTCAAAAAAATATGTAGCCCTGCTATATACCGATGACACATTGGTGGAGATAGAAATCAGAGAAACATCATACTTTATAATTGACACAAACAACATAAAATACCTTGGGGTAACACTAACCAAAAAAAGTGAAAGACCTGTACCATAAGAATTTTGAGTCTCTAAAGAAAGAAATTAAAAAGATACCAGAAAATGGAAAGATCTCCCATGCTCTTGGATAGGTAGGATCAACATAGTAAAAATGGCAATCTTGCCAAAAGCAAGATTCAATGCAATCCCCATCAAAATCCCAACACAATTCTTCACAGACCTTGAAAGAACAATTCTCAACTTTATATGGAGAGACAAAAGACAAAGGAGAGTCTAAACAACCCTGTACAATAGAGGAACTTCTGGAGGAATCACCATGCCTGACTTCAAGCTCTATTACAGAGCTATAGTCCTGAAAACAGCTTGGTATTGGCACAAAAATAGACAGGTAGACCAATGGAATAGAGTTGAAAACCCTGATATTCACCCACACACCTACGAACATCTGATCTCTGACAAACAATCCAAATTTATACGATGGAAAAAAGAGAAGATCTTCAACAAATGGTGCTGGCATAACTGGTTGCAGACATGTAGAAGACTGCAGATAGACCCAATCCTATCGACAGGCACAAAACTTAGGTCAAAATGGATCAAAAACCTCAACATAAACCCAGCCACACTGAACCTATTAGAAGACAAATTGGAAATACCCTTGAATTAATTGCTACAGGAGACCGATTCCTGAACCAGTAGCATAGACACTGAGATCAACAATAGATAAAAGGGACCTCCTGAACATGAGAAGCTTCTATAAGGCAAAGGACACAGTCAGCAAGACAAAATGGCAGCCCACAGACTGGGAAAAGATATTCACCAACCCCACATCTGACAGAAGCCTGATCTCCAAAATATACAAAGAATTCAAGAAGCTAGTTTCCAAAACACCAAACAATCCAATTAAAAAGTGGGGCATAGAACTATATAGACAGTTCTCAATAGAGGAATCTAAAATGGCTGAAAGACACATAAGAAAGTGTTCAACATCCTTAGCCATCAGGGAAATGCAAATCAAAACAATTCTGAGATAACATCTTACTCCTGTCAGAATGGCTGAAATCAAAAACATCAATGACAGTTTATGCTGGAGAGGATGTGGAGAAAGGGGAACATTCCTCCATTGCTGGTGGGAGTGCCAACTTGTACAGCCACTATGGAAATCAGTAAATTCGACTCGTCAAGAAAATGGGAATCAGTCTACCACAAGATCCAGCAATTCCACTCTTAGGCATATACCCAAAAGAATCACATTTATACAACAAAGACATCTGTTCAAGGATGTTCATAGCAGCACTATTTGTAATAGCCAGAAACTGGAAGCAACCTAAATGCTCCTCAACCGAAGAATGGATAAAGAAAATGTGGTACATTTACACAATGGAGTACTACTCTGCAGAAAAAAAAATGGAATCTTGAAATTTGCAGGAAAATGGATGGAACTAGAAGAAACCATTCTGAGGTAACCCAATCACAAAAAGACAAACATGGTATGTACTCACTCATATGTGGATTTTAGACATAGAGTAAAGATTACTAGCCTACAATCCACACTGCCAGAGAAGCTAGTTATCAAGGAGGACCCTAAGAGAGGCATACATGGTCCCCTGGAGAAGGGGAATGGGTCAAGATCTTCTAAGCAAATTGGGAGCATGGGAAGAGGGGGAGGGAGCTAGGAAAATGAGAAGGGGAGAAGAGGGGTGAGGAAGACATGAGCCAGCCAAAATGTTGAGTGAGGGGAAGAATAGAAGATAACAAGAATTGAGATGCCATAATAGAGGGAGACATTTTAGGGTTACAGAGAAATCAGGCACTAGGGGAAGGTCTGGAGATCTACAAAGATGACACCAACTAATAATCTAAGAAACAGAGGAGAGGCTACCTTAAATGCACTCCCCTGATAATGAGATTGATGACTGACTCATATGCTTCCTGATAGCCCTCATCCAGCAGCTGGTGGAAGTAGAAGCAGACACCCACAACTACTCACTAATCTGAACTGGAATCCATTTGTAGAGAAGGACGAGTGAAGAGCAAATGGGTCCATACCAGGCTGGTGAAACCAACAGAAACAGCTGACCTGAACATCTGGGAGCTCTTGGTCCCCAGACTGATAGCTGGGATACCAGCATGGGACTGATCCAGACCCCAGGAACATGGGTTTCAGTGAGGAGACCTGGGAAATCTATGGAACCTCCTGTAGTAGTTTAGTACTTACCCCTAGCATAGGTGTAGACTTTGGGAGCCCATTCCACATAGAGGGATACTCCCTGAGCCAAGACACAGGGAGGTGGGCCTCAGCCCTATCCCAAAGGATACAATAGACTCTGATGACACCCTATGGAAGGTCTCACCCTCCATGGGGAGCAGAAAGGATATATTATAGGTAGGGTTTTAGTTGGTGCCGGTTGTAGAATCGGAGGGGAGGGAGAGGGAACTGGGATTGACATGTAAAACAATTTTGTTGTAATTCAAAGAAAAAAAAAAGGTATGCTTAATAAACAGGGGTAAAAAGTGCCAGAGATAAATTAAATAATAGATTATTAAATTTACATTTTTAAATGCTACTGAAAAGGAAACAACAGCATTTGGAGATACTAGATAAAAAAGAAACTGCTAAATTAAAGCAACATGTATAGTTTAGATATACTTTGAGCTCAGAATAAAAATGAAGATATGCGTTAGATCAGGGAAGAGGTTTTGCTTTTATTTCCACAGGGGTGAAAATATATTAACCATCAAAATTGCTAATATTATATTCAAAGAAAAAAGATTTCTTTATTAAAACTGACATTAGTTCATCAAACAGCATTACCATTCAATCTAAACTAACTCGAGAGACTAACAGATACTTTTCATTGGATTAAATATAATTAAAAAAACACACCCCAAATGTAGGGTGGGGGTTGTCTTTACAAAAACATAAAATCCTCCAAGAAAGAAATCTAAAGACCACTGGTGTCATTGGGTTCTAGGATTGTGTCTGCTTGTCATGAATGAGTGAGTAATGTCACTGAGTTCTGCTTTCCAGGGACAGTTTTGGGTGTAGTAGTGTTACTGACTGCTATTTTTACATTTCTAAATACATTTATTTATTATGCTCATTACAATTAGGGTTCTAATTTGTATATTTGTTTGAACATTAATAAAAAAATATACCAGAATGCTTTGGAATTTATAATGTTATAGGTTGTCTTTAGGCACTTTAATAAAATGGAAAAAATAAAAGCTTAACATCTACCAATTATTGAAAGCAAATTTGTTAAAATGGGCATCTCAAAAATATAACTGGTATTAAAGAAATTCCTCACTAACCTCCCTGTCCAATTCAAGGATAAGGAACAACCTTTTCATCATTCCCACATTAGATTAAATGTAAACTGAATAATTCATGTAATTTATCATGGCTAATAAATTCTGGTATGAAAACAAACATATTTCAGTCTTTCTCAGTAGGATGGATTCATTGTTTGCTCACACAGTAGGACAAATCATACATCCTTGTGAACCTAAATACTTAGTATCTGTGGTAGTCTGAATGTAATTGTCCTCCATAAGCTCATAGTAAATGGCACTCTTAGGAGGTGTGGCTTTGTTGCTGTAGGTATGGCTTTGTTTAAGCAAGTGTGTCACCATGGGGGTATATATTGAGATCTTATATATGCTCAAGCCATGGACAGCATCCCAGACCACTTCCCATTGCCAGTGGTTCAAGATTTACAATACCCAGCTCCTTTTACAGCAGCATGTCTGCCTGCATTCTACCATGTTGCACCAAGATGATACTTGATAAAACCTCTGAGAATGTAAGCCACCCAATTAAGTGTTTTTCCTTTAAAAGATTATCCATGTACATGGTGTCTGTTCATAGCTATAGAAACCCTAACAAAGTCACTACATGTTTCGTCACCCTTTAGAGAGGAAATGTGAGGAACACTGACAAATTTACTATTGAGAAGATCATATTATGCATAGGCTTGTTGCTTGCTCATCATTTGTTATTAATAGAAATTCTAGTATTCAATTATAGTCATTCTTTATTTCTTGTAACATATAATAACAGCTATTTAACGCAATGTGTTCATAGCATAAAAATAATACTATAATCATGTACGAACAACCACCTTTTATTTATTTTTATTGTTTTTCTTTTATCAAGACAGAGTTTCTCTGTATTGTTTTGGAGGCTGTCTTGGAACTATCTCTGCAGACCAGGCTGGCCTCAAACTTACAAAAATACACCTGTGTCTGCCTCCCAAGTGCTGGGATTAACGGTTTGTGTCACCAATGCTGGCCACCTTTTTTTTTTTTTTGATCCAGATAAAATTTAAAGTAGAGTGGTATTACAAACATTTCAATAGCATACTTGGAATTTTTATAGCTATTTACAAAAACATCCTTTAAAAAATCACTGGGTTACTGGTAGCTGTAAAATTGCTTTAATAGGTATTATTTAGCTTCCAGAGTTGGAGACATAGCATTAAAATAAAATGTACAAATACCTCAATTTAGAAATAACCTAGCAAAATGTATCTAAATTAGAAATATGTTCAAGAAAATATTGATATTGATTTCATAGAATGATTTGATAGAATAAAAACAACCTAGGAATATAGTGTTAAAATATTCCCACTTTCAATTATCTTGAAATTTAAGGAAATATGCAGAGAATTGTTTAGAAGCTCCCTTTTGTAAACAAAACTGTCATGCTTTGAATAGTGAGCTAATGGTATAGAATGTAATGTTTCCTAGAATTTGTTTTAAAATATTCAATATATATTATTCTTTATACAGTATGAGTTTTAGGCTAGCTAAACCTTTCTTATGAGATCTTATCTCAAGCAACATTGCACAATTATATTCAACTCTATGAGTGTGTGTGTGTGTGTGTGTGTGTGTGTGTGTGTGTGTGTTGTTTGCTTGTTCTTCTCATTGAGAAATATCTTACTATCACATTCACTATGTAGTGCATATTGGCATGAATTCAAGATCTGCCTGTCTCTGCTACCACACTCAGCTATATTCATATCAGAAAATAATTTGACAACCCTGGCAGACATGAAAAATGACTTTAAGAGATATTGTCCCGTACCTCAGAATCTCATCTGAGATTAAGCTGGAACATTTTAGTGTTTTTTTGGAAAAGGATTTCAGCATGAGTCAATGATAAACAGAGTTAAAGTTTATTCTGAGACAGAGTTAAAGTTTATCTACATATATTTAGCTGTCCTTGAACTCAGAATGCAGATGAGGTTGGCCATAAATTCACAGAACTTTTCTTGTCCCTGCTTCCTAGGTATTGGAATATAGGATGTGTGCCAAACCATCCTATTGCAATTTTATTATATATTTACTTATGTCTGTTTGTATGTATGTGATTCTTTATGTGTGGAAGTTGATCATATGTGTCATGGTTTGGGTGGAAATATCTGAGAACACTTTTTTTTTGGGGGGTGGAGAATTGAGACAGGGTTTCTCTGTGTAGCTTTGGAACCTATCCTGGCACTCACTCTGTAGAACAGGCTGGCCTCAAAAACAGAGATCCCAGCCTACAAGAGCTACTCCCAGAACAGCTGCCAAAGCCACAGAGAAACCCTGTCTGGAAAAAACAAACAAAACAAAACAACAAAAGCAGAAATCTGCCTGTCTCTGCCTCTGAAGTACAGGGATTAAAGGCATACTCCAAAAATGCCCAGTTCATAGAACTTTTGGATGTTTTTCTTTTAACGTGAGCATGTTTGAGACAGGGTCTTGAGGTTGTCATGCCATATAAATAGACTTGGCAGGATTTCTTCTGTCTCCATTTTCTCTGTCATCAAAAGCATTGGATTATAGGCATGTATTGTAGCAACTGTCTTTAGAATACAAAAGTAAAGGGATAGTTGTAAGGTGAGTACTTTATCTGTTAAACCATTTTCACAGTTCTAAAGTTTATTAAGTAGAATTTTTTGTAGTGAGTTGGTTTTGAGGCATAGTCTCTTTCTAACCCTTTCTGACCTGGAACTCATAATGTAGTAGATAGGCTAGGCCTGGAACTTACAAAGATCACATGTTCTGCCTCACATGAAAACACCTCAGTAAAAAGATATTTTATCATGGACTTATATTTTATCATGGACTTAGCACAGATATTACTAGAAAGAATGAATTTTGGGAAAGTATGAACTTGTGAGGGTGAACCCCACTTAAGAATTGTCACAAAGGCATATGACAGTTTTGGTGACTTTGTAAGTTATAGTTCAGTGGGTTCTTAGGTAGTCGTCACTCTCTCTCTCTCTCTCTCTCTCTCTCTCTCTCTCTCTCTGTGTGTGTGTGTGTGTGTGTATCTTTCCCTCTATGTCTCATGGTCTACATCTATTTTTCTCTGTCTCTCTGTCTCTTTCTCAGCTTCTCTTTTGTAAAAGAGACTTTTTTGGTAAAAGAGACTTGGCTGTGATTCTGATTTAATTAGGTAAATACTTGGGTCAGAAGACTTCTTCACTCTGTCTCACTCCACACGAGGTTCAAAATTCTATCCTTGTAATACTCAGAAAATTGCTGCTTGCATCTGAGAAAGGAATAAATCCAGACTCAAAAGGTTTTTTATGTTTGGCATCAAACATGGCCCATTGGTGTTTGACATATCATTAAATTAGGAAGGGATTCTCTGTCTGCACAGAAAATTTTAATCAATTTTGTGTGGTGGTTGATATTGATTTTCAACTTGATAAGATCTAGATTCAAACAGCAGACACTTCTCCAGGCACAAGTATGAGGACTTACCTAAATCTTATTATTCTCTGAGGCATGTTTATGAAATACTAGCTTGTATATTAAATTCATTGAGATGAGAAGACTCTTCCCCATTCTAGAAGTGATAGCACCATGACAGTCCATGATATTGGTACTAGATTATATAACAAGGACCAACATTTAACATTCCCTGGCTTCTGATGTGAACACAGTGTGATTAAAGTTAATAGTAGAATCAAGATATAATAGGTGAAGGGATAGAAACTACCCTTGCTAGAACCCAGACAGTTTTGAGTTGGCAGGGATTTTTCTGCCTTAATGTCTTGACTGACAATGCAAGATTGAAGGGCTCATGGAGAGCTGATGACTCTGTAACAGATTTGAAACACCTTCAGTGAGGGCCTGAGAGGACACTGCTTGCAGTGGGCACCTGAAGTTGTGGTAAATTCTGGAACCATATGATGACCAAGGACAGCTCCATGTGTGGAATAAAACAGACATGTTAGTAAAGCTGTATGTGCTGGGGATGGCAAAGCCTGAAACATGGAGCTTTTCTAGACCATGAGTGTCCAGAATATTGTTAAAAACAGGAGCATAGCTTCCTGTATTCATTTCCTTAAATGTGATTGATTATTTGATATGTCCCTGTTCTTCTTTTTTGAAAACTGTGGGCAGTTACTCACCTTTTTCACATAATGTACACCTAGACTACTGTAGACCTTTTAAATGTTGGAGTTTTAAAATGGCATAGGATTTCTAATTTGAAAGCATTTTATATTGTGATTAATATATGACTTTGGGATCCATTGAGACAATCATCTTGTTTTTACAGGTTACCTTAAAACTATGAATCAAGTGAATATTTTCTCCTGTTACTTTGAATCAAGTTATGTTATCCATTTAAAAGAAAGGCGACTAATCCACTTCCCTGTTTGCTACACAAAACAGAAAGCACCTGGAGGTCAATTCATGAACATCTATAAGGCCTCCTAGTGAAACACTTTTCAAAGAGATCTTTGAAATACAATTTTGATTATCACTCTGTGTCACTAATGTGTAACTCCTCTCTGCTCTCTATTACATCAGCCCTGCAACCATGTGCATAAAATCAACAAGCAACACAATCAAGAGGTTGTCTTCATGTATCAGCATACTCATCCATACATACTTTACAAGGAAAATGTGGGGGAGAAAGTATTTGAGAAGGGATGGAATTAAGAGAAATGGTGGAAAGTGATGTAACACCTTTTAAATAAAATGTATAGTAATACATTTTGAATAAAAAGAGGAAGTGGAGAGACGTCTTTGCAGTTAATAGCACTGTGTGTTGTTACAGAGGACCCAGTTTTCATTCTCAAAATCTACATGGAAGCTAACTTTTTGCTGTGCCCCAGGCATCTTCTATCTTCTTTTGGCATCTGTAGTGAGTGTGCACAGACACATGGAGATAAAACATGCACATAACTAAAATTAAAAACAGGTTGAAAAAGAAAATAGAATTCTCTACAGTGATATCACAGGCCTGAGATAAACAGCAGCCAGAGATAGTTAAGATGAACTCCTTCTGGTCTTCAACTGAATCAGCTGTGGCCATCTGCCTAGCCAGCATGCTCACAGATAAAAGCAGTTTGTTCTGAGGTTAACAGAAATTATCATAATCATTCATCAAGGAAAAGAGTATACAGTGCTATTAGGTTTCTTTTCCTTGAAGATTTCTGTTTTTGTATCCTCTATTTTTCATCTATATGAATTTTGCTGTTGGTACACTTGTCTTTTAGATCAATCTTTAATATTGACTCAACTTTTCACAGTGTCATTTACTAAATTTTCCATTGAGAGCTTGTAGTACAAAATTAATATGCCAGAGACCTTTCTTTCCATCATTTTCATTATATAAGAAGAGAGAGAATATTATATGAACATGCCAGGCATTGGCGGCACATGCCTTTAATCCCAGCACTCAGGAGGCAGAGGCAGGTGGATCTCTGTGAGTGCGAGACCAGCTTGGTCTACAAGAGCTAGTTCCAGGACAGCCTCCAAAGCCACAGAGACATCCTGTCTTGAACCCCCCAAATAAAATCCCAAATATTATATGACCATGTGCAGACTTCCTAAATAAAATCACCATCCTTGCTTTGCTTGGGAAAACTTTGTTTTGGAACTACTCCCATGCTGTCTCTGCCTCCTTCAGGCAAGCCAACTTTCTCATGTCTTCTGTCTTGGTGGTTGAGATGGCTATTCTGGAATTACCTAATTCACAAAGAATTGGGTATACCTGAGAGGGATTTTACTTAATTGAAGGGGTTTAAATGGGAAAAACCCGTCATTAATCTGGATCATTCTAGGTAATAAGTTCCACCTTTAGAGGCTTGGTAGCAGTGCACACCTTTAATACCAGCATCAAGGAGGAAGAAGCAGTGTGACTTTCTGAGTTTCAGACCAGCCAGGATTACAGAATGATCTCCAGGGCAACACACATAAACCATTTCTTGAAAACACACAACAACAACAATGTAAACAATCAAACAGAGAATATGATCCACTTATAACCTGGATCTCACTTTCTGGCAGGATCCAACATATATAAACACCATTGACAAAGGATGCTGTCTCTTTTTTAAATGAGTGTGCAGAGACACATGAAGATAAAGCATGCATATAACTAAAATTAAAAACAGGTTAAAAAAACAAAATAATAGAATTCTCTACAGTGATATCACAGGCCTGAGACAGTCAGGGATAGTTGAGATTAACTCCCTTTTGTCCTGCAGTGAAGAAGCTGTGGGATTCTTCTGCGCCGGCCTTCATAGAGGCAAAAGTAGGCTTGTTTTGATGTAAAAATAACTCAACAGAGACATCTGATGAGCAGCACTGGCCATACTGCAGAGAGTTGTTTCTCCCTACTTGTTTTCTCTGTTCTATGTTTTTATGAGTATTGTGATAGTGATACATCTAAATGAAACATCATGGTTGACAGGACACGTAGGCTGTGAAGCAATCTAATATCAGAGTGCCATTTTTTTTTATTCTCAGCAAAGACTCTGAGGTAAAAGATGGATAATACAGAGCCTTTCTTCCCATCATTTTTATAATTTATATATGTTCCTGTGTGATTTTGAGGTGAGATTGTTCCTAAACGTCTCTGATGTTACATTGTGATCATGTTCAGAGGGGAAGCTGTTAACTGAGCCTAGGAAGAAGGAGAACGATACATGAACATGTCCTGACTCTGTAAGTAAAATCCTTATTATGAAAAACATTGTTTTGGAAATAATTCCCATGATCTCCTGCCTCCTGTAGGCAAGAAATTTGGTCATTTCTTCCATCTTGGCTTTTGTGATAGCTAGTCTTGGTAGTCCAACTGTCTACCTCTGATATAAACTAATACACAATGAATTGTATACACCTTGGAGGGATTTTACTTAAAGATTTTGCAATGGGAAAACCTTTTATTCATCCAGATCTTTTGAGGCCGTAAGTCCCCGCTGTAATCTTGGTCAGACCTTCTGTTGGCAGCCTACAAGTATAAAGTATTTTGAAGAAGGAATCACTTGGTTTTTCCTGGTTGCTCTGGAGTTGACTGAGAATGTCATTCCTTTACTCTCTATAGAGCCCAGTTCTTAGGAATTCTGGTATGTAGTGAAGACCATCTGAGACATCCAGCCTAATGAATTAAAGAACTACCGAATTCTGGGTATGGGAAATGCTAATTAATTCCCTTTCTAAGTACATACAGAGATTTCTTCTCTCAGTTGTACTTAAGCACAGAACCTTGACTAATACTGCTCTGTGTTTCTCAGCTGCCCAAAGACTAAGATGTACTAGCTACCAATAGTGTTCATAAAGGCATTCTTCCTTTCTCCATTTCCCAGTACCCAACTTATTGTGAAAACTAAACTTTTTATTATTGTTAAATTGTCAAGAGACTGAAAAGAATTTTGGAAGAAAACTCCTAATGCAATGGAGCCATCATCCAGCCTTTTGATAGGAGAGATAGCTATCATCTTATTTGTGGTCTGGTTCCTGATGTTCTCTACTGGCCATCTGAAGTCCTTGAGACAACTAGATAAGTGGTACCTTCAGTCTACTTGACCCCAGCATGAAGTCACAGAACAAACATCTCAATTTTTCCCTAAAATCTCTTTTAATTTTTAGGATTTTGCATACCTTTCCACCTGGGGGTGAGGGGAATCATTATATTCTACTTTGTGGACTGTCCACTTAGCCACATTTCATCCAGGGGGAAGAAGGAGAATAGCCTATGGAGTGCAGAATATTGGAGCCAAGGAAGCTGCTATTGAAATGCTGATCTCTGTTCATTTGGATAAGTCTGTGCCTGGAGTGGAAGACAGGACCAGAAATCATTGTGTTATATCATTAAGTACAGTATAATGCTATGGGAGGTGCTCCTGTCACTCAGTCCTTACTAGCCAATCAGGTCCTCCATTTTGACCTGCCCTTCATAAGTGGTGCCAGACTATGTATGGGCCAGGATGGAGGCTTATCTTTGTTGCAGAGTGGGCTTCAGTTTTTCTGTGTGCTGTTCTCTGAGTGCTGCTTCAGTTGCTAGCTTGAGTTTCTGTACTAAGCTTCCAAAATTGTGGGTTTTGCTCTGTCAATATAAGCAAAATAAACCTGTACATTCTTTACCTGAGATGCTTTTGGTTAGGGGATTTTACCACAATAAACAGGCAAGTTAGACCAAATGTAGTACATCAATAGTGATGTTGTTGCTGAGAAGAACATTGGAATGTTTTCTTTTGGAGCATTATGGAAGACATTAGGACTTCAAATGGCCAAAGACATAGAAATATGAATACAGAGTTGAATCAGCTGTTCTTGTAGGACTAGGAATATGGTAGAGTTGAAAGAAATGCAGACAGTGGAAGTTGAGGCTGTAGGGTTTAAGTGAGAAGTAGACTCCATGAAAATTTATCTGGAGGTCTGTTGATTTGTGCCTAAATCATTCTTACTTTATCTACTCCATGAGAAACTGAGACAGGCAGAGTTAAGAATTGCCTGATTTCTTGGACAAACTCTTGATTCTATTGGGTGTTTATTATTGATGACTTGTTAAGGTCTACAGTGTAAAAGAAACAAGTGGTACAGAAAAATAAAAATTCAGTTTCATGCAGAAAAACAGCATGAGGTAGTTTCAATTGGCAATCCTGTGGTAAAGCAGAGTCAGGAAATTTCAAGAAGTTTAGCACCCTTAAAGACAAGGCAACAAGGCCTTTCTTAGCATTTGAAAGCCAGGAAGGCTACCCTAATGGTACAACTCCACCCATTTACACCTTCAATTTATGGAAGGAATAGGCTGATGTAACTCTGGTCTGAGTGTGGTAGAGTCCAAATTTGTGGTGTAACACAAGTACTGGTTCTTGATGGGGAATGTACTGTGTATGTTTATCTTATTGATTGTTAAATAAAATACCGTTTGGCCAATGAAATGGCAAGTTAGGCAGGACTAGGAGTCAAAGAGGATTCTTGGAAATGTAGTAGAGAAGTACTGATCCAGGCAGGAAGTGACATAGCAAGGAGACTCATATTTAAGCGAAGGAGAAACAGGAAGGGCCCTCTTTTCCCCTCTGCTCCTGCTCCAGTGGCACGATGTGATCCACCGGCCAGGAGGGACGCCAACAAGGCATCCAATAAGATAAGTCTTATAACATATATAGATTTATGATAATTAAGACTAAGATAGCGGATGAGAATCCTAGTCATTGTCCAAGCAGCTTTGAACCTAATACAAGTTTCTGTGTATTCATTTGGGCCTAACTCGGGCAGGCAACTGGCATAAAGCACACACGTGGCGGTGGGGCTCAGGCAGCTTTTGGCAGAAAGATTTATCATAACAGGTTCTGGAAAGAAGAATGTTGCAAAGTCATAGATTCTTCCTTTGTGGTTTCAGTTCAGCACTGTTGGAATCTGGCAGAGTTAGAAAACCAGTGAAGATACTGTGAATGTTCTTTGCATGAATTTGTCAAGATGAAGCCAGTGTTGTATTTTGAGAAATAGGATGATGAGATATCCAAATGATAGGACATCTGCCATGGAAAGCTGAACACAGGGAGTGTAATTAGCAAAGAAGAAGCATGTATGACAATTTTTACAGATAGAGCTATCTAAGCCTTTTGAGAATGATACCCCACCTGTGTTTGGCAGAGCTACAGGATTTGTTGTTTGCCCTGAGGAGTTTTATTTCCTTAGCTCAATCTTCTCTCACTCTGCCCATATTCTATTTTTTCAATTTTTTCTTCTCTTAGAAAATACATCCGATCTGCATTTTCCCCCATCTCCACTCATCTCAGTCCTCTCCACTGCTCCCCTGTCTACCATGTCTGCTCCTCCTCCACTTACCTTTAGAGTAGATTATACATCCAAAGAATATCAACAAAACTCTGCATAATGAATTATAATTTGACAAGCACAAACCCTCATATCAAGGATGGATGGAGCAAACTAGAAGGAGGAAAATGATTCCAAGAGCAAGCAAGAGAATAGAGACACTTCAACTGTTAGGAGTTGTACAGAAGCACCAAGATATACAATAACAGAAGACATGTGCTGCTGGACTTCCTTTTCCCACCGGGTACTGCTGCCCTTCTCAGCCCTAAATATGCACACATATGCCATATAATTATTAAATTTTTACCTGATGTCTAGGCCTTCTTATTGGCTAGCTCTGTCATAATTATGAACCCATTTCTATGAATCTATGTATTTTTATATGGTTATGGCATACAGGACAATGTCTACACCTGTTGCTCCTTTGCTGGCTACATCACTTCTGTCTCTGGTAGGCTCTCACTGCCTACCTTTCCCAGAATTGTCCTCATTTCCTCGTCCTGCCAACTTTTCTTCCTCTTTGGCCAAACACTGTTTTATTCATCAACAAATAATAGGAACATAGAGACAGAAGGACATCCCCATGGTTTGCAAACAGATCACTGGTGCGATCTGTTACTTTTAATTTGCTAAATTTAACTCTTTTAGCTAGCTAATATTAAAAAGTGTGTCAGAATGGCAGAGTGGATGATGGTAGTTGCTCCCAAGTCTTCCTACCTGAATTCAAAGCAGTAGGACCTATGTTGGGGGCAAGAGCAAATTGACTCCTGGGGGCAATCATATGATTTACACACACACACACACATACACACACACACACACACACACACACACACACACACACACACACACGTGCATGTATGTGCATACCCAAAAATAAATAGATGTTTAAAAATTAAAAGTGAGGAGTTGGGGTTATTGAATCTTTTTATGTTCTTGGTTGTTGGGGCCCAAAAAAATATCAGTTATAAACTTTGGGGTCCAAACCTCTGCTCTATTTCCAGGAGCCTGAATCTCCCCCATGTCTTTCAGATGTCTGGCTAATTACTGAAGATGGCTTGGCCTCAATGGAGAATGTCTCCTAGTTTATATAACAACAGACCTAGGCCCTGGGTGTGCCCACACCTGTTCTGAGGTTTTTGTTTATGTGCATAGGGGCTATTTAATTGTGCCACTAGGGTTAAAAGAACTTTTTGTATCAGCTTTATACATGATAGTAGATGTCTTCTGTGCTCAAACCCACTATTAGAAAGTTATTTAAGAGAATGCTTGAAGAAACTAGAGACTCCAGTTTCCAGCATGGACTGAGTGCCCTCCTGTGATGACAAGATATGTCTGTGTCTCATCCTTAATGCCACATTAAGGTAGCTAGAAGTTTCCCTAGGTCCATGCACCCCCACTCAGGAATGGACCTGAAGCTGTTTGGATGGCTCCTATTACAACTTAAAAGACATCAGTCCAGTAGATGGCCTCTATAGTTTGGGACTGATACAAGCTGGGCCCCAGCACTGGGTGGATAATATTTAATGTGGTGTCTAACTTTAGGTAAATTTTATAAACATGTAACTTTATTTAAAGCTGTCCTATATCTTTATGAACATTATTTATATAACCTCTATAAACAATGTTACCGATAATAAAAATGAGAGACACATCCTATTCAAAATTCAGGGTTCACTTGCAAAATCTGCTGTCTTTGAAGAAGGTATTGGAACTATAATTAACATAGCAGTTAGGAAAAATCTTCAAGACAACTTCATTGAATGATTCCATTTCATATACAAGAAATATGAGACAAATATGAAGTTGAGATTTTTTCAATGAGTGATGGAGTTACACATATCACAAAGTATTTTCTGTTTGAAACTATAGAAGCATCCAATGACTAGCATGGGATGGTCACCACAATTAATATTTTCCTGCAGTAGGAGCACAACACGATGACTCTAAAGTTCACCTGTCCGTGGTCACAGGGAATACTGTAGCAATTATTGTTAAGGTCATTATTGTTTGAAAAATAGGAAACTTAGAAATCATTACTTTGTTGCATTTCAGACCAGAATAGAAATTTTCCTCAGAGATACCCTCAATTATCATTATGGATGAAATAGCTAAAATAAATTTTGCAATTCATTTTTGACACTTTCAAAAAACCAAGAGTGGAAAAAATTCAATATGTTTTTTTAAAAAATTAAATTTGTATCAATATACAAAATTTTTAGGCAAGAGTAGAAACATATTCAGTGTGTTATAACAGAAATTAGCTAGAAATTCTATTAATATACAAAATATTTGAGATTAATAATTGCTTTTAAGTTATAGGAGATTTAATAATCTACCCTTTTATCTTATCATTACTATATTTCCCTAAATATAACAAACATCCATGACCTACCAGATAATCAAAAGCCTCCCACCAACTAATACTTGTGAATTTGGGAGAGATGTTCTCCATATGCTTCCTGCTGTCTGGGGATGAAGGCATCCTTAAGGGCTCCCTGAGAAAATTTGAGAATATGGTCAGGTCCTGTGAAGACCATCAGTAACTTTAATTGATATATATGGCCTGTCAAGTTCAAGAGGTCGCCCTTGCTTAAAACATATCTATATCAACCGGGAACAAATCCATAGCTTCCTGTTTCATTTGGGGAAAAAAATTCATTTGACAAATAGTTTTGACTTTTTTAAAGTTAAGGCACTCATAAAATATATAAACCCCATTATTTCCACATTCCCTGTTTCCATTCCATTTACATCTGAGCATATTTTACTGTACACCTTTAGCCATTTTTTACTGCTAAAGCAAACTTTAGACTGCTAAGTTAGACCTGCAACTTCTGCATGCTCTCCCAGCTGTGTATGCCTGCTTCTGAGTTTGTAAGAGCAAAGCCTAAAACTCACAGCCCAGTTAGAGGTGGGCCAACAAGAACTGCATACAGCCTTCCTAGAACTCTAGCATTCAATTGTGCTGTGGAAGTCACTGTAACTAAGCTTATCATTACTACTTAGTTACTGGCTGTCAAGGGCTCAGGAGTAAGCAGAAACTCATTGTGGAGATGAAATTGTTTTCAGATTTCTCAGGCCTCACATAGAAATATGGGCCCCTGTTGGGTCCCAAAGTTTTGTTTAGTGTTTGACTCCTTTAGCTCTTTAGTTTTTTACCTTTGGGGGAGAGCACCTCTCAGGTCCAAATTGATACACAGAAGCATGATATTACTTATAAATGCCTGGCCTTTACTTGGCTTATTTCTAGCCATTTTTTCTTAGCTTAAATGATCCCATTTGCCTTTTGCCTCTGTACTTTTACCTTTCTCCTTTTATGTATATCCTACTTTCCCTCCTATTTGATGGCTTGCTGTGGCTGGGTAGCTGGCCCTTACCTACCTCCTCTTCCTTTTTTCCTTCCTCCTTGCTTCCAGATTTATCCTTTTATGTATACTTTGTTCCTGATACCATAGCCTATCCTTTCTCCTGTCTCACTGTTAGATAACCACCTCTTTATCAGAACATCAGGTGTTGTAGACAGGCCAAGAATCATGCCTTCACCTAGTTGAACTAATACACTATAAGCAAAATCAACACATATTTACTTCATTAAACAAATGTTCTGTCGCATAAAATTAACACATCTTAAAATAATGTTCTACAGAAATATACATTTATAATATTGTCAGCATCATGCTTTCATTTGGATGATATGTATGTGATATTTTAGAATCCGATAACCTAGTATGATGTGCATATCAACTTCACTTGGGAAGAGTGGACTTTGCTGGATTCTTCTCAGAAGAATCTCTACAAAAACGTGATGCTGGAGACCTACAATAATCTCACTGATATAGGTAAGATGGTATTTTCCTTCTTATTTTAAAATAATAGGGCAACTGTTCCTTGGTTACTGATGTTCTTTAATTTTATTGAGAGAGAAAAAAGAATGTGGTCAAAATTCTAAAGTTCACTGAGGAGAGTAACTTAAATTCTGCACATTTTTTCAATAATAAATATACATTTTCTTGTACTATATTTTAGGATACAGCTGGGAAGACCATACTGTTGAAGAATATTGTGCAAGTTCTAAAAGACCTGAAAGGTAATTGATAGATATGTGCCTCTGAAGAAATGGAAATTTGTCCTGAAAGTTTGAAACAGAAACAACAGTGTAATTAAGCACAGCTTAAATTGCATTGATGATTATTAAATTCTCCCAAAACCATATACCTCAGTTTCAGGTAGGTGAACTGCATTTGCAAGACATTATTTCAAGAAAGAAGACAAGGAAACAATGCCTTGAGGGAAATTACCACTTGAAACTTTGAAGCATGAGAGCTATGTTGTAGAAATATAGCTACATTTATTTCATAGTACCTATATTTCTAAAGGTATACACATTGTTGAGGTGATAAGCATAACTCCGAAACTTCCATTAAGCAAATACTCAATAGAAATACTAATGTTACTCATATACTGGCTGTTACTTTTGTAAGTTTTGTGACAACGGCAATTGCCAAAAGTCAAGGGGCAGTTTTTGCATGGAAAAGTTAATCATGCTACCACATGTTTATAAAGAACAGAAAGGAAAACTGAATTAAATGTGGAAGCCTCTTTCTTTGTAATCTTTACTTCACTGGGTTTATCATGTATTAGTCAGGATACAAGCCATGTGAGCAAAGGGATATGGAGGACATATTATTTGTCTCTTGCAGAATTTTAAGACACATGTGGTAATCCCATTTTGAGCATACTTGTTGAATTTGACTCAAGTGTACAAGTAATTTGTTTTCCAGCTTCATTGATAATACACCAACAAGCTCACTCTGCAGAAAAGACCAATGACTCTATGACTGAGGAAATAATTCTGATTGACCTACTTCATTGGAAATGTAGTATGACTCGTGTAGGAAAATTTTTAAAAATACAATAATGTTGATAAAATTCTGAATTTTTCCACTTGTCTTCAATATGTGAAAAATCTCCTGTAGAAAAAGGTTCTGAAAATGACAACCATATAATAAAGGATTATACCTTCAAAGATGCAAAACAACCTTTAAAGAAGTGAAAACTTGTGTGTAAACACAGTAATAAGACTGTAAGATCTGAGTCTTCTTTACAATTGAAAAAACAGTAATATTAATTTATACATGTATCAAGATTCAACATCGAATTGAATACCTTAAAGCATTTACATGTGCACATTTTCCTTGCAGGCTTGAAAGAAGCCAAACTGGAGAGAATTCTTCTGTATATACACAATGTGGTAAAGCCTTTGCATATAACAATCATCTTCAAAGGTATAAAAGAATGCATACTGGAGTGAAACCCTATGAATGTAATCAATGTGGTAAAGTCTTTGCTCAGCACAATTATCTTCAAAGACATAAAAGAACACATTCTGGAGAGAAACCTTATGAATGTAATCTGTGTGGTAAAGCCTTTGCTCAGCACATTCATCTTCAAACGCATAAAAGGACACATACTGGAGAGAAACCCTATGAATGTAATCAGTGTGGTAAAGCCTTTACTGATCACAGTGCTCTTCATGTGCATAAAAGAACACATACTGGAGAGAAACCATATGAATGTAATCAGTGTAGTAAAGCCTTTGCTCGTCACAGTCATCTTCAGATTCATAAAAGGATACATACTGGAGAGAAACCTTATGAATGTAATCAGTGTGGTAAAGCCTTTTCTCAGCACAGTCACCTTCAAACACATAAAAGGATACATACTGGTGAAAAATCTTATGAATGTAATCAGTGTGGTAAACGCTTTACTAATCACAGTGCTCTTCGTGTGCATAAAATAACACATATTGGAGAGAAACAACTTGAATATCATCAATGTCGTAAAGCCTTTGCTCAGCATATACATCTTCAAATACATAAAAGAGCACACAATGGGAAGAAATCCTATGAATGTAATCAGTGTGGTAAAGTCTTTGCTCAGCAGAGTCATCTTGAAATGCATAGAAGGACACATACTGGAGAAAAACCCTATGAATGTAATCAGTGTGGTAAAGCCTTCACATGTCACAGTCATCTTCAAAGACATAAAAGAATACATACTGGAGAGAAACCTTATGAATGTAATCATTGTGGTAAAGCCTTTGCTCAGCACAGTCATCTTCAAACGCATAAAAGGACACATACTGGAGAGAAACCTTATGAATGTAATCAGTGTGGTAAAGCCTTTATTGATCACAATGCTCTTCGTGTGCATAAAAGAACACATACTGGAGAGAAACCTTATGAATGTAGTCAATGTGGTAAAGCCTTTGCTCAGCACTGTCATCTTAAAGTGCATAAAAGAACACATGCTGGAAAGAAACCATATGAATGTAATCAGTGTGGTAAAGCCTATACTGATCACATTGCTCTTCATGAGCATAAAAAAACACATACTTGATAGAAACCATTTGAATGTTATCAATGCCGTGAAGCCTTTGCTCAGCATATTCATCTTCAAATACATAAAAGATCACATAATAGGGAGAAACCCTATGAACGTTTTCCTCAAACACATAGAAAGACACATACTGGGGATAAACCATTTTCAGGTAATCACTGTAGTGAAGCTTTTCCATGTATCAGGGGACTTTGAAATCATTACAAAAAATCATTCAGCAGTGAAATGTAGTCAGTTTGGTTTAATTTTACACTTCATACAGGAGTAAAACTTTGTAGGCAATCAATCTGATAAAGCCTTTGCAGGTTACAATCATTTTTGTGTACTTGAAAAACATTATGAGGGCTTCTCATTATCAAGTATTTGGTGGGATATTTAGCCATCACACTCCCAATCAGTTACACAACAGTATTTCTTTTGTAGCAGTAAATTGACAGTGTCAGCCATCTGTGTAAGCATTATGTCCATTTTTATATTGTTGCTTCAGCACACTCATAGAAAAAATGTATTTATTAACTTATGAAGCCAGATTGAATATAAAACTCCCCATTG
This sequence comes from Cricetulus griseus, assembly GCF_003668045.3. Lineage (NCBI taxonomy): Eukaryota > Metazoa > Chordata > Mammalia > Rodentia > Cricetidae > Cricetulus > Cricetulus griseus. The sequence continues at coordinate 18,465,254 of NC_048602.1, read as the reverse complement.
GAGTGGAGCAGAGAAGCAATATTCTCCTCTGCTTGGAAACTTCCTTGGGGGAGCAAAACAGAAGAAAAATCTTTTCACTAGTGCTGTAGCAGACTGCTACATTGTGGAGCAGTTTCCCCCAGAGTTGATTGAAGCCAAGAAGAAATGTTTATCATTGCTTGGAAAATCCCTGGTGGTGAAGAGAAGAAGCAATGGACACTCCTGCCTGTATCCTCTCTTAGCAGAGTGGAGCAAAGCTCAGTTGTAATGATTCTCTCTCTGAGAGAAGCAAGAGTACTAAATCCTGCATGGAGACCATGCCCCACTAGAACCCAGCTTCATTTACAGCCTGATTTAATGACAGTCAGGATACCTCTTTTCCTCATAGCTGTGGGTTTTCAGGATACCTTCCCTTCACAGCAGCATGTGTAGCCTGTCATTGGACATGCAGGGTACATTTTTTCAGAGCCCTAGGTATCTAGGATACATTCTATCCAAAGATTCAGGAATAGCATGACTTCCCAAAAGTCATGATATCTTTCTCTTCAGAGCTGCAAGTATCCAGGACATTTTCCCTTCACAGCTGTAGGTATAGCCTGACTTAGGACACTTTGGGTACATTTCCTCCATAGCTGTAACTCTTGTACAATAATCTTAAATGATAACGAATCCCTTTTAGATTTATGCTTCCTTTCAAGTGCATGAAATAACTAATTCAGCTGTAAAACTTATGGATTTGTATGATTTTCTATTCTACTTGTGTTATATCTAGTTCCCCTTATAAAAGACTTTAATTTCATCCTTGGTTACAAAGGGATACAGTATCGTCATGAAAGTTACATGACAGCTAGAGCAGGCATCTACGAACTCACATCCTTAAGCTGCAGCATGAAGCAGAGTTGGAACTGATTTTGGAGATCACTGCAGTGTGGTTTCTATTTTGAAATATTTGATGTGCATGCTAAAGTGTGCTATTTGTGTGGCAAATCCATTTAGTGAAGTTTATTTTGTTTTCCTCATATTCGTTCTGTGGCTTTTGTTCATTTTGTTCTTTTACTTAGTTAAAATGTATACAGTGTTATTTTAACACTGCAATGTATACAGTGTTACCCCTATTATCTAAGTGGTCCATTGGTTTTGTTTTTGTTTTTGTTGTTAATATCAGGCAGTGTATGATCACACTTTTCAAAGAAAGATTTCTCTGAAGAGGTGGTAGTTTGTTATTACTGCTGTGTTTTTATATTTTCATAAATACCCTTAAAATTTTCTTGCTGTTTATTCAGGCTGGCTTGGATATCAGTAATGATGAGGAATACATATGAACTCATGATCCTCTTGTGTCTGCCTCCTGAGTATAAGTCCAAGTGTACGTAATATACTCCCAATATGTGCTGTTTCCTCAACATAATTTAGCAACGTTAATGTTAAAATGCTTAGGAGAAGATAATATAAGAAACATTAAATACTTCATGTGTGTATTCAAAAGAGTGTTTTCTTTTAACTGGTAGAAATGTTGGTTGTGGGAATCAAAGCCAGTTCCTGTGGATGAGCAGCCAGTGTTCCAAGTGCTAAGCCTTATATTCATCCACATGATTGCGTCATTAATAGCAATAAGTGTGATTGGCTGATCTAGCTTCATCTTTATCTCAGCCCTAATGGCTCATAATAACAATATGATTGATCATATCAGAAACTAACTTAGACTTGGTGCTTGTGGAATTTTACAAACCCACGTCTCCACAAAATGAGGGAAAAGTACAAAATAAACGATCAGGAGAGAAACTGACAATACAAGTCTTTAAAAGATGGTTGACTAACCAAAACCACCAGAGTGAATTTGTCTCCCAGGTGGTAAATAGGCATCAATGGGAGTCCATAATCTCACATGTGAAATGTACCCCTACTTGTGTTTATAACTCCTGTGAGGAGAGAATAGGAACTTGCAGGCATGAAGTCTGACTTGTCTGAACAGGCTCATATTCTACTTCCTTGATGCCTGCAAAACATTCAATTTGGAGCTCTGAATGGTGGTGACTACAGAAGACATACGAACTGTGAGGAGATCCTGAGACTTGAAGTTACTAAAAGACTTAGACAATAAGGTATTTAAAGGAGTTTTGGAAATTGGAAGAATTTTTAGGGAGGGATCTTAGGGTTGAAATCACAAGCATCAATTCACGGAGACCTTTCTTCAGTTGTAACTAAGGACAAGCTGCATTAACTATATTCCATTTCCACTCAGCTGTGGTAGGTCAGCTCACTCCAGTTCTTCCACTCTTTAATTTTTGGCAACTCATATAGCAGTCAGTGAAAGTACCCTGAAGTCCACACTGGGACTGCGTTGCTCCTCAGGCTCTATCCCAGCAATTCATGGTACCTGCCTGACTCACAGGCATAAGGTTATTCTAAGTGATATTTATATCTCTCCCTTTGAGTAACATCTAGTGGAACAGTAAACTCCGTGAAATTCTAATTTCCCTGGGAATTTCATTGTGGGAAAAGACTGACTCCTCCAAATGAGAATCTCTCTACTAAAGCAACATTTATGCCTTATCTGACTGTCGTGCAACAGTAAAAGAGTCTGAAATTGGGGGAGGCATTTAGAGATGGAAAAACTTTTAATATATGGCTTAGATATATTACTTAGCTGTGCAGATGTCTTGCCTTCTATCCAAAACTGTTAGGACCCAATGAAGGATTAATTACTTTAGGTCTTCATCACTGTTCCAAGTAGTATCAGGCAGGAATCTTCTGCCTAGTTTTTCTATCCAAAACAGCATGTTCAATCCTGAAACCATAACAAACAACAGAAATGGACTCAGCAGACTTTATTCAAATATTTGCGCATACTTAACTTGTGAAGGAAGAGGAAAAGTAATGCAATATATTTTAAATAAAATGTTTAAAAATAAATGTTAAATAAAAACATGGCTAGAGAGTGAGCTTAGCAATTAAGAGCACTGAGTATTGTTAAATTGGACACAGGTTATACTGATAGAAACCATGGTTGCTAACCATCTCCTGTAACTTTAGTTCCAAGAGAATTGATTCACTATTATGGCCTCTGCAGGTACTGCACACACCCAAGTATAGGCAAACACACATATACATGAAATAAAGCTTAAAAATGAAATTCTGTACAGTAATGTGATAGCCTTGAGACAGACAACCATCATGACTAGCTAAAAAGATCTTTGTGGTCATTAATAGAAGCAAAGGTGGCCTTTCTCTGAGCAAGGTTGCTGAGAAGAAAAGAAAGTCTTATTCTAGTGAAATAATTGCTCAGACTAGCTATTCATTTAAGAACATCATTTACAGTGTGTATAGGTGTGTTTCCCATTTTTTTCATATTTGTGTTCTATGTGGTTTTATTTGTGAGGATTGTGGTACTGACATATCTTTTAAATGTATCTTTTATAGCATGCATTTTAATCTATTATAATACATCATGCATTGTGATATATTTATATCTAAAAGATAGTTGTTCTCTGTAAATCTCCATCAGGTTAAATGGTTAGAGTTGCAGTCTTCTATCCCTATTTAAATTTTGCAAAGCATAACCTCAGACCAAAGTAAAGGAGATTTAAGGATGACAGCTGTTAATATTTAACCATCTCGACTGGCCTGTTTTGGGTTCTGACAGGATATGCCCTCAGCTGCAGCCACTAAGAGGGCCACCTGTGAATTTTCATTATGTTCCCTCTTAAAAGTGCCCTGCCCATCTCCTATTTTCCTCTCTCCCTTTCACTCCCTGTGTCTGTTCCTCTCTCTCTCTCTCTCTCTCTCTCTCTCTCTCTCTCTCTCTCTCTCTCTCTCTCTCTTTCCTCTCTCATATTGCTCCTGTCCCTGAATGCTGGTCTCTCCCCTCCCTTTCCACAATGTATGATCCCTTTTTCTAATTAAAAAACATTCTGGTTGAACCACTTCACAAGGAATCTTTCTTTCAAGCAATGCTTCTCTTAAATTACAGCAGCTTATTGGAATGCAAAATCTTTGCCAAAATGGATCCTCTTTTAACCTAAACCACCAGTGGATACATGCTGTTAATAAATCAATTAGAGCAAAACAAAATTGCTTTGTGTGGTGTAAAATACAAATCATACAGTGATTCTCTAAAAAAATTAAAACTGTGTTAATCTTGAGCTTGCTTTGAAAAGTTTTTATTTCCTCACTCTGATGCAGATTTACATTCAATCAACAATTGTATAAGGCAATATGGTTTCCAGGTTATCCTATTTGACATTGTTTTCTTTACCAAAGGGGAATGAAATTCATTTAGCAGTCAAGGATATTTTCTACAATGGTCAAACAGCAGAATGCTTTAAGCAAATATCTGAATTTCTGGTGAAACAGCCATCCACTCCCAACTCATTTTAGCCAATTGGCAATTGAGGGAACTGGAGTTTACAGGGTGAGTGCTGGCCAGTGACTTCTTTGGTTTTAGATTTTGACTGTAATCTTGAGTTCCTATTTAAAGGACAGTTTTATATTTATAGGTCTGTTTGAAGTCTCCTTTTATCAGTGGTGCCATTTTTGTGTGTTTTTATTAATTTTAATCTAATTATATTTCAGATTTTCTAAAAATAGCGGACCTTTACCTAATTTTGTATTCTGAGAATTTACTGCATATGGATTCCTTGGAGTTTTTTGATTGGGGACTTTCTGTGGGAAAACAGGTTTATTTTTCTCCCCTTGATCTTAGAGTCTTCCCTTTATTTATTTCTTAGCATATCTGGTTTTTTTTTCATGTTTTTCCTGTCATTATTGTTTGTAATTTTGCTTCTTAAGTCATTTTTATGGTTAGTACATTGGTATTGGATTTTTAAAATAGTCTCTTGTATTTTCTCTCTTTCCCAATTTGCTTCAATTCTTAAAATGACATAAGCAAGCATCATCTGATGGAGAATCAATCGATGTCTTGACCAAATCACAAGGACCAGTTTCAGTGACTGTTAGAGATTATGTCACTTGGTGACTGATGTGGGAAGGTTCTTCCACTGAACATGACAATTTCCCTAAGGAAGTTGCAGTCTACTGAGTAAGAAAGCTAAGCTGGGCAATGGTGTCTTCTTTAATCCCGGAAATTGGAAGGCAGAGGCACGTGGAATCAGAAACAAAGTAACACAGAATATATCATATAAAACTAAGAGAAAACATATGTAGATGTACAGATTAAGATACATGGGACTAGGTTAAATATAGGTTAATTTTATTTGGGAGTAGTCACTTGCATAAGAAACTGATTAACCCACAACTTCCAGCTACAAGGATCCTTACCCAGCTGCTCTCCATTTCCCAGCCAGAACCAAGAGAGAGCAAGCCTGTCCCAAACCCCAGACCAAATATCACACTCTCACTTACACACCTGTGACTGCACCTGAATGAGTGTGGTCAGTGGCACACTGGATCTCTCACTACAATTCCCCTTTTATTCTAAAGAAAATGATTTAGACCTGATATGAAACTATATACAAAGAGAGCAATTATCAAATATGCACCAGAAGGAAAAGTAAGAACACACACTCTTAAGACCCATTGCCAGTGAAGTAACAAGAGCAAATGGCAAGAGGTACATACCCAGTCCTAGGGCAAAGGCACACAGAGATTTCCATAGAGTTCCATAAACTGGAAAGCTTAAGTCTTTTATCTAAAATTTCTATCTAGGAAGAGAGAACAATACTTGTGACATAATGCCTGATTGTAGAGAAAAATAGTGACAACATCCCATACCTAAAAAGCGAATAAAGCTGTCACATTTCAGGAAGTTTTCATTTAGAGAGAAGGTGAAAAAAACTGTGGAGACAGTACTCACATCTTTGCAGATATGGTCTGTAATAGTTCCAAGGGAGAAATGAAGGGCAACTCCCATGAGATACAGCTGTGGTGTATACAAGGCATCCTGCACTGCCCTAACATAAGTCTGCATGGCACTAAGACTAAATCCCAACTTATATAATAGAGTTGTGTTAATAATCTGTCAACACAGGTTCATTATTAGAAAAATAATCCAACATAATGGTAGCCCAAACATTACCTTGGAGACAATTCACTGAGAGGCAGGAGTATTTTAGGACTTTCATTCTACAGCTTCAATATCTCTATAATTCATAAACTTGCAGGAAACATTTTTTAATTTTAAAATAACAATTGCAGCCATTCTGATTTCATTATTATGGAGGTAATCAATTCATTTCATAGAGGCTGGCATTCATATAGATAACATGAGGCATTGCTTAAATTATATTATAAACTATACAGATGAAAGTTCTCCAAACATTACACATTATGTGTATATATGGTCTCTTGCACCTTGTCTTCCTATCATTCATATATTTCATGTATGTGTGCATGTGTAACACAAACTCATGAAGAGATGACATTAATGTTAATTGATTTTGTTATGTATATATATATATATATATATACATATGAATGTATGTATTTATATAGATACAGATTCCTTACAATAATCATTTAGGGATGAATGATCCTATTATTTACTGCATTTGATGTTAGTGAAAATATCATAATGGCCATTTGTTCTCTGCCATTTGTTCACTGGGAGACATAAACAACTATATCTGTTTACTCAAGCTAGGGCACTGATGAAGGAGCAGAGAAACAAGCCCATCTAAGCATCAGATATTTAGTTCCTGATTATACTGACATTACTTACAGTAACAAAAGTGAGCTGTGAGTCACAGGAGCTCCTTGCAGAAACATCTGTATACTATTCATGATAGTACATAAAGCTGGCAACCTTGGCACTCCTTGCCCCATTTGATGGCAACTAGTCCAGCTAGCCTCATCTCCTCAGCAATGTTACCACTTATGTAACTATGTAGAGATGCCTTGTGACTCTTTCAACTTTCAGAAGCTTTATTGCAGAAGAGCCTCACTCTCCTCCCCAGGAGAGGATGCCTCAACTTAGAGGAAACAGCTATGTAGCAAGCCATCTCAGTCACAAAGCACAACCCTAAAGATTAACTGGCTTGCTGAAAATGCACTGCAAACAGAATAGGATCTTCATAAGGTGTAAACATTACTCTTTGGAAAGGCAGAAATGTACAAAACTCAGAGGATCAGCTATTCAAGATCATCCCATGCTACATAGAGAGATCAAAGCCAGTGTGGATTACATGAAATCATGTTTCAAAAAGGAAAAGAAAAAATTGCTTGGTGTATGTGTTGGGACTGGGCTCCACATGAGATTCTGTATGTCCATTCCTGCTTTCTCTATTTTCTCCACTTTCTGTAATAAGGGGCTTCTTGGATGAGGAGCTTTTAGCTGTACTTACTTGTTCCTATAAGAGTAAGATTTAGAATGTAGTTAGGGATTATGCTGGTCAAGTAACAATGGAATGTGGTTATTTTCCCAAGGCTTATGACTTTACTGGTTTTAGGAAATGGGCTAGATTTTTATTATCAGGTATCATTTCCCACTGTTTGAGTGCACTTTAAGTCTGCTTTGTTCCTGCAACTACGGATCAAGGAACATTATAAAAGACGGTAGAAAAAAGGTGGGAGGAGTCAGACTATTAGGAAGTCCAGGTGGAAATGATCTCTCATAGTATTGGATGCAGAAAGAAGACCAGGTCATGGCTAGGTCAATAGAAATGTTAAAAAGGAAGGAGAAAATTTCATGGGGTCCACCCCAAGCAAAGGACAACAGGCAACTAATGACTGCTTGGAAGAGGAGAAATTACCTCTCCCAGGGAAGAACTCCCTTCTGGGTGTCCAGTGCCGAATGCTGCATTCTGATAATATTTACACAAAAACTGACTCAGCAGGCTGAGCCTCTCTCTCTCTCTCTCTCTCTCTCTCTCTCTCTTCTCTCTCACACAGTTAAAAATGAGTATCTCTGTTCATCCCTGATCCTGTTCAATTATATCTTTTTAAACTTTGTCTTGCTTTCACATATCTTTCTTTTGCAAAAAAAAAAAAAAAGCACTCCAAAAATGTTCTAGTTTTGAAACTATCTTCTTCTAAAAATCTTGAACCTTTGAGTGTGATGTGTTTAATCAGGTGGCAAGTTGGTTCAGGGTTTTATTTATGTATTTCAATCTAGACCCATATCAGGCAGGAAGACAGACACTATGAGTGTGAATAAATTTGGCTCTATTGTTAGAACATTGCCTCATTGTTTTGGAAGAACTTTTCAGAGGATGAGCAGTTCTGTACATTTGAAACTAAACCAGTACAAAGAAGAACAATCTAAATATCTGGTTACTATTAAGCTACATCAGTGCCCACAATGGGATAATGAAAAACTGAAGGCAATTAAGAAACAATGAAAATTAAGTATGAAAGGCAGAGCAACAATTTTATTGATTATTGTGCTTGGTAATTGATAATTGGATATGTACTCAAGGATTAATGGAGGTAAAAGTTTTAAAGGAAGGAATCAAGTGAGGAGATCCGTTATCCCTGTGGATAAAATTGTATGGAGACATTATTACAAATGTATTGAGTATCTGAGCTCAGTTGAGATCAGTAGTCTGTTCTAGAGTGAAAGAATCTTGGTCTAGACTGTAGCATTTCTCAAGATATATGGGTCAAGTCTCCTTTTGTGTGTAATGATCCTTTCACAGCATTTGCATGTTAGATATTTACACTATGATTCTTAACAGTATCAAAGTTACTATGGTGAAATAGCAACATATGTAATTTTATGGTTGGTGGTCACCACAACTTGAAGAACTTTGCCAAGGGGTCACAACATTAGGATGTTTGAGAACTACTGCTCTAGAGGGGTTAGGTAGAGCCTTCTAATTAAGAGGTACATCAAATTAAGCTCTTAGGAGTTCCACATGTAATGTTCTTCAATGTGGGGACTTACAAATTTCACCCCAGCTTCTACTAATTTTGTGTTGTCTAGTGTTTCTAGAAAATATTGTTTGTGGCTGTTCCTGTGGGATTTCACACAATCTACTTATTCAGTCATTATCAATTCAGCACTGACTTCACAAACACAAATGATTACTGCTGACAATGTTTGTCAACTCATCATGCACCAAGGAAAAGCATGTGAAACACTCTTTGTTTTTAGGATGAAAGATAAAAAAATGCAGGGAATCAGGAAATGCTCACATTGTACCCTGGCTAGGAAAACAGAGCTTTCAAGAATGTGCTTCTCCTGGGAGAGGAGTCAGTGAGAGATTTCCTGAACCTAAGCCCTTAAAATATGGACCACTCTCTGCTTGTCATCAGTGCTGGAAGCTGTGGAGATACAGATTTCAGGATTAGCACTGTACTAGTTACTTTGATGAGTCTCATGATGTACTGAGAGAAGCAACATATGGAGGGAAATGTTTATATCACCTCACAATATGAAGGTAGCCCATCAGGGTGAGATGGTGTGACAGCAGGAGCATGATGTAGCTGGTCACATTTTATGGTACTCTAGTGTTTGTCCTCTTGTTTCCAATTTCAAAGACCACTATTTTAATTGCAGGCTCATAGCTTTTATAGATCATGTTATTTTTCTCTGTTTCTGCAAATATGATTTAATTCATTAAATAGCTTTCGTGACTTGACTAAAAATTGTGCCAATTGTAAAACTCAGTATCTTAGTATCGAAACAGATTCCTTACCTCACTTGGAAGGGTTTTTACAATTATGCTTTTCCTCAGGCAAGCATAATCAGCCTGAGTAATTACAAATCACAGTTGGAATTTTACTGTATTTTCAGACAGGTCCTCTCTATGTATCTTTGGGTAGGTTTATTTCTGTGCATTCCAGGTCTAGCCTATCCACATCAAAGTGAGTTCTAGGTCAGAAAGTGGGACTGTCTCCTAAAGCACACTCACTCCAAAATATCTCTACTTAAGAACCTCTAGGATGGAGAAGATGGGTTACCAGATAAAGTACTCACCTTACAGCTAAGAACTTGAGTTATTATATTGACATTATAAAGCCTGTTGCAACAGTATGTACCTATAATTCAATGCTTTTAAGTCAAGATAAAAGGCAGACAGGAGAAAACCTGCAAACATATGCAAAAGAGATAGAAAACTAGAGACACAGTCTCAAATATGATAAAGGGAAAGGACCAACACTAAATGTTGTCTGACTTTTACACCCTTACTACAATATACCTGCACACCTTCCCATATATAAATTAGCATACACATGCAGTCATAAATGAATATATAATAAAATTACACTTTACATGAGGTGGCACACTCCTTCTAATACTGAGGAAGTGGAGACAGGCATATTTTTGCAAGTTTGATGCCAGCCACATCTACACTGAGTTCCAGAACACCTTAGGTTAACAAAACATATTAAATGCCATATTCTATAAGTGTTTGAAATATTTGAATACCATTTATCTATCTAAACCATATCTCTGTACGATCTATTTTTGTGCCAATACCAAGCTGTTTTCAGGACTATAATAGCTTGAAGTCAGGGATGGTGATGCCTTCAGAAGTTCCTTTATTGTACAGGTTGTTTTGACTATCCTGGGCCTTTTGTTTTTCCATATAAATTGGGATTTTTTCTTTCAAGGTCTGTGAAGAATTGTGTTGGGATTTTGATGGGGATTGCATTAAATCTGTAGATTACTTTTGGCAAGATTGCCATTTTTCAGTATGTTGATCCTACCTATCCAATAGCATGGGAAATCCTTCCATTTTCTAGTATCTTCTTTAATTTCTTTCTTTAGAGACTCAAAATTCTTACAGTACAGGTCTTTCACTTGTTTGGTTAGAATTACCCCAAGGTATTTTACGTTATTTGTGGCAATTGTAAAGGGTGATGTTTCCGCTGATTTCTTTCTTGGCCCATTTATCGTCTGTATATAGCACAGCTACAGATTTTTTTTTTGAGTTAATCTTGTATCCTGCCACTTTTCTGAAATTGTTTAACAGCTGTAGGAGTTCTCTGGTAGAGTTTTTCAGATCACTTACATAAACTATCAGATCATCTACAAACAGTTAATGTTTGACTTCTACTTTTCCAATTTGTATCCCCTTGATTTCTTTTTATTATCTTACTACTTTAGCTAGAACTACAATTAGAATATTGAAGAGGAATGGAGAGAGTGGGCAGCCTTGTTTTCTTCCTTATTTTAGAGGAATTGCATTGAATGTCTCTCCATTTAATTTGATGTTGGCTGTGGGCTTGCTGTATATTGCTTTTAATGTGTTAAGGTATGTTCCTGCTATCCCTGATCTCTCCAAGACCTTTATCATGAAGGGGTGTTGGATTTTGTCAAAGGCTTTTTCAACATCTAGTGACATGATCATGTGGTTTTTCTATCTCAAGTTGTTCATATGGTGGATTACATTGATGGATTTTTGTATGTTGAACCATCCCTGCATCACTGAGATGAAGTCTACTTAATAATGGTGGATGATTTTTCTGATGTGTTCTTGGATTCCATTTGCCAGTATTTTATTGAGTATTTTTGTATCAAAGTTCATGAGGGATATTGATCTGTAGTTCTCTTTCTTACTTGTGCCTTAGTCTGGCTTGGGTACCAAGGTTATTGAAGCTTCATAAAAAGTTTGGCAATTACCCTTCTGCTTCTATTATGTGGAATACTTTGAGGAGAACTGGTATTAGCTGTTCTTTGAATTTCTGGTAGAATTCTACACTGAAGTCATCTGCCCCTGGTCTTGTTTTGGTTGGTATACTTTTGATGACTGCATCTATTTCATTTGTGGTTACAGGTATATTTAATTTGATTATCTGTTCTTGATTTAATATTTGTTAGTAATATGTTTCCATAAAATTATCCATTTCCTCTAGATTTTCGAATTTTGAGGAGTACAGGTTTTCAAAGTATGACCTGATAATTCTATGGATTTCCTCAGTGTTCATTGATATGTCCCCTTTTCATTTCCCATTTTGTTAATTTGCATGTTCACTCTCTGACTTTTGGTAAGTTTGATAAAGGTTTGTGTATCTTGTTGATTTTCTTGAAGAACCAACTCTTCGTTACATTGACTCTTTGTATTGTTTTGCTAGTTTCTACTTTATTGATTTCAGCCCTCAATTTGATTATTTCCTGGTGTATACTCCTCTGGGATGAATTTGCTTCCTTTTATTCTAGAGCTTTCAGTTGTGCTGTTAATTCTCTAGCATTTGGATTCTCCAGTTTCTTCATGTGGGCACTTAGTGTTATGAACTTTCCTCTTTGTACTGCTTTGAAATTATCCCATAAGTTTGGGTATGTTGTGTCTTCATCCTCATTGAATTCTAGGAAATCTGTACTTATTTTTTATTTCTTCCTTAACCCAGGAGTGGTGCAATTGTGCATTATTCAATTTACATGAGTTCTAGGGCTTCCACAAATTGTGTTGTTGAATTCTAACTTTAAAGCATGGTGGTCTGATAAGATACAGGGAGTATTCAATTTTTTGTATTTGTTGAGATTTGCTAAGTTGCCAAGTATGTGGTTGATTCAATATAAGGTTCCATGTGGCATTGATTAGAAGGTATATTCTTTTTTGTTGGGATGGAATGTTCTATAAAAGTCTATCATAATTTCTACTAGTTCCTTTGTTTGTTAAGTTTCTGTCTGGTGGTCCTTTCTAATGATAGAAGTGGTATGTTGAAGTCCTCCAATTAAGTGTGTGATGTTTTATGTGTGATTTAACTTTTAGTTATGTTTCTCTTTTTAACATAGATGCCTTTGTATTTGGGGCATAGATGTTTAGAATTGAAACTTCATCTTGATGGTTTTCTCCTGTGGTGAGTATGAAATGGCCTCCATCATCTCATTTGATTTATTTTAGTTTAAGGTCTAATTTTGTGGTCCACTTGATTGGAAAATCTTTTCCCAACCCATAACTCTGAGGTGCCATTTGTTTTTGAAATTGTGGTGTGTTTCTTGTATGCAGCTGAAGAATGCATTCTCTTCTTTGTATCCATTTTTGTTAGCCTGTGTCTTTTTATATGCAAGATAAGACTGTTCATACTGAGAGATATTAATGACCATTGATTGTTAATTCTTTTTTGTTTTGGATTTGTTTGTGTGAATTTCCACCCCTTTTTTTCTTTTGGCTGTTGGTAAAGTGGGATTATCTATTGCCTATGTTTTGCTGGTTGTTGTTAACTTCTTTGGGTTGGAGTTTCCTTTCCAGATATTTCTGTAGGGGTAGATTAGTGGATATGTATTGTTTAAATCTGGTTTTGTCGTGGGATACCTTGTTTTCCCCATCTATACTGACTGAAAGTTTTGCTGGGTATAGTAGTCTGGGCTGGCATCTGTGGTCTCTTAGTGTTGGTAGAATATCTATCCAGGACTTTCTGGCTTTCAGAGTTTCCATGGAGGAGGCAGGTGTAATTCTAATAGGCTTGATTTATATGTTACTTGACCTTTTTCCTTAGATGCTGTTAATTTTTTCTTTATTCTGTATGTTTGTGGTTTTGATTATTATGTGGTGAGGGGACTTTCTTTTGTGTTTCATTCTATTTGGTGTTCTGTAAGCTTCTTGTACTTTCATTGGCATGCCTTTCTTTAAGTTGAGGAAGTTTTCATCTATGATTTTCTTGAACATGTTTTTGACACCTTTGAACTGGGTTTCTTCACCTTCTTCTATACCTATTATTCTTAGGTTTGGTCTTTTCACGGAATCCCAAATTTCCTGGATATTTTGTGTTAGGGATTTGTTGGACTTAAGATTTTCTTTGGTCAATTAATCTGTTTCTTGTAGTGTATCTTCATTGCCTGAGATTCTCTCTTCCATCTCTTGTATTCTGTTAGTTATGCTTGCATCTGTGGTTCCTGATTGTTTACCCAACTTTCCTATTTCCAGCATTCCCTCAGTTTGGTGTGTGTGTGTGTGTGTGTGTGTGTGTGTGTGTGTGTGTGTCTATTTCAGTTTTCAGGTATAGCCTGATTTCTCACCAGTGAGGACAATGGGCATGGCCATGATTCTCTTCCCTGAAGATGTCAGTGTCTTTTTTTGTTGGTGCCTGTAACATGGCTCAGAGTTGTATGAACAGCTGTGAGTAATTCCTGAATCCTGTCATCCAATTGTGATGAAAGACCTGTGCCTCACAAACACCACCTTATGAGCTACAGCATTTAGCCTGCTCTACACACTTGCAGGATCATTTCATAACTCATTGAAAAACAGGTGTTTATGCCAGATGGGGGTGGCACACACCTTAAATCCCAGCACTTGGGAGTCAGAGGTAGATACATCTCTGTGAGTTTGAGACCAGCCTGGTCTATATGAGCAATTTCCAGGATAGCCTCCAAAGAGGCAGAGAAACCCTGTCTCAAAAAAAAAAAGAAAGAAAAGAAAAAGAAATGAAAAATAGGTGTTTACTATATCTATCTTGCATCCAAAGTGGTTAAAACATAATACTCTTAAATAATACAATATGTCTTTAAAATTAATAAGAACTTTTACTTAAACTGCTCAACAAATAATGCAGTAAAATATAAAAGGTTTTAGAAGAGGCTGATTCAGTGAAATTATGACCAAAAATGCAATGACTCACACATATGTAGCCTGTACATGTGTATACTTAAAAGCTTTATGATTAAGTATGATGTATCAATAAATAATAATTGGAGTTGGTAAAAAAAAAGGAAAAATAGGTGTTTACTAGGGAAACAATTACACAGATAAGATTAAATAACCACTGTGGCCTTCCTGCCCCAGAAGAAGCAGTCTCTGACAATCCCTTACCACATCTAGAACAGAATCTCTTTATTTGTCTGCCTTTTACCCAGAGTATGAAAAATGGAGTCTTAAGAAATAGTGTTTTGGGATGGAGAGATGGCTCAGTGGTTAAGAGCACTGATTGTTATTCCAGAGGTCCTGAGTTCAATTCCCAGCAACCACAGGGTGGCTCAAAACAACCTTGAATGACATCTGATGCTCTCTGCTGGCATGGGGGTTGAAAACTGTATACATAATAAATCTTCAAAAGAAAAAAAAAAAGAAATAGCATTTCTCGGTATTGGACATAGCCAGGCACTATCTCATAAACATTACTTCCAGTGCACTGTGCAATGACAATCCATTTTACAGGTATATTCACAAGTATACACCATTGGTCAGGATTATTGCCAGTTAGGCATGATAAGGACAGCACCAAATGGCACAGCAGGGATTTCCTTCTTACTCCAATTTGCTCTTCACAGGAACAATCAATACTGATCACCTCTTTGCCTTTTGCCTGATCAGGACTCCAGTGCCCCTAAGAAGAGAGAGCTGAGCCTGAGGTCATGCATCTAGGAAAATTTTCAGTTTCTCAAAGGCCCAAGTGAACTTCGGTAGCAATGTTGGCAAATAGCTCACTAGAAAGGAGAGCAAAACACACATTGTCCTATTCTAGCCCAGCCCTTTTTCTAAGATTCTCCAGCAATCTAGATGCATCCTACTAATGGGAATAGGGAGGCAAACCCTTGGGAGTAATTGCCTTAACTGAAACAACTAGAAGTAGAGAGATACAAACAAGAAGCACACATCCTAGAGTATTTTCGTTCCCCATATCATCTGGTGGGGCTGGGAGTTGATCCCCCACATGCTGTGGAATATTATTTTGAAAAATTGTTTATCTTGAAGAACATTTGTTTTAATGATGAAATAATGTGTTTCATTCCTTTATGTTGTATTTCTTTAATTCGGTGAAGCTGTGTTTCATTTGGTTGTCTAAAACACCTGTTTGCTCTAAGAGCTTAAAGGCCAATAATGAGGAAAGAGAAAGGATAGGTGGGGCTGGCAGGCAAAGAGACTTAATAGGAAATCTGTGAAGGATAGAGCTCTAGCCATGAGTAGGTGGGAGAAAAGAAGAGAACAGCCACACAACCAGGTACAGAATAAAGAAATAAAAGAATAGAGAAAGGTAAATTCCAGAGACAAAAGATAGGTTGGGTAATTAGTTAAGAAATTCTGGGTAGAAATAAGCCAAGCTAAAGCAAGCATTCAAAAGAAGGGATAAGACTCCATGTGATTTATCTGGGAGCTGGCTGGCAGGCCCCTCTTAGAGTATGAAGTGTAAAAGAACCAAAAGTGTGTATGTGTACGTTTTAAGATCATAATGACTTTAATTTACAATAGGTAGGAGACACAAAGCAATCCTCTTTAATAAACTTGGCATTTAGCTTTACTCAGAACATTTTAATAAGGCACATTTTAAAAGAGTATTCACCTTACAAATTGTTCTGCAATATACAACATACAATATACAATATACAACAGCTTGGAAAAACAACATTTAGAAAACAAAAAAACAATGTAAAAAGACAGATTAAAACAACTACAACAGTACAGATATGGCTCAGATTTTACAGCTTTCTTACTGCATGATCTATGTCAGAGATCTGTTCCTTAAGCTGGCTCCACTGCTCCATATTTAAAGAAATGCCTTTCATTTCACCTTCTGAGTCCATCCAACGTTGTCTGTTATCAATTAGAATTTTTCCTTTCAAGTCCAGAACACTGATGTATCTCAACTTCCCAATCTGAAGCATGTTATCATCTCAGTTGCGGCTACTCTGCCTGGAAGATGCCAATGCTCTAGAAGTCTCACCAGGCCTTTGCTTCTTCACAGGTTTTTCTGGAACAACTTGCTTTTTCCTCTTTAACTTTTTTTCAACCTCACTGTCAGAATAACTACCTGAAGAGCTTGAAGAAACAAATTCTTTGATGTACGCATTTCTCTGCACCTGCTCTCCAATAGCCTCCAACTCACTCACTCCGGACTTCCAAAAGTGGTCAGTTTTAGAGAAGGTTCCATGTAGTGCTGAGAAGAAGGTATATTCTTTTGTGTTTGGATAGAATGTTCTATAGATATCTGTTAATCCCAATTGGTCATAACTTCTGTTAGATCCTTTTTTTCTTTGTTAGGTTTCTGTCTGGTGGTCCCGTCTAGTGGTGAAAGCAGGGTGTCCCCTACTATAAGTGTGTGGGGTTTTATTTGTGGTTTGAGCTTAATAATGTTTCTTTTACAAATGTGAATGCCTTCATATTTGGGGCATAGATATTCAGGATTGAGACTTCATCTTGATGGGCTTTTCCTGTGATGAGTATGAAATGCCCTTCTTCATCTCTTTTGATTGATTTTAGTTTGAAGTCTAATTTGTTAGATATTAGGATTGCTACACCAGTTTGTTTCTTGGGCCCATTTGATTGGAAAAACTTTTCCCAACCCTTTACTCTGAGGTAATGTCTGTCTTTGAAGTTGAGGTGTGTTTCTTTATACAGCAGAAGGATGGATTCTGTGTTTGTATCCATTCTGTTAGCCTGTATCTTTTTATAGGCAGGTAAACACCATTGACAATGAGGGATATTAATGTCCATTGATTGTTGGTTCTTGTTTGTTTCGGGTTTGTTGGTGGTGGTATCATCTAGTATGGATTTCACCCTCCTGTTTCTTTTCGTATTTGGTAAAATTGGATTATCTATTGACTATATTTTTGTGAGTGTAGTTATCTTCATTGCGTTGGAGTTTTCCTTCCAGAACTTTCTGTAGTGCTGGATTTGTGGATATGTATTGTTTAAGTCTGGTTTTGTCTTGGAATATCTTGTTTTCTCCATTTATAGGGATTGAAATTTTCAATGGGTATAGTAGTCTGTGTTGGCATCCACGCTCCCTTAGTGTTTGTAGGTTATCTATTCAGGACCTTCTAGCTTTCAAAGTCTCCATTGAGAAGTCAGGTGTGATTCTGATAGGTCTGCCTTAATATGTTACTTTACCTTTTTTCCTTTGCTGCTCTTAATATTTTCTCTTTATTCTGTAGGTTTGGTGTTTTGATTATTATGTGTCAAGGGGACTTCTTTTTATGGACCAGTGTGTTTGGTGTTCTGTAAGCTTCTTGTACTTTCATAGGCATATCCTTCTGTAGGTTGGGGAAGTTTTCTTCTATGATTTTGTTGAATATGTTTTCTGTACCTTTGAGCTGTAATTCTTCAACTTCTTCTATACATTTTATTCTTAGATTCAGCCTTTTCACTGAGTCCCATATTTCCTGAATATTTTTTGTTAGGGGTTTGTTGGACTTGAGATTTTCTTTGGACGATGACTGTATATCCTCTAGCAAGTCTTCAACAACTGAGATTCTCTCTTCCATCTCTTGTATTCTATTGGTTATACTCACATCTTTACTTCCTGATATTTTATCCAGCCTTTCTTTTTCCAGCAATGCCTCATTCTGTGTTTTCTTTATTGTCTCTATTTCAGCTTTCATGCCTTGAACTGTTTCAAGTGCTTCCTTCACTTGTTTGGTGGTTTTTTCTTGGGTTTCTTTAGATTCTTTAAGAGGTTTGTTTATTTCTTGAATTTTTTGATTTGTCATTTCCTCCATTTCATGTAATTTTTGCTTGTTTTTCTTCTATTTCTTTAAGAGATTTTCTTGTTTCCCCTTTAAGGGTCTCTATCATCTTCCTAAGATAATTTTTGAAGTCCATCTCTTCTTCATCCTCTGTGTTGGGCTTTTCATATATTGTTGGTGTCGAGTCCCTAGATTCTGGTGGTGTCATATTGTTCTTTCTGTTGTTGAGTGTGTTCTTATTCTGTCTTCTTCCCATCTCTTCTTCCAGTGGGTGCAGGTGGGGTCTCTCTATCTCCTCTTGTGACCCACTGGTGTGTGTGAGCCAAGACTTCAATGTCTGCAACTCTGGATCATCTTGCCTCTCCTGGTAGGCTCCTCACTCAGTAGAGGTTGGGCAGGCAGAGTGGGAAGAGTGAGATGTTTCCAGACTCAGGGAGCTCCTCCCTGCCTGGGCAGGTCCAATCTATGCAGGTGCAGGCCGAGAGAAATCCAGGGATGGAGCAGATGTAGGTCAGGAGTAGAGTAGGAGAAGAGGGTACACTCACCTCGGTAGGTGTCTGGCCAATGGAGGGGGAAGGAAGAGCCCAAAAGTGTTTTAAAACATCACCAGAGGCTGTTGCAAGCATGACTGTTTGTGTTGCTTCTCCTTTGCTTGTTCCTTGAGTGTGTTGGGGGAGGCTGTCCTGGCACTTTCTTCAGGAGTATAGGATACATGAGCACCCTTGTTACCTTCTACATAGTATAGTTTTCTACCTCAATTGTTCCTCATTCACATCATTGACTTACCTGTAAAGTCCCTCTGAAGATACAGAAGTGGGAGGTTCTGCAGCAGGCAGAATGCAGGATGCTGTGAATAGAGATGGGCAGAACTTGAGGGCTTGGCTAATCATGGTGATGAAGGAGAAATGGGTGTGATGGACACTCCAGAGAGAAATCATCCATCAGGCCTCTCGTTCCCTTTCCCATCACAGAAATCTCATGTGTTTTCCATTGTCATTTACCTCTACCCTTCTTCCCAGTCTCTCCTCCCTTAGTCCTCACAGAGAGTCCACTGGGAAAGGGTAGAGGACATTCTACTCCAGTGAGTCACCCTGACTTTCTGGCCACTTCCCTCCCACACTAAGCCTTGCCTGTTTCTCCCTTATTCCTATGCTTAGGTTGATACAACATTTCCTTTCCATTCATGCACTCTACCCTCTATTTATTCAAAGTGTATTTGGGATCTTGATGTTTGTTGATTTTGTTATAAGTTTCTACTACCCAAATCATTTTAATGGAGAGGAAACTGTTGCCCATGCCAAGCAAGTATTCTCTCTGTCTCTGTCTTTCTCTCTCTCTCTCTCTCTCTCTCTCTCTCTCTCTCTCTTTTAATTTTGTTTTTTTAAGAGAGGGTTTCGCTGTGGCTTTGGAGGCTGTCCTAGAACTAGTTCTTGTAGACCAGGCTGGTCTCAAACTCGCAGAGATTCACCTGCCTCTGCCTTACTTCTTTATTTTTAAAGATATATTTATTTATTGTTAATAAAGTGTTCTGCATGAACATATGCCTGAAGGCTAGAAAAGGGCACCAGATCTCATTATAGATGGCTATGATGTGTCATTAGGGCTTGGCTTTGAGGTTTACTAGCCCAAATCTAGGCCCAGTATCTCTCTCTCATGTTCACATTTCTTGGGATGAGTCACTGGACAGCCTCTGACACTTAGCTATGGAGGATATTACAAGCTAAAGTCACAAACATTGGGATTTGTTTCAGTAGAAACTCTGCCATTATTCTCTGTATAGTGGTTCCTCAGAAATGGAAGAACAGGAGAGGCCTCTCTGCCAGGATTCAGAAACAGATGAGAACTTGACGTTTCATTACTAAACTCAGGATCCTCCCCTCAAGCAAATCAGTTCCACAGATCAACTGTCTCCACCCACTTTTCCTGCATGGCCTCCCCTCAAACAGCCTTCTGGCCTTACTATTGGTTAAGAGCCTTGCCCAAAAAACCTCTTTCACATTCAGTTGCTGCTTTCCAGACTCCAGGAATTCAGACAGCCTTTTCTTCAGGGACTGTGAGAGCTGACCAGAGGCTGCTAAAGGCAGCAATTGAGTGAAGGGGTACTCTCTGGCTTCCAGATATTAGGCCTTCTGGGGAGCAAAACCTTGTGACCCGGATCACAATCATTGTACTGGCTATCTTATTGTTTCTTCTGCTGCAGGCCAGCTGTGTTTTCCACAGTTCACAGGAGCATAACATGAGAAGAAACAGAGTCTGGCAAGTTAGGCTTCAACTCTTCATAGACACTGCCTGGAGTGCATGGGATCCTTCACCATCAACATCACCGGTTGTCATGGCCATGCCCATGTGTGTGGGATCTCCAGTGTAGGCTTTCTTCACTACCACCGGCATTCCCATCACCAGCATCACATTCCTCATTGTCTCCATCATCTCCACCACCACAATTATGGATCCTAACACTGAGGACAATGTATGGTATCCATCTGGCACTACCCCCCATCCAGCAAGAAAATGAGTAGATCCTGATCTTTCCAAAGAAAACAACGTATCTCTGATGTGAATCATGTCTCTGGGACCTGAGTCCTACTTGGCTTCCATTTGTATTTGAGCCCATATCCCAGTGTACAACAGACCCGGGAACCATTTGCACAGCCGTATACACTGTAGGGCTTCGGCCTGAAGCGGGGCTGGATTGACACACCCTACATTATGACTACATATACTGGTTATCCTGCAAGTAACAAAGATGTCTGTTAGAGCCAGGGAAGTGTTCATCTAATATAGAGGCCCTGTGATACCCTTACAGGTACAGAATGTGTATGGCCATACATTGCTGCTTGGTCATGAGAAATAAAAGCCAACAGAAAACCTCAATTCCTTGCAAAATGGTTCTTAATTGTAGCAAAATGGGAGGAGGGTTTCATTAGGGCTGTGTCGAAAAGCCCTGGGAACAATTCTGGGATGAGGAGCTGGGTCTGAAATATACCTATCACAACTGGGGAGGTTTAGAAGGAACCTGACTAAGCTACAAGAAAATATTCATGTGGACATCCAGTGCTTTGGGGAAAGGACATTGGTGACCACCTAGACTGGTCCTGAGCACTCTGCTTCCAGTGCTCCTATGAGCCTGGTCAAGGCCAGGTACTCCCCCTTGGCAACACTGAGTTCACTGTTCCCTTCAGGACTCTGTAGGGATTCTCATCCAGACCTTGATTCTACAGCCAGTCCGTCTGAAGAATAATAGAAGTGGCTCAAAAGAATAGAGGGAAGGAAGTGTTATTTAAATTGCTTGGATTTATGGGTGGCCTTATGAGAATACTTGCTGCCTTTAATCCCAGCATTCAGGAGGCAGAGGCAGGTGAGTTTGAGACCAGCCTGGTCTAAAAGAGCTGGTTCCATGACAGCCTACAAAGCTATAGAGAAACTCTGTATCAAAACACACACACACACACACAGACACACACACACACACACACACACACACACACACACACACACACACACAAAGTAGTTATTTTTAAAAAGTAACTGAACTTATCATTAAACCAAATTACTCTCCTTACAGTACTTCAATCATAATAGAAGAACTGGATAAAATGGTGTGGCCCTTCCTAACATGATTGTGTTTTCCAGGTTTAAGATGTATGTGGGTAGTACTTGGTATAAAGCCTTTTCAACTTTCTAACAGATATCATGTATTACAATTATTCCCAGAATCTCTTATCTGACTCCAAGTCCCTTCCCCCCCCCCCATATACTCTTCATTGTATTCTAATACATGGCCTTTCTCCTAATTAGCCTCAGCTGTCAACATGACATAGCCTAGAGAAAACTGAGGGAACATCAGCTGAGGTTGCGCCTAGATCAGAATATCTGATTGCCGTGTCTGAGAGAGGTTGTGTTGATTATGATTGATGTTTGAAGTCTCTTCCTTTGAGCAGGCCATATCTCTAATAATGTAGGCTTGGGATGTATAATAGGGGCAGTTTAGCACTGGACAGTAAGAAAAAGAGATACCTAGGAAGCAAGGTTTCCTCTTGTTTTACCTTTATCTATTGCTTCAGTTTCTAGCCTAAGTTCCCACAAGAATGAACAGTGACATAGGGATATCAATCAAATAAACATGTTCACTACAAAGAGTTGCTTTTGTTTTAGAGAATTGAATCATAGCAACAGAGAAGAAAGTTGGAACAAAATATGGGACATCAAATGTGATTTTCTTGTTGTTTTGTTATCTAGCCCAGGGATGCCACTGATTCATGGCAGCTTTCTCCTCAGCTTCTGAGTGCTGGGGCTATGTGTTATGTACTCCTGTCAATCATAAAAGGTTAATGTTAGGCCAGAAGTGCTACATTTACTGCTTCTGGTAGAGTTAGAATTGAAAGCGATTCGAGTAATGAGAACTATATAACAGAGTCTGCAGAAACTTTGGTCATTTGGTTACATGCATTGTGCCATTCACAGAAGTGGGGGATAATATGGGATATTTTTTAAAAAACACCCAATGGTAACTAAATTAAATGCTTGTCAGGTTTGCAAGCAGAGCTTACTCCAGCTTACTCAACACCATCTGAGATACTGTGAATCACAGCAGTTAGAAAATGGATACTAGAAAATGGAATTTTAAACAAAAATGGTTTAATGTTGTTAACCATTAAATATGTAATTTGTAGCTCTGGAGTTTCACAGAAGGAAGAAGCCTCTACTTGGCATCATGAGGAATCTCCACACTAGAGGGGTTATTTGCTAATACATATATTCCATGTTTTTTAAAGTTTAAGGTTTTCACAGTCACCTGCCTACACTACTGATTGGTATTATAGGTTGTATAATACCTATATTATAGGTATTATTTATTGGTTGTATAATTATAGGTTGTATAATAAGGTTGCATCTTAAATTGCAAACTTCATATTGTGGCAAAGGCTTTTTGTAATATTTAGCTTTAGAGAAATTTCAAACTGATGTAAATAACTATATAGACAAGCAGATATTGTAAATTTTGGTAATTGTAACAAGTTGTGCTGTTTATAAAATTACTTTCAAAATTAAAATCCCCACCCATAAAGTTGACTTAAGCATGTTCAATATTAAACCTGAGTTACTTCTTTATGTTTGAAAAGAAACCACACAGAACAGTACGCTTGCATTGACATTCGGTGTCTGCCATTATTTTATAAAGTTCATTTACATGTATTTTTGACTCATCAGGTCAAAAACTGTTGCCGTACAAGTACAATAAGCTTGTTCCTACAAGCAAGTGGTAGAGAGAACCAAGTCCTGAAAGTGGTCCATTGGCCACTATATATGGTTTATACTATGTAAACACACTCCCAAATTACACAACACCTATCATACACAGACACATATACACGCACAACATACACATAAACAAAAATCCCCCTCACACGTATACACACATTTAGCAAAAACACACGTAAACAATAATACATACACACAAAGAGACACACAAACGAAAATAGACACATCACATAAAGCACAATACCACACACACATAAATACAAATATCATACAAATGTGCACACACAAACATATACACACACATACACCCACAAACACACTTTCAAAATCCTAAAGAACACTTAGGATACATCCTTTCAATAAATTTACACAGGACTGAATTTTTTTCAATTTGTTATTTATCCTTTGTGTGATATAGAACCATGTTCTGAAGAATTCTGACCTCATAGATCTAGTCTTTCTGTTAGCATAAAATGCATATTTACTAAGTATAAACTTGGAATATGTTGGTTCCTGAGGAGATGAATAAAATATATTTTATTTTATTATCATTGTCATAGAAGAATTATTTTGAGTCTCTATAAGCACCATGTTAAGGTTCAACTGTTGGCGGCACTGACAGACTCTTTACTTTTAAGTAATAAAACACTTTAATATTTCGATTTAATGAAAATAGACCCTGTTTTGATTTTTTCCCACACTTTCTTTGTGTATAACCCTCGGTGCTCTGACCTTGAATTAACCTCCTGCCTCTGACTCCTAAATGATGGGGATGAAGGCTTACTTCAGAATACCTGACCTTTCTTGAGGTTCTTTGAAACAGTCTCAACATGTATCCTTGGTGGGCCTGGCATTGATGAGTAGAGCAGGCTGGCAGCAAGCTCAGAGGTCTGTTTGCCTCTGACTCCAGATAGCATATATAGTTAAATTATATTCTGGCAATCTGGCTGAGATCTTTTTTATATGACCACTTAATGTTAATGTTGGTTGTGTTTTAAAAAGTGGTAGTAACACATGGTGACTCAACATTTCGGGGCAGGCTTACCTATTTTGTGACTTGGTCATTAGGAGGCCAAGGAGGCAGTGAATTTCATATTCACCTGAGGGTAGTCTTGTCTTGATGCTATAATCCCAAACCCAGCTGCTGTCCAGCTTATGATTTATTTATGTAAAATCTGAAAATATTTTGCCAACTTACTTAATTTGGTGTTTGCAGTGAATGTAGGGGCCCAACTTAAAAATGAGGTGAGCAAGAAATTAAGCATAGCCACAATTTAAGAGTGCCCTTGTCTCCAATTCAGCCAAGTGAAACATAAATGTTTAAATGTGAGCTACTGAGTCCATTTGGTATTTCTTTTATTTATATGATAACAGGGGAGACCACTTTGCTTTGGATAACCAAATATGATTGCCAGGCAAAAAACAATTCTCCCTCTGCCAATAATCATTAGTTTCTTCTAATGCTTTTTTATGGAACAAGGTCTCATTAGCTGCTCCCACCAACAATCTCTGTTAGTATGTCTACTGGCAATGTGTTCTCCCTCACTGGAAATCTTGCAGGGCTCAGGATCTGTCTACCATGCCATCTGTGCCTTTCCCTCCACAGTTTCAGGTATAGCCTGATTTCCACCAGTGAGATTACTGGACATGGCCATGATTCTCTTCCCTGAAGACTTCGGTGCCTTTTTTGGTGGTGCCTCTAACATGGCTCAGAGATGTGTGAACAGCCGGGAATAATTCCTGAATCCTGTCATCCAATTGTGATTAAAGGCATGTGACTCATAGCCATCACCTCATCAGCTACAGCATTTAGCCTGCCCTACACACTTGAGGTATCATTCCCTTACTCAATAAGCACTTAAAAATAGGTGCTTATTAGGGAAATAAATTACAGAGATAAGATTAAATAACCACCGAGGCCTTCCTACTCCAGAAGAAGCAGTCTCTGCCCTTACCATACCACCACTAGAAAAGAACCTGGTTATCTGCCTGCATTTTACCCAGATTATGAAATACGGAGTCTTAAGAAATAGTGTTTCAGCCGGGCGTTGGTGGCGCACGCCTTTAATCCCAGCACTCGGGAGGCAGAGGTAAGTGGATCTCTGTGAGTTCACGACCAGCCTGGTCTACAAGAGCTAGTTCCAGAACAGCCTCCAAAGCCACAGAGAAACCCTATCTCCCTGTCTCGAAAAACAAAAAACAAAACAAAAACGAAAGAAAGAAAGAAAGAAAGAAAGAAAGAAAGAAAGAAAGAAAGAAAGAAAGAAAGAGAATTTCTAGGTGTTGGACATAGCGAGGCACTGTCTCATAAACACTACTTCCATTGCACTGTGCAATGAAAATCCATTTTACAGGAATAGTCACAGAGCATACACCCCTGACCAGGATTATTGCCAGTTAGTAATGATAAAGACAGCACCAAATGGCAGATCAGGGATTCCCTTCCTATACTCCAAATTGCTCTTCACAGGGACAATAGATAGTGATCACCACTTTGCCTTTTGCCTGATCAGGACCCCAGGGCCCCTAAGAAGAGAGACCTGGGCCCAAGGTTATGCATCTAACAAATTTTCCAGTTTCTCAAATGCCCAAGAGAACTTCAGTAGCAATGTTGGCAAATAGTTCATTAGAAAGGAGAGCAAAACACACACTGTCCTATTCTAGCCCGGCCCTTTTTCTAAGATCCTCCAGCAATCTTCGATGCATCCTCCTAATGGGAATAGGGAGGCAAACCCTTGGGAGTAATTGCCTCAACTGAAAAAACTAGAAGCAGAGAGATGCAAACAAGAAGCACACAACATGGAATATTTGCATTCCCTGAATCACCTGGTGGGGCTGGAAATTGAAACCCATGTGCTGTGGAATATTATTTTTAAAATTTGTTTATCTTGAGGAGCATTTGTTTTAATGATGAAAGAAAGTGTTTCATTCCTTCCTTTTTTGTTGCATTTCTTTAACTCAGTGAAGCTGTGTTACATTGGCTATATAAAACACCTGATTGCTTTAATAGCTTAATGGCCAATAGCCAGGAAAGAGAAAGGATAGGTGGGGCTTACAGGCAGAGAGACTGAATAGGAAATCTGGAAAGCAAAGAACTCTAGCAGCATTGTGGAGGATGGAGAAAAGTAGATGACAGCCACACAGCAGGACACAGAGTAAGGAAAGAATAGAAATAGAGAAAGGTAAAAGTCTAGAGACAAAAGGTAGATTGGATAATTAGTTAAGAAATGCTGGGATGAAATAATCCAAACTAAAGCATGACATTAATAAGAAAGAATAAGCCTCTGTGGGTTTTATCTGGGAGCTCCCTGGCAGACCCCAAAAAGAGTATGGAGTATAAAAACAGTGTTTAAAACCAGCACCAGAGGCTGTTGCAAGCATGACTGTTTATCTTGCTTCTCCTTTGCTTGTTCCTTGAATTGTGAAGAGACTGTCCTGGCACTTTCTTCAGGAATATAGGATACATGAGCACCCTTGTTACCTTCTACATAGTATAGTTCTCTATCTCAATTTTTCCTCATTCACATCATTGGCTTATCTGTAAATACAGATACAGAAGTGGGAAGTTCTGCAGCCGGCAGAATGCAGGATGCTGTGATTAGAGAAGGGAAGAACCTCAGGGCTTGGCTAAGCATGGAGACGAAGGAGAAATGGGTGTGATGGACACTCCAGAGAGAAATCCGTCCATCAGGCCTCTCGTCCCTTTCCCATCACAGAAATCTCATGTGGTCGCCATTGTCATTTACCTCTCCCCATCCTTCCCAGTCACTCCTACCCTCTTCCTCACAGAGAGTCCACTGGGAAAGAGTAGAGGACATTCTACTCCAGTGAGTCACCTTGACCTTCTGGCCACTTCCACACTGAGCCTTGCCCTGTTTCTCCCTTATTCTTATGCTTAGGCTGAGACAGCATTTCCTTTCCATTCATGGGCTCTACCATTTATTCAAAGTGTATTTGGGACCTTGATTTCTGTTTATTTTGTTATAAGTCTCTCCACCCAAGTCATCTTAATGAAGAGGAAACTATTGTCCTTGCCAACCAAGTATTCTCTCTCTCTCTCTCTCTCTCTCTCTCTTTCTCTCTCTCTCTCTTGATTTTTCGAGACAGGGTTTCCCTGTGGCTTTGGAGGTTGTCCTGGATGTAGCTCTTGTACACCAGGCTGGTCTCGAACTCATAGAGATTCGCCTGCCTCTGCCTTACTTCTTTATTTTTTAAAAATTTATTTATTTATTATGTACACAATATCACAGAACATATCACAGAAGGCCAGAAGAGGGCACCAGATCCGATTATATATGGTTGTGAGCCAATGTGTGAGCTGGGAATTAAACTCAGGAACTCTGAAAGAGCATTCAGAGCTCTTAAACTCTGAGGAATCTCACCAGCCCATGAGTTCAGTTCCTTACACAACTTCTTGATGATCTGCTCTGTGGACCCAAGAAACGGCCAATCTGAACTTTTATTGGTCATCTAAAATTAATTACCTCACTAATCACTTTTAAAGACAACTACTGTCACAGCAGAAAAGAATTTGCTCTCTTTCTTTCCCATGGCTTTCTCTGCTGTGACTAAGCCTGCTTTACAATTGGTCACTGAACTCAATTCTAACACAGGTCCCATTTATTTGTAAATGAACCATAAAATCTGGAGAAGTTAGACGATACTGAATCACTGACTTATAATTTCCTTCCTTAAGACCAGTGAAGGCTCATCCAAGGAAGGAGTGGCAGGACTGTCTTCAAGCAATGAGCAGCAGAGGCAGGATTAAGTGTTTAAATAAATTCCAAATTATATAGTGTGAGGCAAGCCTGAGCTATAGGATTCATTGACCTAAACCAGTGGTTCTCAGCCTTCCTGATCTGTTACTCTTTAATACAGTTCCTCATGATGTGATGACCCCAAACTATAAAATCCTTTGCACTGCTATATCATCACTATTTTTTTTGCTGCTGTTATGAATTGTAATACAAATACCTGTGTTTTCTGATGGTCTGAGGCCAGTCATGTGCTAGGGTCATTCATTTGATTCCCCCAAATGAATCCCAAACACTCAAAGTTGAGAATCACTGCTCTAAACTGATATAAATAAATAAACAGCACTTGAGAAAAAAATTGAATGAAATTCTTAAACCCATGAACATTAAAAAATAGAAAGGAAAAGCAGTGACTGAGATCGTGGCCTGGGACCCGGGGATCTAACAGAGACCTTGTCACAATGCTACTTTGCAAAAGACTGGAAATGCAGCACTTCTGGAATCAATATACCTTTATGGCACACTAGGACTTAATGTTGGTTGTGTCCTTTGAGCAGCATTTAGAGGCCTGCTGTTTTAATGGAGGGATAGGCATTTCTGCTGGCTTTAAATTTGGGTTGTCTTCTTTGTTATTGGAATATAGCTGGTTAAACCCAAGGAAGAAACATATACATCTAATCATAATGTATTCTAACAGTCATGGTTAGCATACTACTTGTATTTCAGATGCAGTGCTCCATTACCTAAATTATATATTGTGACTTAATGTCTCTTAAGTACTGGTAAATCTGTAAAGTATTCATTCTGCTGCCGTCACATCTACACTTCCATATCACAGTTTAGCAGTAGAGTGCTCCTCTACACAGGAAATAGTGTTTACAAGCTCCACATAACTAACTCCAAGTGTATTCAAAACACAAATATTAAAAGATCAAAGTACAGAACTTCTGGGAGATATTAAAATGACCAGGGCTCTCTGAGTTTGGCAAAACTGTGTTTCATAGTGACATAACAAGCACTAAGGGTGCCTGCATTTAGCACTGATGTCATCAAGGATTTTTCAAAGAACATAACCAATCCCAATGCTCTGCATAGGGGCAGCCTGCAAAGTGAACCTACTCAGGGTCTTCTAGCTGGCCTAGAGAATTGCAAAGACCATTCTATCATATAGAAATAAACTGTTGCATACAGGATGATGAGAACCACGCAGGATAATGAAAGACTAGGCAGGAACATGGCAAACTCCATGCAGGATAATGCAAGACCAGGCAGGAATAGGACAAACACTGCCTCTGGCAGCTTACTCCCACCCAGCTGTGGGAGGACCCTCCACACTGGTTTCCAAGTCTCCACTGGGCACTTCTCCCAGTCTGGGGATAGTAGCCCCAAGGTCACAATGTTGCATCTTTCCATCACCTCTATGCTCAGCTCCCTGCAGCAGCACACATAGGACAGCCCACAAGACCCCTACAACAGTTTCTCTGCAAAACAAATCATGAAGATGGAGGCAGGAAGGACCCAGCAAGTCTTCTGACTGGCAGATCACCTGGAGGGCCTATTGCTTAATGAAGCCTGAGTGACAAGAGCTTCTCCCATAGGCTTCCACTGTGCTATAATCACAGAACAATGGTTCCTGAATCTGCCTTCCAACTCAGTCCTTTTCTACACCAGCAGGGATATGCATATCAATAGCACTTGCATCTGGCTGGACCAGCAGACCTTGCTCTCTCCCTGGTCTCAGTAGGCACTTCCTCCTCTTTGTTCAGGACACAAAGTAGCTAGCAAACTTTTACAGCCCTCTATACTATGTACAGTAGAATGAATTTCTCTCATTCAGGTGATAGATTAGGCAAAATATTAACAACTAAAGAGAGATTTCATGAAATAATAGGAGAGGTTTGTTATGTGGCTTCACACTGAGTTCAGGTGAAATGAACTTACTTTTTATCTAGTTGCAATAGGTTATTCAGACAACAAGGAAAAAAATCAGGAACTAGATCACAAACAAAATAACAGGAATTTCTCCCATCAGAAAGATGGATGATGGCTCCATTGCTTTTGGAGTTATATTTCTGAAATTCAGAGCAAACTGTTGACAAATGAATAGTCATACAGAGTAGTCCTCATGGAAAGTTCAATACTTAGAGAATAATGGACCAAGGAAAAATGTCTTTAGAAGCACAGCATCCTCACTGGGGAGTAGAAAAAAAAAAAAAAACTTCAATTGCATTATTCATGGTTCACAACAGGACTGGTAGAATGAATCAATAAACATCTATGGAAATGGATTTATTAGAGTATCTTAGGTCTTGGTCCTGATAGTCCAACTACAGTTGCCATCCAATAAAAAATTGAAGAATCCAGGAGTTGTTCTGTTCATAAGGCTAAATATCTCAGATAGTCTTCAATATACAACAAAATCTCAAGGAAGTGGCTCTAATTCTGATAAAGTTAGCCAGGGCTAGGACAAACAGGCAAAGAGAGAGCTTCCTTCTTCAATATCCTTTATATATGTAGGCTGCCACCAGAAGGTCTGATGCAGATTAAAGGTGGAATTTAATCTTTGGTTTTTGTTTGTTTGTTTGTTTGTTTGTTTGTTTGTTTGTTTTTGGTATTTTTAAGATAGAGGTTTTCTGTGCAGCCATGGAACTCATTCTGTGGACTGAAACTCAGAAAATTCAAATGCTTCTGCTTACTGAGTGCTGGGGTTAGAGGTGTGCAGCAGCCATCAAGCAGCTGAAGGTAGATATCAACTCAAGTCATCCATATTAAATATGAGTCTTTAATTTCAAAACCTACTGAAAAGTCCCACACAGGTGTGCCCACCTTTATGAGTTTTATTTAAACCCAGAGGTAGTCAGTTTGACTATCAAGAATAGCCAACAGAACAAGCTAGGCAGAAGAATTCAGCAACAGTTATTACCTAAAGGAGGCAGGGGAAAACTGGGAGTTATTTCCAAAACACCAGTTTTCCTAAGCAAAAAAAGAAAAAAAAGAAAAAGAAAAGAAAAAAAGAAACAAAACAACAACAAAAAAAACCACGTGAATCTTACTTAGGGAGTGTAGACACATTCATGTAGTATTCTCCCTAAGCAGGAATATATTAAAAAAATAAAATCCATTTATAAATGTGATCACAGTGTAAAATAAGAGACATTTAGGGACATTTTTACTTCAAAGTCATGCAGAAACATAAGTTATAAAAATGATGGAAAGAACTGCCTTTGGCATGTTCTTCTTATGTCACAAGTTCTTACCAGAACATCAGGTAAAATACACTGCTATCAGGTAAAATACACTGCATAGGCCACTTCTCAACTTGATGTTTGTTCTAAAAGATAACTACAATGGCATAATTCTCACAGACATAAATTACTCAGAAGCCAAATACAGAAAACTTCAAAGAAATGCTACTTAATGTCACTGTATACTCTACTCTTTGATGAATAGTTATAATGAGCCCTATTAACCTCAGAATAAAGCTGCTTTTGCTTCTGAGTAGGCTGGCTAGGCAGATCGTCACAGCTGCTTCCATGCAAGACCAGAGGAACTTTATTTTAACTACCACTGATTGCAGTGTTTCTCAGGGCTATAATATCATTTGTCAAATTCCATTTTTTACTGTTTCTAACTTTGAAAAAAATAGTTATATTGGTGTTTGGCCTGCATGTGTTTGTGCAGAGTACTTACAGATGCCAGAGTAAGGCAGGAGATGGTAGGGACATGAGATACAGCGAATAGTTAGCTGACTTCTCAGGTCTGAAAATGGAATCTGGGTCCTCTGTAACAACCCCAGGTGCCACTAATTGCTGAGCCATCTCTCTAGCCCCTATTATTATTTAAAATTTATTTCTATAAGTTGATTATTGGAAGATATTTTATTACTTTTCCCTTTTATCTCTTCAATGACTCCCTTCCCAAACCCCTTACAAACTCCTATGTTTTAAGTATTGAAAGACCCCCTAATACCAACCAGTATGTATTTAAAAACCACCCTAGCCACACACACACAGCTCTGGGAAAAAGAACACATGAAATGTTCAGTCATGATGACCAGTCACTGGATATTGTTATTATTACTAGTTTCCAAAGAATGTTATTATCTTCAACAACTGTCTGGTTTCCAAAAATTGTTGAGTTACCCAGCTCCAGAGAGCCATAACCACCCAAGTTTTAAAAGTAAATATAGGTCACTATGTTCCCAGAAAAATCACCAACTGTCCCATGGCCCCTTGCAGGTGTAATAGGTGATCTTGGCCTGGTAGGTACACAAGGTGATTAGAAGATTTAATGAAAACTTTAGCTTGAATTCATTTGTGTGATATTTTATCCCTGAATCTTTCTTAATATTTACATGTCAGAACAAAGTGAATAAGGTTGAGTTTAAGAGAAATGGATTGATGTCTTAGACAATACATTGCTTCTGTTGGATGGTTATTACTGTTCACTCCTTCAGGGCTAAAGAACAAAGAACACAAGTAGAAAGGAAACAAAAATCTCTATTTTGTTAAGAAAAAGAATATTAGGTAATTTCAGATGGCAGTCCACTGATGAAAAAGAGACAGCAAATTTCAAGGTTTTTAACACTATTAATGAAAAGGTTCTTCTCTACTTTAAATATAGTACAATTGTGAGACTCTATCTAGCTAAGCCTTTAGCAAATTAGCTCCTTGTCTCAGGATCAACGTTATACAAAAACTGTAGCAAATTTGATCCAAGCTTGGTAGGGTCCATCAAATTATGGCAGAATCACCTGGTTTTTGTTTGGTTTTTTACTGATTATGGGAACAGTAAACATGCAAAATGTAAAGATGATGAAATCTTGTGCTGTGATCTGTCTTTCACTATTGTACATATCTATGTCTGGGATAGTCAGAGCCCCAGTG
Source organism: Cricetulus griseus (assembly GCF_003668045.3). Classification (NCBI taxonomy): domain Eukaryota; kingdom Metazoa; phylum Chordata; class Mammalia; order Rodentia; family Cricetidae; genus Cricetulus; species Cricetulus griseus. Next base: position 18,432,129 of record NC_048602.1, on the reverse strand, counting down.
AAGAGACTGTAAAATTCATTGCATGAAGCAATGGAGATGAAGCTGGTTTACATTTGTGACCACATGATTTTGATTTATCCAAGCTATGAGATATCTGCCATGGAGACTTTCATTTGCGGAATGGAAGGAGCAAAAGGACTATGGAGAGATGGAGACAGGAAGTAGTAAGGTGGAGCTGAGAGAGAATCTTGCTCATTTTTAGATGGAGGAATGGAAGAGGTAGGTTTCACTGGTGACTGCACAACTGGTTCCTGATCTTTCAGATTCTTGCCCCCATATCTGTCTTCTGATTTTTTTCTTGATAAAGATTAGTTATATTAACACTTTATCAGGTTCCTTAAAAGATATGCTATTAAATAGTAAGGGGTAATGAAGACTAACAGAGATAAATTAAATAGTAGATTATTACATTTACAATTTTTAAATGCTACTGAAAAGGAAACAACAACATTGGGAGATAGTAGATAAAAAAGAAACTGAATAGTTTAGAGATACATTCAGCTCAGAATAAAAACAAGATATGTGTTACTTCTGGGAGGAGGTTTTGCTTTTTTCCTACAGTGGGGAAATATAATAATCATCAAAATTGATAAAGATTATATTCAAACAAAATATTTCTTTATTAAAACAGACAATAGGTCATGGAACAGCATTAGTATTTAATCTAAACTCATTCATGAGACTAACAAATGTTTTTCATTGGTTTAAATATAACTTGCCAAAATTAAACTCCACAAAGATAGGGTTGAGACAGGGTTTTGTTTGGGACTTACAAAAACATAAGCACCTCCATAAGGAATCTAAAGATCACTGATGTAATGGCTTTCTAGGACTGTGTCTGCATGTCACGAGTGAGTAATGTTACTGGGTTCAGCTTTTCAGGGACAGTTTTGGTGTAGTAATGTTACTGACTAAGCTGTTTTTACATATCTAAATTATGTTTTACTATGCTCATTACAATTAGGCTTCTGATTCACATATATGTTTAACCATTAATAACAAAATTTATAATAGAATGCCTTGAAATTAATGACGGTATGGCTTATTTTTAGGCACCTGAAAAATGGGAAAAAAAAATAAAGTTTAACATGAACAAGTAATTAGAAGCAAAGTTCTTAAAACAGGCTTCCCAAAACATGTAACTGGTGTTAAAGAATTTCCACACCAGCTTCCCTGTACAATTTGAGGATAATGAACAATGTGTTAATTATTGCCAAATTGTGTGAAATAGAAGCTGAATACTTCATGTAATTTATCATGGGGCCTTAGGTGTGCCCAATCAAATATTTCATGGTCTAAAAACAAACTTAAAATTTAGTCTTTCTCAGTAGGATGGGTTCATTGTTTACTCACACAGAAGGATATATCATACTTCATTGTTAACCTTAATACACAGAGCCTCTGGTAGTATGAATGTAATTGGCAACCAAAAGCACAAAGGAAATGGCACTCTTAGGAGGTGTGGCTTTGTTCCTGCAGGTATGGCCTTGTGGATGCACATGTGTCACTCAGGGGGTGTATTTTGATATATGTTCAAGCCATGAACAGTGTCCCAGACCACTGAGGAAATCCAGAGAATCATCAGGTCATACTTAAAAAACCTGTATTCAACAATTTAGAAAGCACAGTCAGCCAGAAGCTACAGAAGCCTAGCACATACTTTAATCCCAGCAGTCACAAGACTGGAGATGTTATTACACACCATTTTATTTCTGGTTTATTTGGGGGAGGGTATTTATTTATTTATTGTAATTTTTATTTTAATTAGAAACAAGCTTGTTTTACATGTCAATCCCAGTTCCCTCTCCCTGTGCTCCTCCCAACCCCTTTCTTCTCCCCAGGGAGGTGAGGCCTTCCTGGGGGATCTTCAAAGTCTGTCATATAACTTTGAATAGGACCTAGACCCTCCACAGTGTCTAGGCTGAGAGAGTATCCCTCTATGTGGAGAAGGCTCCCAAAGTTCATTTGTGTACTAGGGGTAAATACTGATCCACACCTTTAATCCTTGGGCTCAGGATTAAGAGTTAGATGGATATCTGTGAGTCTAAGGCCACCAAGATCTATTCAAGAGTAAATCAGTCTAAAACTTATATATAATTCTTGCCTTTAATCCCAACATTAGGGAAAAATATAAGACAGAAGCAATGTCTCTGAGAGACATTCATTCTTCAGCCATGCTGAGGAAAGCATACAGTCTAAGGCTTGGTAAGAGCTCATGGAGACAGGAAAATCCCATTTGCCCTGATACAGTGGCCAGCTGCTTTGCTTCTCTGACATTTAGCTTAAAGCCTGAAACCAAGTTTCAGTCACTGGGTCATTTATTTTTTCATATTGCACATTAGTCTATGGGTACTATTCTCATTCAAACTACTACATATACTACATGATTACTGAACCATTTTACAAAAAAATAGAATGCTTTCATTAATAGATAACCATGCAATACAAATCCATGAAAGTATACAGAGAAAAATATATATGGGAATATACATACACTTTAATTTTCAATAGCATATTCCCCACATTCTACACAAAAATGTCTGTTCTATAAATCATTTCCATCTGTCCTTAGAGAGACGAGTGTTAAAATGTGCTTAAATACAGAATTTCTTTTGTTTGGTGACAAGTCGGCTTAACAATCTCATAAATCGTAGGGCATTCTAAATTAAAGACTGAACATCTGCCATACAGACTGCTTCCTCTGTTCTTTGTGTGTCCAAGCTCAGAAAGTTATTGGGTCAGGTTCAATATGTGCTTCTTTGAAAGACAAAACTGTTAGCAATCTAGACTGTTCTAATTTAACAGTGAGTAAAGGAACCTGAATATTCTATGTACATCCTGCACTTCTGAAACTTCATATCCATGACAGGAATTAGGAATCTCTGCTTATCTTCCTACCTAGAAGGAAAACAGACATAAAAAATAGAAAATGTAAAACATTCCATATTAAATTGAAATTTTAAATAATACTATGCCATTCCTTGAAGAATCAAGATAATCAGTATATGATATGTTTGCAACTGAATGAAGTATCACATAATATGTTCAGATATTATATTTTTGAGCAAGTGAACTAATGGAGAACTGGTTGGCAAAGAGTACTTATATTAAGGTGGATTTTGCAAACAATATTTTAAAGAAGAAAAATAGGTGGTTGAATGGAAGTATCTTCATTGTGTGAAAGTATGTGTGGTATGTGTGATATTTAAGCTATTCAAAAGAAACTTCAGAGAGAATTTATTCATTTGTCTAACTGAAAAACTGTGAAATAGTGGAATTTTATGTTGGAACATGGAAAGCAAAGGGAATGCTTCGTTGGAGACGTTGGTGAGGCATCAATTTCCTGCTGTGCCATAGCTGTAGGCAAGTATATTACTTACCCAGTGTGAGAAATACTTTCAGCTGGGGCTACCGCTCAGATTCCATCCATTTTTTTCAGATACAGGTTTCTGTTTTATTTTAATTATCAATCAGACTCAATTTAAAATGCCTGTGCACAGTATAAAAAGGGGACTGAAGTCACAAACCCAGGTGTTAGAGATAACCACCATCTGTTGAAAAAAACAGACACAATGCTAGAAAGGAAAAAGTAAGGGTTGATGTGTCTGTAAAAGTTCATGGATTTTGTATTTCTCCTGTGGCAAACCTTGCCAACTGAGGATGTTTTCAAACTGTTTTCCACTCTCTGAGTGTGGTAACGTGTAATGCAGGTGCTGCTGCCTTTGCACACAGAATAGTATCAGGAAGGTAGAGCTTTAAGATAAACTTCTTGACAGGATCCATAAAGAAGGAGATTGACAGATGGCTTGTTCTCAGGTAAATGTATGCACAAGGATGGGACAGTACACAGAGAAGTGTTTCATTAGCAGAGCTAAACATTCAGTATAGTTCCTCACAGGAAAAAAAAAATCTATGTTTTACAATAACAGACACAGAAGAAATCCAAAGAATCATCAGGTCATAATTTGAAAACCTGTATTCCTCAAAATTTGAAGATCTAAAGGAAATGGACAATTTTCAAGATAGATTTCACTTACCCAAGTTAAATCAAGAACAGATAAGCAATTTAAATAGACCTATAAACCCTAATGAAATAGAAGCAGTCATCAAAAGTCTCCCAACCTAAAAAAGCCCAGGTTCAGATGACTTCAGTGCAGAATTCTACCAGAAATTCAAGGAACAGCTTATACCAATTCTCCTCAAAGTATTCCACACAATAGAAGCAGAAGGGTCATTGCCAAACATTTTTTTAGGCTTCAATAACCTTGGTACCCAACCTAGACTAAGACACAACTAAGAAAGAGAACTAAAGACCAATATCCCTCATGAACATTGATGCAAAAATTCTCAATAAAATACTGGCAAATCGAATCCAAGAACACATCAGAGAAATCATTCACCATGATCAAGTAGCCTTAATCCCAAGGATGCAAGGATGGTTCAAATACAAAAATCCATCAGTGTAATCCACCATATAAACAGACTTAAAAAAAAAAAAAAAGATCATCTCACTAGATACTGAAAAAACCTTTGACAAAATCTAACACCCTACATGATAAGGGTCTTGGAGAGAACAGGGATAACAGGAACATATCTTAACATAATAACAGCAATAAACAGCAAGCTGACAGCCAATATCAAATTAAATGGAGAGAAACTCACAGCGATTCCTCTAAAATCAGGGACAAGACAAGGCTGTCCATTCTCCCCATACCTCTTCAATATTGTCCTTGAAATTCTAGCTAGAGCAATAAGACAACAAATGAGATCAAGGGGATACAAATTAGAAAGGAAAAAGTCAAACTCTCACTATTTGCAGATGATATGATAGTCTACATAAGTGATGTGAAAAACTCTACCAGGAAAATCCTACAGCTGATAAACACCTTCAGCAAAGTGGCAGGATACAAGATTAACTCAAAAAGATCTGTAGCCCTATTATATACAAATGATACATTTGTGGAAAAAGAAATCAAAGAAACATCACCCTTTACAATTGCCACAAACAACATAAAATACCTTGGGGTAATGCTAGCCAAAAAAGTGAAAGACATGTACCATAAGAATTTTGAGTCTTTAAAGAAAGAGATTAAACAAGATACCAGAAAATGGAAAGATCTCCCATGTTCCTGGATAGCTAGGATCAACATAGTAAAACTGGCAATCTTGACAAAAGCTATCTACAGATTCAGTGCAATCTCCATCAAAATCCCAGCACAATTCTTCACAGACCTTGAAAGAACAATTCTCAACTTTATATGGAAAAACAAAAGACTCAGGATAGGCAAAACAACCCTGTACAATGAAGGAACTTCTGGATGCATCACCATCCCTGACTTCAAGCTCTATTATAGAGCTATAGTCCTGAAAACAGCTTGGTATTGGAACCAAAATAGACAGGTGGACCAATGGAATCTAGTTGAAAGCCCTGATGTTAACCCACATACCTATGAACACCTGATTTTTGATGAAGAAGCTAAATTTATACAATGGAATAAAGAAAGGATCTTCAACAAATGGTGCTGGCAAAACTGGATGCTGGCATGTAGAAGACTGCAGATAGATCTATGTCTATCACCGTTCACAAAACTTCAAGTCCAAATGGATCAAAGACCTCAACATAAATCCAGCCACACTGAACATATTAGAAGACAAAGTGGGAAATACCCTTGAAGAGACCAATTCCTGAATATTACACCAGTAGCACAGACATTAAGATCAACAATTCATAAATGGAACCTCCTGAAACAGAAGCTTCTGTAAGGCAAAGGACACAGTCAGCAAGACAAAACAGCAGCCCATGGACTGGCAAAAGATATTCACCAACCCCAATTATGACAGAGGGCTGATTTCCAAAATATACAAAAAACTCAGAAGCTAGTCTCCAAAATACCAAACAATCCAATTAAAAACAGAACTAAATAGATATTTCTCAATAGAGGAATCTAAAATGGCTGAAAGACACATAAGAAAGTGTTCAACATCCTTAGCCATCATGGAAATGGAAATCAAAACAACTCTGAAATACCATCTAACTCCTGTCAGACTGGCTAAAATCAAAAACACCAATGACAGTTTATGCTGGAGAGGATGTGGAGAAAGGGGGACACTTCTCCACTGCTGATGGGAGTGCCAACTTGTACAGCCACTTTGGAAATCAGTATGGCAACTTCTCAAGGAAATGGGAATCAGTCTACCACAAGATCCATCAATTCCACTCTTAGGCATATACCCAAAAGATGCACATTCATACAACAAGGTCATCTGTTCAATGATGTTCATAGCAGCACTGTTTGCAAAAATCAGAACCTGGAAGCACCCTAGATGCCCCTCAACTGAAGAATGGATAGAGAAAATGTGGCTCATTTACACAATGGAGTACTACTCAGCAGAAAGAAAAAAACCAATTGAATCTTGAAATTCACAGGCAAATGGATGGAAGTAGAATAAACCATTCTGAGAGAGGTAAGCCAGTCACAAAAAGAAAAAAAGGGTATGTACTCCCTCAAATATGGATTCTAGACATAGAGCAAAAGATTACCAGCCCACAATCAACCCTGCCAGAGAAGCTAGGTAACAAGGAGGACTCTAAGAGAGACATACATGGTCCTCCAGAGAAGGGGAAAGGGACAAGATCTGAGAAAATTGGAAGCAGGGGAGGAGGGGGTGGAGAAAGAGCTAGGAGAATGAGAAGGGGATATGAGGAGGGGTGAGGAGGACACGAGGGAGCAGAAATGTTGAGTTGGGGGAAGAATAGAGGAAAACAAGAAAGGAGATACCATAATAGAGGGAGACATTTTAGGTTTAAAGAGAGATCAGGCACTAGGGAGATGTCAGAAAGCAAAATAATGACAAATAATGACCCTTACCTCTGTGTCTGGAGCCCTTACCAGGTTTTGACGGGGGAAGGACTCTCAGCGAGCTGGTTTTGACACAAGCATAAGCGTAAGCATAAGCAAACAATCCTAAGAACCACAGACAATAGGCTCACAGCCGGGGGTACCTTTTCTGCAGCAGCCTGCAGCAGGTTAGGGCTCAGGACTTTCGCTCCTCTGGATTCAGGCGGCGAGTCTCCTGAGGGCCTGTTGTCGTGGAATCAGGCTCAAAACAGGCAGCACTCAGCTTGATGGACTGGTTGTCTCAGGACATAGAGTCGTGGTACACTCTAAAATTCCCAGTTCTGAGCTGGTCCTTAAATAGTTCGCTAAATCGTGCTAATCACACTTTGCCACACTCCATACATTCTCACTCTCACCTACAATGGCTGGGCTGCATAGCAGACCTATGCTCCCTTTCCATTCATCTTTCTTCAGCCAGGCCTTTGCCTGCCTGGTTACAAGGCTCCTTACACCAGAGATACACATAAATACTCCCACAGGGTACTTAAACAGTTCCCCAGAGACAAGACTTGTGGTTTTTTGTGTCTCCCTTTCCACCTCCTCTCTAGGAGAATGCAAGGCCATCCAGGAGGACTGTATCCATTAAATGTGAGGTTTTTCTAATTCAGTTTGATTTGTTCTGATTTGGATTGCTGCATTCTCAGGGACACTTATTGTGGTGTAGAAACTTTTCAATTATATCCTGAGGACAAGGGGAAGTTCCTATGGAGACCAGGAAGATAGCAGGGTCTGTAACCCGAGCCAGGGGCCAGTGCCATTGAAATGCAAATCTTTGCATTGTGGGAGCATGGCCAGGCACCACAATACTGTGTCTTTAAACACACTCTTACCCTATGGGAGGTGGTCTTGTCACTCAAGCATCACTATCCAATCAGGCCCTCCATGTGACCTGCCAGTCAGAAAAGGTGCAGGGCTCTTCCTGTTGCCAGGCTTCGGGCTTGTCTTTGAAGAGGAGCCCGCGGGTTTTTGTTCTGTGGTGCCATTGCTGCTGCCGGTAGCTGAGCTGAGAGTTTCAGTGATCTGGGAAACTACAACATGGTGAGCTAGGGGATGCTGTCTGCAGATGGGGTGGAGCAGATGGTGAGGTGTGGCAGACAGTGTGTTGGGTATTCCCTGTATCTGGGTGAAAAGCTGTGGGCAGATTCCCTGTCTTGTGAACTCTCGTGTGGTCCATGTAAATTCTTTGACCTAGAGGGAGGTCTCTCAATAACTTTGCTCTGTGGGCTTAATCTGATCAGAGCATTGGAAGCAGGGACCTGTGTGAAGGAGCACCTTTCTAATCAAGTTCAACATTATTGATATATATACGTAAAGCAGCTTGCCTAACTGAGACAGGCCTTGTTTTTCCAGCATCGCCTTGACATTCACCACTTTGCATTTAACATTTACATGTAATCTCAATTCGTAGTTAATTTTATGCAGGTTGTCCACAGGCATCACATGTGTAGGGTGGTAGTCCCCTAATATGCCAAAATGTATAAAGAGTAGAATTGTTGATATAAAGAATTTACCAATGCTTAGGAAATAGTATGTCTCCCCAAATGGAATTGAGTTGAGGGAGGACTTCCTCTGAAACACCCAAAAGATAGTATATCCTAACCAACCTTGTTTGGATGCTAGGATACACATTTGTTCACTAGGATTGCCCAGGCATTTGGCTCCAAACCATTATAAAGAAGCCCTTCTGGATTTATAACAAGCCATTAGGCCCAGCCACATACCAAAAAACATGGCTCTGACATGATGCATAGGGAGGCATTAACAGGGTCACAACAACTCTAATATCCTTGTGTCATAAGATTGCATTTTTTTTTTTTTTTGAGAACAGCATAGTTTTGTCAGGTGGGCAATAAGTCACCAGGTAACAATTATTTTAAAATAAAACACTGTTGTGTTAAGAACTTACCTCATCAAGCAAGGGTTTCATTAGACCCTCAGGCTGGGGGTAGGAATATTCTTGGGAGAGTTAGTAAGAGTTAGGCCTGGGGCCTAGGGCTTGGGAGCTTTCCCTAAGGGCCTGATGTATTGACAATGAAACAGAGCGCCTTCTCTAAAATCTGCAATATGTGGGAGAGAGCTGGTAATGTTCTGGGACCAGGGACTTTGAAGGTTTGCTTCAAATCCTGAGAACCCAACTCTTCCCACCATTTGGAACTATTGTTTGCCCTAAGTCCACTGTGTCTTGAGTCAGTCAAGTTCTTTAGATACTAGGTTTCCCTTGTGTGGCATTGTTTGACTAGCCTCCTGAATTTCTACCATTGTATGATAGCTTTTGATGAATTCATACAATTCTCCCATATCCTTCCATCCTCCCACCCCATTTATTTTGTATATAAGAAGATGCTATTCTTCTTAAGAAGCTTAGTTATTCTGGGGCATATTCTCTGCAATACCTCCCCAACATAGCATTTATCTTTTCTACCTTCCACATGTCCTGTCTTTCATATCCCCTATGACCTTCACCTCAGGACTTTGTCCCTCAAGAATGACCTGTTGTTTCAGGGCAATGGCATACTTACTAAATAATTTAAGGAATATCCTGGCTGTGTGATTGTATTTTATTTCATTTTATTTTATTTTTTCCTCAGATTTTTTAAAATTTGAATTAGAAACACGATTGTTTTACATGACAATCCCAGATCCTTTCTCCCTCTCGTCCTCTCCTACCACACCCCCCAACTAAAACCCTACCTATCACATATCCTTTCTGCTCCCCCAGGATGGTGAGGCCTTCCATAGGTTGTCAGTGTGATTGTATTTTAGTTAACTGCTAGTATCCAATTCTAAGGATTGGTATTTTTCTGGTGTATGGTGTTTATCTTTAGAGAAATGTTATAAAAATCTTTAGTGTGCTCTAATACAAGTCTCTAGTCTTGGAGCACATAGACATAAGTCCTTTTTCACATTTGCAGAATAATTTTTGAGATTATAAAACTTACCAATACCTCATTGTTTTCTAATTCCTGACCTGTTTTTTCTTTAACTCAGTTACACAGGAACAACAATTACTCTGTGAATGTGGCCTGCATTTGGTTGCAGTACTTCCCAGCTCTGAGGCAATTGATTTGCTGCACAGGACATTGAGTGTGTAATGAAATGTGCAAACAAAGGGCCCTGTTCTTTGGATGAGGAACAGGACATGTTGTACAAGAGAGGAAGAATGTCTACTAAACTGCAAACTTTCTAGACTAGGGCTCTGTCTACTGGGCTGGAAGGGCAAAGGACTGTGCTGTCTGAGTCATTTGATCTCTGATCACCCAGTAGGGAAGCTACTAATAAGAGTCCTTGTAGGGTGGCCCTAGCCAATGTGGGGATTTTGGGTGGGGGGCATTAGCAGTCAGGAGTACTAGTGTCAGGTTATTTGTGGGTTCTTCCCATAGTTTCTTCTGCCTTTGCTGAAATGAGTTGTAAGAAACCACACCATGGTGAGTGTATGGTGTGCAGATCAGGGCTGTTGAGTTATCATTTCATTTAGTTAGTTAGTTAGTTAGTTAGTTATTGATTGTTTTTCAAGACACGGTTTCCCTGTGAAACAGTCGTGGGTGTGCTGGGACTCACTGTGTGGACCAGTCTGGTCTTGAATGCACAGAGATCTTACAGCCTCTGCCTCCCAAGTTCTGGGATTAAAGGCATGTGCCACCAACACCCAGTGACCTTTCAGTTCTGTTGGGACTTGGATGGACCATGAGTCAGACTATAGTTCTTTTGGTCCATGTGGAGATCTGGTCTGTGGCCTTTTCCTCTGTGCCTCCCAGGATTTATTTACTAGGTAATTGGAGACTCTGTAGCTTTGGCATGGGTGGATACAGTTCTTACAGAATCAGTATTCAGTATTTACAGATGGGCACTACTTTTGGTTTTAGTGGGAAGACAGATTAGAAAACAGAAGCTCTGGTTTCTAGAAGTTCTCTTTATTGCATTCCATATTCAGGTTTGTAGTATAAATATTGCAAAGATTTTATGAACTTGTAGAAAAATGTTGAAATGCAGCGTTTTTCACCAATACATGACTAGAATGCTTGTAACTTGGTGCTGCAGCTAACCACATGGTGTGATTCAGAGAGGTTTAGTTCCAGGGGACAAAAGGACTTGCTGATCTGCAGAGATTTCTCAAGTGTGCCTGGCGTTGGGGAGGTAGATAGGGCAGAATCCATGTTTTGTGCACCAATCCGTGTGTCAGGAAGCAGATTTTAAATTATTTTTCTATGCTGTTTTATAATGGAGCATGAGTGGGTCTGCATTTATCTGAAAGAAAAGGAATTATAAGGAGATTCTGATCCATGGCAATAGATCACCTCCATTTTAGAGAGAGAGCTCTAGATCATGGGGCCTCTGTTTTTGGAAGAAATATCAGTAGCTGGAAGGTAGGAAGCAACAATTCAAGGATCACTTTGAGATAATCTGGAGAAAGTTGTAAAGTCTATGTTTATTTAATTTCTATACACATAGAATTATAGGGAGCTTGGTAAAATTGGGCAAGATTACTCTATTCATTCCTAAGTGTTTTTTGGAGTTTTGATTAAAAGTTGACTATATTTTCCTGCCTAATTTCTTGGCTTTTTCTCACCAACCCCTTCATTCTTTCAAAAATATTTTACATATTTTTGATTGTTGTATCTTTGTGACAAATATAGACCTCAAATTATGTTAATCTGTGTACTGTTTTTCTGTAATCTATAACAGTAATCTAATTGTATTCATTTTCTTGAACATGATGGACCTTCACCAATTTGTCTTCGTAAAATTTCTTATGTTACCAGTTCCTTAAGGTTTTGTTTTGGGGGCATGTTGCTGTGGAGAGACAGTTTTAGTTTTCATTTTTCCTTTATCTTGGATGCTTTTCTCTTGGCATTTCCTGCCATAACTGTGTTTTCCAGTTGTTGCTATCTTCATGTTTGAGTCTTTGCTGCTCAAGGGATTGATATGCTTAATACATTGGCTTTGGATTTTTAAAACCTTCTTATAAATTATTGTCTCTGTCTCCTAATTAGCCTCAGGTGTCAACATGACAAAACCTAGGGTCATCTGAGCTACACTGGGCATTGAGTGTGTAATGAAATATGCACACAAGGACCCAGTGCTTTGGATGAGGAACAGGATGTGCTCTTTAAGAAAGGAGTAATTTCTCCAATTATACAAACTTTATAGACTAGGGCTCTATCTACTGTGCTGGAAGGACTGTGGTGTCTGATTCATTTGGTCTCCGATCACCCAGTAAGGTAGCTAATATGAGTCCTAGCAGGATGCCCCTAGTGAATGTGGGGTTTTGGTGGGGGCGTTAGCAGTGAGGAGTAGAAGTGGCAGGTAATTTGCGGATTCTTGTCATGGTTTCTTGTGCTTTTGCTGAAACGAGTTGTAAGAGACCACAAGGTATACCATGGTGAGTATGTGGTGTTTAGAGCAGCTCTGTTGGGCTATCATTTCATTTATTTATTAATGATAAGTTAGTTATTGGCTGCTTGTTTTTCAAGACAGGGTTTCCCTGTATAACAGTCATGGCTGTACTGGGATTCACATTGTAGACCAGTCTAGTCTTGAACTCGAAGAGATCTTACTGCCTCTGCCTCCAAAGTACTGGGATTAAAGGCATGTGCCACCAACACCCAGTGAGCTTTTGATTCTGTTAGGACTTGGATGGACCATGAGTTTGACTATATTTCTTTTGGTCCATGTGGTGTCCTGGGCAGTGGCCTTTGTCCTACTTGCCTCCCAGTATAGATTTACTGGGTAATGGGAGACTCTGCAGCCCTGCCAGGGGAGTCCAGAACTCTTGCAGCATCACTGTCCAGTGTGTTCACATATGTGCACTGCTTTTGGTTGCAATGGGAAGACAGATTTGAAAACTGAAGGTCAGGTTTCTAGAAGTTCTAAATATTACATTCCATATTTAGATTTGTATTATAAATAAAGCAAATGTTTATTTTGTAGAAAAATGGTGATGTGGATTGTCTTTCCTCAAGACATGATTTGAATGCTTGTAACTTGGTGGTTCAATTAACCACAATGATGTGATTCAATGAAGTTTAGTTCCAGGGGAGACAAGGAGTTTCTGATATGTAGAGATTTCTCAAGTGTGCATGGTGCTGTGAAGGTAGATAGGGCAGAATCCATGTTGTGTGCCTTAATCCATGGCATCAGATTTAAATCATTTTTCTTTTTGTTTGCTTTTCTTTGTTTTTTTTTTTTTTTCTTTTTTTGGTTCGGGGAGCATTTCTTTCTTTTTTAAATTTAAATTAGAAACAAGCTTGTTTTACATGTCAATCACAGTCCCCCCCACCCCTCACTGAACTCTATTCCAACCCTTTTCAGCACCTCGGGGAGGCTGAGGTCTTCCATTAGTGATCCTCAAAGTCTGTCATATCATTTGCATCAGGGCCTAGACCCACCCCTGTGTCTCTAGGCTGAGAGAGTGTTGCTTTCTGTGGAATGGGTTCCCAAAGTCCATTTGTATACTAGGGATAAAATCTAATCCCCTACCACAGGCCCCACAGTTTGTCCAGGCCTCCTTACTGACACCCATATTCAGGGGGCCTGGATCAGTCCTATGCTGGTTTCCCAGCTACCAGTCTGGGGTCCATGAGCTCCCCCTTGTTCAGATCAGCTGTTTCTGTGAGTTTCTTCAGCCTGGTCATGACCCATTTGCTGAAAAGCCCTCCCTATCTGAAACTAGATTCCAGGAGTTTGGCTCAGTGTTTAGATATAGGTGTCTGCTTCTGCTTCCACCAACTGCTGGATGAAGGCTCTAGGAGGGCATATAAGGTAGGCATCAATCTCATTATCAGAGAAGGGCATTTAAGGTAGCCTCTTGACTATCGCTTAGATTGTTAGTTGGTGTCATCCTTGTAGATCTCTGGATATTTCCCTAGTGGCAGATTTATCTTTAAACCTATAATGGCTCAATCTATTATGGTATCATTTTTCTTGCTCTCCTCTATTCTTCCCCTGACTCAACCTGTTCTCTCAAGTCCTCCTCTCCCCTCCTCTTCTCCCCTTCTCATTTCCTAGCTCCTGCTCCCTTTCCCCCCATGCTCCCAACTATCTCATGAGATCTTGTCCCTTCTTCTCTGGGGGACCATTTATATCTCTCTTAGGATTCTCCTTGTTTCCTAGCTTCTCTGGTGGTGTGGATTGTAGGCTGGTAATCCTTTGTTCCATGTCTAAAACCCATATATAAGTGAGTACATACCATGTTTGTCTTTTTGGGCTGGGTTACCTCACGTAGGATGTGTCCTTCTACTTCCATCCATTTGCCGGTGAAGTTTAAGATTCCATTGTTTTCTCTGCTGAGTGGTGCTCCATTGTGTAAATGTACCATATTTTCTCTATCCGTTATTGGGTTTAGGGGCATCTACAGTGCTTCCAGGTTCTGACTATTAAAAATGATGTTGCTATGTACACAGTTGAACAGATTTCCTTCCTGTATGAATATTCCTCTTTTGTCTACACGACTAAGAATGGAATTGCTAGATCTTTTGGTAGATTGATTTCCATTTTCCTGAGAAACCACCATAGTTATTTCCAAAGTGGCTGTACAAGTTTGCACTTCCCCCACCAGTGGAGGAGTGCTCTCCTTTCTCCACATTATTTCCAGCATAAACTGTCATTGGTGTTTTTATTTTAGCCATTCTGACAGGAGCAATATGCTACCTCAGAGTTGTTTTGATTTGCATTTCCTTGAAGGTTAAGCACTTTCTTACGTGTCTTTCAGCCATTTTAGATTCCTCTGTTGAGAAGTCTCTATTTAACTCTGTATCCAGCTATTTAATTGGATTTTTTTTTTTGCTATTTTGGAGACTAGCTTCTTGAGTTCTTTGTATATTTTGGAGATCAGCCCTCTGTCAAATGTTAGATGAATATCTTTTTCCACTTTGTGGGCTGCAATTTTGTTTTGTTGACTATGTCCTTTGACTGACAGTAGCATGTCAGTTTCAGGAGGTCCCATTTATTAACTGTGCATCTCTGTGTCTGTGCTGATGTTATGCTCAGGATGGGATCTAGTACAAATTCTTTGAGGGTACCTCCTACTTTCTCTTCTAAGAGGTTCAGTGTGGGTGGATTTATGTTGAGGTCTTTGATCCATTTGCACTTAAGTTTTGTGCATGGCAATAGATATGGTTCTGTCTGTAGTCTTTTACATGCCAGCACCCAGTTATGCCAGCACTATTTTTGTACATGCTCTGTTTTTACATTGTATAATTTTAGCTTCATTGTCAACATCAGGTGTTCATAGGTATGTGGGCCCTTATCATGGTGCTCAATTTGATTCCATTGGTCTACCTGCCTTTTTTTGCGGTTTTGTTGTTGTTGTTGTTTTTTGTTTTTTTTTTTGTTTTTTTTTTTTTGATTTTTCGAGACAGGGTTTCT
Source organism: Cricetulus griseus (assembly GCF_003668045.3). Classification (NCBI taxonomy): domain Eukaryota; kingdom Metazoa; phylum Chordata; class Mammalia; order Rodentia; family Cricetidae; genus Cricetulus; species Cricetulus griseus. The sequence goes on along the minus strand of NC_048602.1, from coordinate 18,416,866 downwards.
CTGTGGCTTTGGAGGCTGGCCTGGAACTAGCTCTCATAGATCAGGCTGGTCTCAAACTCACAGAGATCTGCCTGCCACTGCCTCCCAAGTGCTGGGAATAAAGTGGTACACCACTACCTCCCAGCTGGTCTACCTGTGTTTTAAATTATTTTTCTATGTTGTTTTGTGATTCAGCATCAGTGGGGTTGTATTTACCTAAAACAAAAGGAATTATAAGGAGCTTCTGATCCATTGCAAGAGATCACCTCCATTTGTGCAGACAGCTCTAGAGCATGGTGCTTCTGTTTTTGGAAGAAATACCAGTAGCTCCGGGATCAGAAACCACAGTCATTTTGAGGTAATTTTGTCAAAGTTGTGAAGTCTGTGTTTATTTAATTTTATACACTTAGAATTATAGGGACCTGGGTCATATTGTTCAAGATCACCCTTTTCCTTTCTTATGTTTACGTTAGTCTTTTGACTAAAAGTTGACAATATTTTTCCTGCTTGATTTCTTGGCTTTTTCTCACCAACCATTCATTCTTTCAAAATATTTTACATATTTTTGATTGTTGTATCTTGTGTCAAGTATAGACCTCATATTATGTGAATCTGTGTACTGATTTTCTGTAATGTATTATGATAACATAGTTGTAATCATTTTCTTAAAAATGTTGGACCTTCCCCAATTTGTCTTCATAAAGTTTATTAAGTTATCAGTTCCTGAAGGTTTTGTTTTGGGGGGAAGTTGCCATAGAGAGACAGTTTTAGTTCTATTCCTCTTTATCTTAGATGCTTGCCTCTTCCCATTTCCTGGCTAACTGGTATATCTGTGGTTATTTAATTTAATTTTATTTTATTTTATTTTTTGGTTTTTCGAGATAGGGTTTCTTTGTGGCATTGAAGGCTGTCCTGGAACTTGCTCTGTGGACCAGGCTGTCCATGAACTCACAGAGATCCATGTGCCTCTGCCTCTCGATTGCTGGGATTAAAGGCGTGCACCACCACTGCCCTGCAACTATGCTATTTTTACATGTATGGTATCTCTCATCCTGCTCTCCTCTATTTCTCCCAACTCAAGCTTCCTGCTCCTCCAATTTCCCCTCTTCTTCTCCCCCTCTCATTCTCCCAGCTCCCTCTCCCCTACCCTCAGGTTCCCAATTAGTTCAGGAGATCCTGTCCCCTTCCCCTTCTCTGGGGGGCCATGCAGTTTTCTCTTAGAGTCCTCCTTTTTTCCTAGTTCCTTTGATGATGTGGATTGTAGGCTGGTTATCCTTTGGTCCATGTCTAAAATGCACATGTGAGTGAGTACATACCATGCTTTTCTTTTTGTGACTGGGTTACCTCACTCAGGATGGTTTCTCCTTGTTCCATCCATTGGCCTGTAAATTTCAAGATTCCATTGCTTCTTTCTGTTAGTAGTACTCCATTGTGTAAATGTACCACATTTTCTCCATCCATTCTTCAGTTGATGGGCATGTAGGTTGGTCCCACATTCTGGCTATTACAAACAATGCTGCTATGAACATATTGAACATATGTCCTTATTGCATGAATGTGGATTCTTTGTGTATATGCCCAAGAGAGGAATTGCTGGATCTTGAGGTAGACTGATTCCCATTTTCCTGAGAAACCACCATACTGATTTCTAAAGTGGTCTTACAAGTTTGCACTCCCACCAGCAATGGAGGAGTGTTCCTTTTTCTCCACATCCTCTCCAGCATAGACTGTCCTTGGTGTTTTTTATTTTAGCCACTCTGACAGGTGTGAGATGGTATCTCAGAGTTGTTTTGAGTTGCACTTCCCTGAAAGCTAAGGATGTTGAGCACTTTCTTAAGAGTCTTACAGCCATTTTAGATTCCTCTCTTAGGGGGGGTATATTGAGATCTTATATATGCTCAAGCCATGAGCAGTGTCCCAGACTTCTTCCCATTGCCAGTGGTCAAAATGGTCAATGTCCAGCTCCTTCTACAGCAGCATGTCTGCCTACATTCTACCATGTTGCACCATGATGATACTTGATAAAACCTCTGCAACTGTATGCCAATAAAATGTTTTTCTTTCAAATGATTAGCCATGTACATGCTGTCTCTTTACAACTATAGAAACCCTAAGTCAGTACATGATTCCATACCTTTCAAAGAGGAAATATAAGAAACACTCCCAGATTATTTTTGAGATCATATTATACATATGCTTGTGTATTTGTTCATCATATGTTATGAATAAAAATCATTGTACTCAATTTTAATCATTCTTTATTTCATGTAACATACAATAATAGGTATTGAAATCAATGTGTTCATAGCACAACAAATAATATTATGATCATGTATCAACAACTACCTTTTATTTTTTTGATCCAGAGAAAATTAAAAATAGAGTGGTTTTACAAAACTTTCAACACCATACTTGGAAGATTTATATCTATTTAGAAAAACATTCTTAAAAATTCACTGGGTTACTGGTATCTAAAAAATTACTTTAATAGGCATTTCAGCTTCCAGATTTGGAGACATAGCATTAAAGGAATATTTAGAGATAAACTAGCTAAAATATATCTAAATTAGAAAAATGTTCAAAGAAATATTGATACTGATTTCATAGAATGATTTGTTAGAGGAAAAATACACATAGAAACATAAACAGGGCAAAATTTCTTCCACTTTCAGTTCTCTTGAACTAACGTAAATATGCAGATAATCGTTTGGAAGCTCCCTCTTTTTTTTAAATTTCTTCTCCGTTCTTTATTAAAAAGTGAAATAAAGCCCCAAGCAGATAATCAACATGGAATCACCAGTGAATTTAAATTTGTTTGAATTTAAATTTATTAGGTTACTTAAATCTTCCAGCTTATGTTTTGACATACATAAACAGCAATTTTTATTTCTTACTGAGATTTGCATTTTATATTCTTTTCTTTTTTCTGAACAGCATGTTTTATTTTTTTTTCACTAATGTCAACAGTTTAATAGCTGCTTATAGGATCATGGTAGGTAATGGTGTAACCCTGGGTAATCCACTTAGTTATTCACGACACCAGTTTTCTCACAGTAATTAAAATGGGACAATGAAATGCATTCTATGTAGTCACTATGAACATGAATGAGATGACATATGAAGCATGAACACAGTTCATTCAAATAGCAAGTTCCCTTGTCACGCTTTTTTTTTATTAGTTCAAATTAGGAACACGCTTGCTTCACATGTCAATCCCCTCTCCCTCTCTCTCTCCTCCCCTCACACCTCTCCCCTCCCCCCACCCACCCCTCTTCCCATCCACCCTCCACTCCCCAGGCAGGGTAGGGCCCTCTATGGGGGCTCCCAAAGTCTACCACATCATCCTGGGCGGGGCGTAGGCCCTTCCCCATGTGTCCACGCCGAGAGTGCATCCCTTCACGTGGGACGGGCTCTCAAAGTCCCTTCTTGCACCACAGAAAGATATTAATCCACTACCAGAGACCCCTAGAGTTCAGAGACCTCCTAATTGACATCCATTTTCAGGGGTCTGGATCAGTCCTGTACTGGTCTCCCAGACAGCAGTCTGGGGTCCATGTGCTGCCCCTTGTACAAGCCAACTGTTTCTGTGGGTTTCACCAGCCTGGTACCGACCCCTTTGATCTTCAATCCTCTCTCTCTGCAACTAAGTTCCAGAGTTCAATTCAGTGTATATCTGTGGGTGTCTGCCTCTGGGAAGCTCCCTCTTTTATAGAAAACTGTCATGATTTGAATAATGAGCTAATGGTATAGACTGAAATGTTTACTAGAATTTGTTTCAAAATATTCAAAATAAGTTATTCACTAAACTATACACTATGAGTTTTACTAGCTAGAGCTTTCTTATAAGATCTTGTCTCAAGCAACAGGGCAAAATTACGTTCAATTGTATTTGTAAATGTGTGTGTGTGTCTGTGTGTGTGTGACTGAGAAATATCTTACTTTTATATTCACTATGTAGTCAAAATTGCCATGAATTCAAGGAGATACACCTATCTCTGTTTCCATACCCAGCTATATTCATATCTGAAAATACTTTGATATCCACCACTGGCAGACACCAAAAATTTCTTTGAGAGATATTGTCCTGTACTTCTGGACCTCTAGTGAGATTAAGCTGGAATACTTCAGTGAATTTTGGAAAAGGATTTCAGGATGAGGCAATGATAATCAGAGTTTGAATTTTATTTTGAGACACTGTTCTTCTACATATCTTTGGCTGTCCTTGAACTCAGAATGCAGATGAGGTTGGCCCCGAATTCACAGAACCATGCTTGTCTCTGGTGCCCAGGTTGCAATAAAGGGTGTGCCAAATAAACCTATTATCGTTTTTATTGTTTATTTACTTATGTCCATTTGTATATATGTAGTTCTTTACATGTATAGTTGGGTAAGGTTGTCATGGTTTGGGTGTAAATACCAGAGAACACCTTTGGGTGTTTGTCTTTTATAATTAGAATTTTTGAGACAGGGTTGCTAGATTGCAGTGCTACATAAATAAACTTGGCAGGGTATATTCTGTTTGCATTTATCTGTCATCAAAAGCATTGGATTATAGTCATGTACTGTAGCAACTCTGTTTAGAATGCAAAAGTAAAGGGATAAATGTAAGGTGAGTCATTTATCTGTTAAAACATTTTTACAGTTCTAAAGTTTATTAAGTAGACAGTTTTGAGTGAGTCTTTTTTGAAACACAATCTCTTTCTAACCCTGTCTGGCCTGGAACTCATTATGTTCTAGATAGGCTAGGCCTGGAACTTACAGAGATCACCTGTTCTGCCTCAAGTGAAAACACCTCAGTAAGTGAGATTTTTATCATGGATTTAGTACAGATATTACTAGAAAGAATGAATTTGGGGAAAGTGTGGTCTTGAGAGAGTGAACCACACTTAAGAATTTATATAAAGACATGTGACAGTTTTGGTGACTTTGCAGGTTACATTTCATTAGGTACTTAGGGAGTTCTCTGTCTCTTTCTCTTCTCTCTCTCTCTCTCTCTCTCTCTCTCTCTCTCTCTCTCTCTGTGTGTGTGTGTGTGTGTGTGTGTGTGTGTGTGTGTGTGTGTGTGTGTGTGTGTGTGTTGTGTGTGAGTGTGCGTGTGTGACTGTGTGTGTGTGTGTGTGTGTGTGTGTGTGTGTGTGTGTGTGTGTGTGTCTTTCACTCTGTGTATATCTCACGTTCTACATCTATTTCTCTGTCTATCTTTCTCTTTCTCTGCATCTCTTTGGTAAAAAGATCATAGGTCAGTTCCCTCTTAGACTTGGCTGGGATTCTGATTTAATAAGGTAAAAACAATGATCAGAAGACTTCTGCACTATGCCTTACTCTATACGAGGTTCACAATTCTGTCCTTGTAATTCTCAGAAAACTGCTGCTTCATGTGGTAAAGGAGGAAATCCATACTCCGACGTTTTATATCTTTGGCATCAATCATGGCTCATTGGTATTTGGGATATCACTAAATTAGGAAGGTTTTCTCTGTCTACACAGAAAATTATATCAATTTTGTGTGGTGGTTAATATTGATTTTCAACTTGATAAGATCTAGATTCAGTCAAGGACACTTCTCCAGGCACAACTGTGAAGGCTTATCTAAATCATATTATTCTCTGTGGTATGTTTATGAGACATCAGCTTGTATATTAATTTCATTGAAATGAGAAGACTCTTCCCCCTTCCAGAAGTGATAATAACATTCTTGTCCATGGTATTGGTACTGGATTATATAATAAGCACAAACATTTATTATTCTCTGGCTCCTGACTTTGAATACAGTGTGATTAAAGTTAATAGTAGAATCAACACACAGTAGGGTGAATGAACAAAAAGTACCCTTACTTGCTTATCTGGCTAGAACCCAGACTATTTTGGAGTTTGCAGGGATTATTCTGCTTTAATGTCTTGACTAACAATCCAACACTGTAGGGTTCATGGAGAGCTTATGATTCTGGAAGAGATTTGAAACACTGTCAGAGAGGGCCTAAGAGGACACTGCTTACAGTGGACACCAGAAGTTCTGGTAGATTCTGGAACCATAGGATAACCAAGAACAGCTCCATGTGGGGAATAAAAGAGGCATGTTAGTAAAGCTGTGTGTGCTTATGATGGTAAAGTCTGAAACATGGAGTTTCTCTAGTCCATGAGGGTCCAGAATATTATGAAAAACAGGAGCAGAGATTCCTTCCTGAATTCATTTCCTTAAATGTGATTGAGTATTTGATATTCCCCTGTTCTTCTATTCTTGAAAATTGTGCTCAGTTTACTCTTTCAACTAATGTACACATAGGCCACTATAGACATTTTAAATGTTGGAATCTTAAATTGGTATAGGATTTCTAATTTGAAAGCATTATAACATGTGGTTTTTGGGACCCATGGAGACAAACATCTTGTTTTTAGGGGTTACCTTAAAGTTAGAAATCAAGTGAATATTTTCCCCTAAAATTATTTTGAATCAGGTTATGTTATCCATTTAAAAGAAAGGAGACTAATCCACTTTCCTGTTTGCTGCTCAGCATGAAAAGCACCTGGAAATCATTTCATGGACATCAATAAGGCCTCCTAGTGCAACATTTTTCATAGGGGTCTTTGAGAATACAAGTTTGATTATTACTGTGGGTCACTAATGTGTAACTCCTTACTCCTCTCTATTACATCAGCCCTGCAACAATATACATAAGACCAACAAACCAACAAACAACACACTCAAAAGGTTGTCTTCATGTATCAGCCTACTCATCCATACATACTTTATAAGGAAAAAGTTGGAAAAAAACTATTTGAGAAGGGACGAAATGAAGAGAAAGGGGGATATTGATGTAATATCTTCTTTGCACACCTCGAAAAGATTTTTTTCTTGTGTAGGAGGTCTGGCCATGAACCAAAATACTGTGTCTTTAAGCACAATCTAATCCTATGGGAGATGCTCTTGTCACTCACGCCTCACCATCCAATCAGCCCTCCATGTGGCCTGTCAGTCAGAAGTGTTACAGGGCTCTTCCTGTTTGTGAACACTGTATATATAATAAATAAATCTTAAAAAAAAAAAAGCATATCCTTTGCAATACCTCCCAAACCTAGCATTTGTATTTTCTATCTTCTACTTTTCCTATCTTTCATAATCCTTAGAACCTTCACCTCAGGACCCTGTCTGTGAAGTCATCCTATTGTTTCAGGTCAATGGTGTACTTATGGAAATATTTTAGGAATATCCTTGCTGTGTGATTGTATTTTACTTAACTGCTAGTATCCATTTCTAAGGGCTGGTATTCATCTTTGAGAAAAGGTATGGGAAATCTTTAATGTGCTCTAATACAAGTCATTAGTCTCTGGAGCACATGGCTATAATGCTTTTTTCAAATTTTCAAAATAAATTTTGAGATTATAAATTCATCACATTCACATTTTCTTTTCTACCTCCAAGACCTGTCATTACCCCCATTGTCTTCTGATGTGTGGCCTGTTTTTCTTTCACTCAGTTACGCAGTAACCACAGTTACTGTGTGAATGTGACCTCAGTTTGGTTGCAGGTTTTCCCATCTCTGAGGCAATGGGGTTGCTGCAGTGGACATTGAGTGTGTAATGGAATGTTCACACAAAGGACCCTATGCCTTGGATGAGGAACAGGATGTACTCTACAAGAGAGGAGGCATGTCTACTAAAATATAAACTTTCTAGACTAGGGCCCTGTCTACTGTGCTGGAAGGGCAGAGCTGGAAGGACTGTGCTGTCTGAGTCATTTGATCTCTGATCACCGAGTAGGGAAGCTGCTGATATGCATCTTAGCTGGGTGGCCCTAGCCAATGTGTGCAGAGTTCTCAGGCAGGTAGGGGAGGTAAAGGGCCAGTTCAACTGGTCTTTTCTTGGGGCTTAGCAGGATGGTGAGTGTTGGATAACTCACACCCTCCCACCTCATATTTATCAGGAGGGCAGGGTGGGGGCAGAAATATACAGAGTTAGGAGACTTGTTGAAGCAGTATCTCGAATTATTCCAACAGGCAGGAACTTATAAAAGGATGAGGTAGGGGGTTGGAATCTTAGGATGGGGTAAAGTGACTTGAGGAGTAAGGGCCAATAATATTCCACAAGCTGGCAGGTAGCAGTCTTACATCAGGCCCATTTTGATGCAAAAGCAAAGAGTGTTTTATTGTTGTTTACTAAGCTAACTCCATTAGTACCTTTTGTCTGTGCATGGCAGTGGATGCATGGAAAAGGACCCAGGGGAAACACGAGGAGGGAAATATATTCAGTAGAGCAAGGGGGAGTGTCTAGTGGTATGCTACAGTCTCAAGATTGGTGTGCTTCTGGGCTTGGATAACCTGTCCTGTGTTGATTGATTAACTGGTTGTTATGGTGTATAGGGCAATTGCTATGCTCTGCATGTCACTCTTGTGCACCTGTGCCATAAGTCACACCCAGAGTCATAAAGCACAGCCCTGCCAGCTAACTTCTGATTGGTTTCTTGCGGTGAGGAAAGTATCTGACTTCCTAGTGACCAGGGCAGGAGAGGCAATATCAGGCAATGGTCAGCCTGACATGGTTGCTAAAGCAGGGGACTGGTCCCTTCAGTAGTGAGCTTCTTCTGTTTGTACTGGCAATTGAAGCTGGATACTTTGAAAGGTATTTCAGTGCTCTTAACTGCTACAGTGTTTTTCATCTAGGCTGGCCTCATACTCACAGACATCAGCCTGCCTCTGCCTCCCGAGTGCTGGGATTAAAGGTGTGTGCCACCAATGCTCAGTGTCAGTAATGTTCTTGAGAAACTCTGTTTCCCTTTTGTGGTATTGTTTGACTAGTCTATCTGAATTTCTCCCATTATATGATAGTTTTTGATGACTTCGTATAATTCTCCCATTTCCTTCCATCCTCCCACCCCATTTATTTAGTATACAAGATGGTATTCTTAAGAAGCTTAGTTAGGGCCTGGAGAGAGAGCTCAGTGGTTAAGAGCACTGGCTGCTCTTCCAAATGTCCTGAGTTCAATTCCCACCAGGAACATGGTGGCTCACAACTATCTATAATGAAATCTGGTGCCTTCTTCTGGCCTGCATGGATATATGCATACAGAACACTGTATACATAATAAATAAGTAAATAAATCTTAAAACGAAAATGCTTAGCTAGTCCGGGGCATGTCCTCTGCAATACCTCCCCAACCTAGTGGATGCTGAGTGTTGGATGGTTCACCCCCTCCCACTTCATAGTTATTAGGGGGGCAGGGAAGGGGCAGTAGTATAAACTGAGTCAGGAGACTTGTTGAAGCAGCATCTCAATTTATTTCAATAGGCAGGAACTTATAGAGGGTTGACATAGGGGATTGGAATCTTAGGATGGGGTATGGTGACTTGAGAAGTAATGGCCAATAACATTCCACCAAGCTGGCAGGTAGCAGTCTTACATCAGGCCTTGCTGAGTCACCCCCACGTAGAGGTTACAGACCAGAGTCAGGTCTCCAAACTCTATTCAGGCTCAGGAGGTTACACTGGGACTCACATCCAAGCCTTAAATGCAAGTCAGGATCAGGAGGCTACACTGGGACTCACATCTGAGCCTTTTTAGGCCCAACTAATGTGGAATTCTGGGGAGTTTATCTGTTAGGAGTATTAGTGGCAGGTAATATGTGGGTTCTATCTCTGGTTCTCTTCTGACTTTGCTGAAATTAGTTGTAAGAAAAACCACAAGCTATTCCATGGTGAGTGAATGGTGTTCAGAGCAGGTCTATTGACCAATCGTTTCACTTATTTATTCAGTTAGTTAGTTATTGTTTGTTTTTCAAGACAGGGTTTCTCTGTGTAACAGTCATGGCTGTCCTGGAACTCGCTGTTTAGGCCAGGCTGCTCTCAAACTCACTGAGATCTGACCGCCTCTAACTCCCAAGTGCTGGCATTAAAGGCATGTGCTACCACCACCCAGTGAGCTTTCAATTTTGTTGGGCTGTGGCTGGACCATGAGTCAGACTATAGTTCTTTGGGTCCATGTGGTTACCTGGGCAGTGGAATTTGTCCTACTTGCCACCCAGTATGGATTTACTGGGAGACTCCATACTGATTTCCAAAGTGGCTGCATGGATTGGCACTCCCACCAGCAGTGAAGGAGTGAGGTTTCCTCGCAGAAACCCATGTTCCGGGGTCTGGATCAGTCCCATGCTGGTTTTCTAGCTATCAGTCTGGGGAGCAAGAGTTCCCCGATGTTCAGGTCAGCTGTTACTGTGGGTTTCACCAGCCTGGTCTGAATCCCTTTGCTCTTCACTCATCCTTCTCTGCAACTGGGTTCCAGTTCAGTTTGGTGATTAGTTGTGGGTGCCGGCTTCTACTTCCACCAGCTGCTGGATGAGGGCTATCAGGTGGCATATAAGTCAGTCATCAATCTCATTATCACGGAAAGGCATTTAAGGTAGCCTCTCCTCCGTTGCTGAGATAGTTAGCTGGTGTCATCTTTGTAGATCTCCAGACATTTCCCTAGTGTCTGATTGTCTCTCTCTATTATGATATCTCCATTCTTGTTATCATGTAAGTGCTCTTAACCTCTGAGCCATCTTTCCAGCCCGTGTTCTGGTTCTTTTGTTTCATTGTAGGTTGTCTCAAGACCCAGTGACAACCAGGAAGAAAGTATCTTTAGGTCATCTGACTGTTGTGCCAGGTTTGTGGAGCCCAGAGACTAACCCGAGGAGTTGACACTCTGATGCAAAATCAAAAGGTTTCTTTTTATTTCAAGCTGGCCAGCTAGGATCTCACTGCGTGACAGGCAAACGAAATGCCAACCACCCAAAAAGAGAGGCTTTTAAAGGGGCAGACCATAACATTGAGTGCCACAAATTACAGTTTCCATGGTTACTTTAGGTCATAGAAAGTACAGAGTAAAGCAGTAACTGTATATTTTAAGTGAGATATATATTTGAGTGAGATAAGATAGGGCAAATCCTTGCATGGTTACAGAGGCACAGGGTCTGTCAGTTATCCCCTGGGCTGGGGGACTTTTTGACCAGAAATAAGTGAAGGAATGTTAATAGGAGTGGTGGACAGTTACCCCCCCTTCTCTGAGAGCAGAGGATCGGGCATCAATCATGGCACTCTTAATTTAAGGAGTTAAATTATCATATACCATTAGAAGTTCCCTTTTTGGGCCTAAGTTTGTTTTTTATTGTTTGTTTGTTTGTTTTACGTTGTTTTTGGATTTTTGAGACAGGGTTTCTGTATTGTTTTGGAGCCTGTCCTGGAACTCCGCTCTATAGACCAGACTGGCCTCAAACTCAGAGACCCACCTTCCTCTGCTGGGATTAAAGGCATACACCACCAATGAATGCTGGTCAGGGAGGAAATTTTTAAACTTTTATTAATCATAATTTTTGGTTCCTCACTGACCTCAGCGTGAAAACACAGAATAAGCATTTTGTCCTTAAAACTGTCTTTCATTAATATTCTGGGCACTCTTCCACCTCTGGGACAGGGAATCACTCCACCCACCTACTATGGTTGACTGTACAAGCCAGCTCGTCATATTATTGTTATGGTGGAACCTTCATTCTTGTTACTGTTTTCCATATATGCAAAGAGTCTGGAACGTTATGGTGGAGGTTCCAGCCCAGCCTCCTCCCTCATCTTCCTCCAAAACCTGCTGAAACTCAGAAAGCAAAATAATGACAAATAATGACCTGTTATCCAGAGGTAGTCATGAACATCCCCCCAGATAATTAAATAATCCCCCAGAGATCAGACTCGTGGTTTTTTGGGTCTCCCTTTCCCATCTCCTCTCTATGGCACTGGAAGACCATCCAGGATGGTTGTATCCGTTAAATGTGAGCTTTATCTAATTCAGTTTAATTTAGCCTGATTTGGATTGCTGCATCCTCAGGGAAGCTTATTGGGGTGTAGAAGCTTTTAAATTATATCCAGGAGGACAAGGGAAAGGTCCTACAGAGAAGAGGACAATAGTGGGGTTTGCAGTCTGAGACAGTGGAAAGTGCTATTGAAATACAAATCTCTGCACATCTAGAAAAGATTTTTTTCTTGTATAGGAGGCCTGGCCATGAACCAAAATACTGTGTCTTTAAGCACACTCTAATCCTATGGGAGGTGCTCTTGTCACTGAAGCCTCACTATCCAATCAGGCCCTCCATGTGTCCTGCCAGTCAGAAGTGGTGCTGGGCTCTTCCCATCACCAGGCTTCAGGCTTGACTTTGAAGAGGAGACAGCAGTTTTGTGTGCTTTGCTGCAGTTGCTGTTTCGGGGAGCTGAGCTGAGAGCTTCAGTGATCTGGGGAACCACAACCTTGTGAGCTAGGTGATGCTGTCTTCCGTTGGGAAGGAGCAGATGGTGAACAATGAGGTGGTTCCTCCCTGTATCTGGGTGGGAAACTGTGACCAGATTCCCTGTTTATTCATTTACCTAGAGTTTGCTCTGAATTTCAGGAATGAACTAAAAGCAGTGGAGCCATCTTCCAGGCTCCTGAAGGGGGAAAGACCTATGTTTTGCTTAAGATCTGATTATCCTTTTCTTCCCTGGTTGTCTGAAGTCCTTGCAACAAACAGGGGAAAGTATCTTCAGTTCATCTGACCTCAGCATGATACCACAGAAAAAACATCTCCCCTTTGTCTATCTAAACATAATTTTTAATATTCTGGGCACTCTTCCGACACTGGGACAGGGAATCACGCCACCCACCTAGAAAGGTGGCCTATACAAGCTAGCTGGTCATATTATTGTTATAGTGAAAACTACATTCTAGCCACTGGCTTCCATATTCCCAAAGAGACTGGAATGTTATAGTAGAGGTTCCACCCAAGGCCCCTTAACCCATCTTTCTCCAAAACTGTCTGCTTCTCAGGAAGCAAAATAATGACAAATAAAAACCCTTCCCTCAAAGATACCCATGAACACTCCCGTAGGGAACTTAAACAGTCCTCCAGAGACCAGACTCATGGTTTTGGGGGTTTCCCTTTCCCGTCTCCTCTCTGGGGTACTGGAATGCCATCCAGGAGGGCTGTATCCATTAAACATGAGCTTTTCCTAATTCAGTTTCATCTGGTCTGATTTGATTGCTGCACCCTCTGAGAGACTTATTAGGGTGTAGAAACATTTCAGTTGCATCCAGGAGGACAAGGGCAAAGTTCCTGTGGAGAACAGGAAGATAGCAGGCTCGGTAATCTGAGCCAAGTGCCAGTGATACTGAAATGCATTTCTTTGCAGATGTAGAAAGATTTTTTTCTTGTGTGGGTAGCATGGCCAGGAAGCACAATACTGTGTCTTTAAGCACACTGTAACTCCATGGGAGGTGCTCTTGTCACTCAACCTTCACTATGCAATCAGGCACTCCATTTCACCTGCCAGTCAGAAGTGGTGCAGGGCTCTTCCCCTAAACCAGGCTTCAGGCTTACCTTTGAAGAGGAGACAGCGGGTTTTGTGTGCTGTGGTGCAGTTGCTGCTACAAGGAGCTGAACTGAGAGCTTCAGTGATCTGGGAAACCACAACATGGTGAGCTAGGGGATGCTGTCTACAGTTTGGGAGGAGCAGTTGGTGAGGTGTGGCAGACAGTGTGGTGGGTCCTCCCTGAATCTGGGTGGGAAACTGCAGCCAGGCTTGTCTTGTGACATTCCATAAGGTCATGTAAGTTCTTCACTCTAGAAGGAGGTCTATTAATAACTTTGCTCTGTGGCCTTAATCTGATCAGAGCATTGGGAACAGGGATCTGTGTATAGGAGAACCTTTCTAGTCAACTTCAACATTCTTGATGTATACATGGAAAGCAACCTTCCTAAATCAGAGAGTCCTAGTTTTTCCAGTATCTTCTTGACAATCAACACTTTGCATTTAACATTTACATGTAATATACATCTAAAGTTAGTTTTCTGCAGGTTGTCCAGAGGCATCTCATGTGTTGGGTAGCAGTCCCCTATTATGCCTTAATGTAGAAGAATAGAATTGGTGATATAAAGTATTTACCAATGCTTAGGACATAGTATATCTCCCCAAATAGAATTGAGCTGAGGGAGGACTGCCTCTGAAACAGCCAAATGTAAGAACGTGCTACCCAGCCTTGTTTGGATGCTAGGATACACAATTGTTCACCAGGATTGTTCAGGCATTTGGCTTCAAACCTTTATAAAGAAGCCATCCCTGATTTATAACAATCTATGAGGCCCAGTCCCATATCAAAGAACAGGCCTCTGAAAGCTGCTCAAGGAGGCATTACAGGGTCACAACAAACCTTAAATTCTGGTGTGTCATAAAATACTAGTTTTTTTTTTTTTTCCTTGTAAAAAACATGGTTTGCCAGGTGGGCAATATAATACCAGGTGACAATTATTTGAAAATAAAATACTGTTGAATAAAGTACTTACCCCATAAATCAAGAATTTCATTTAAGCCCCCAGGCTTGGAAGATGAACATTTTTGGGAGAGTTAGTCACAGCCTGGGCCCTAGGGCTTGGGAGCTTACCCTAAGGTCCTAATGAATTGATAATAATACTAAGCTCCTTCTCTAAAACCTGCAATATGTTTGGGAGAGCAGGTAATGGTCTGGGGCAAGTGAGTTTTGGAAGAGTAGCTTCAAATCCTCAGAACCCATCTTCCCACCATATGGAACTATTGTGGTCTGCCCTAAGGCCACTGTGTTTTTAGTGAATAATATTCTTGACATACTTTGTTTTCCTTGTGTGGAATGGTGTGGCTACCATCCTCCTGAATTTCTCCCATTATATGATAGTTTTTAATGACTCCATATTATTCTCTCAATTCCTTCCATCCTCTCACTCCATTTAAGTAGGGTACAAGATACTATTCTTCTTAAGAAGTTTAGTTAGTCTGGGGCATATCCTCTGCAATACCTCCGCAAACTAACATTTATCTTTGCTACATTTCACTTGTCCTATCTTTCATATGCTTTATGATCTTCACCTCAGGACACTGTCGCTGAAGAATGACCTTTTTGAAAGGTTCAGGCATTAATGTTGACCCGATCTACCTGTTTAAGAGACAGACCCCGCCCCCTGACAACAGTCAGGGCATGCACATGGGTGTGCGCCATTACCGCTTGTCACGCATTATGGACCTGCATGAAGACACTGCACATTCACGAAGCCTCAGTGGGCATGCATGGTCGTGGTCTTCCCTTTAAAAGTTCCAACTTCCTTCTGCTTCCCTCTCTTCTCTCGGGTGGCCAACCATGGTGGTCAGCCATTAACTTTCTCTCTCTTCCTCTCTCTCCTCCTCTCTGTCCTGCTCTGTTCTTCTATTTCTCACTCTCTGCCCTGCTGGGCCTATAATAAACTGGTTAATGTACTCTCTATAATCTCGTGTCTCATCTTGAGCCCTTCTTCCTTCTTTCTAATGTAAGCAGAAATCTAACATTGTTGTTTAAGGTCAGTGGTGTACTTAAGAAATTATCTTAGGAATATCCTTGCTGTGTGATTGTATCTTACTTAACTGCTAGTATCCACTTCTAACAACTGGTATTTTTCTGGTTTATGGTGTTTATCTTTAGAGAGATGGTATGAGAAATCTTTAACGTGCTCTTATACAAGTCTCCAGTCTCTGCAGCACATGGTCATAAGACCTGTTTCAACTTTTCAAATTTATTTTTGAGATTATAAAAATATCATATTCACATTGTCTTTTCTGCATCCAAGCTATATCATTACCCCTATGTTTTCAAATTCATGGTCTGTTTTTCTTTAACTCAATTACACAGTAACAACAGTTTTTGCTTGAATGTGACCTCTATTTGGTTGCGGGGTTTGCCAGCTCTGGGTTTGCTGCAGTGGACGTTGAGTGTGTAATGGAATGTTCACACAAAGGACCCTGTGCTTTGGATGAGGAACAGGATTTGCTATACAAAGAGAGGAAGAATTTCTACTAAAATACAAACTGTTTAGACTAGGGCTCTGTCTACTGTGCTGGAAGGGCAGAGCTGGAAGTTCTGTGCTGTCTGAGTCATTTGATCTCTGATCACCCAGTAGGGAAGCAGCTAATATGAGTCCTAACATGATGGCCCTAACCAATGTGTGGGGGTTTTTGGGTCGGGGGGGGGGGCATTAGCAGTCAGGAGTAATTGTGTCAGGTAATTTGTGGGTCTTTAAATGGTTTCTTCTGCCTTGGTTGAAATGAGTTGTAAGAAAGACTACAAACTATACCATGGTGAGTATATGGTGTTCAGAATAGGTCTGTGAAGCTATCATTTCATTTATTTAGTTAGGTAGTTATTAACTGCTTGTTTTTCAAGACAGGGTTTTCCTGTGTGATGGCCATGGCTATACTGTGACCAACCTTGTGGACCAGTCTGGTATGAATTCACAGAGATCGTACTGCCTCTGCCTCCCAAGTGCTGGTAGTAAAGGCATATGATACCACCACCCCTTGAGCTTTCAATTCTGTTGGGACTTGAATGGAATGCGAGCCAGAGTGTAGTTCTGTTGGTACATGGGGTAACCTGGGCAGTGGCCTTTGTACTCTGTGCCTCCTAGTATGGATTTAACTGGGTAATAGGAGACTCTGCAGCCCTGGAATGTGAGGATATAATTCTTGCAGTATCACTGACAAGTGTTCACATATGGGCCCTGCTTTTGTTTGCAGTAGGAAGACAGATTAGAAAACTGAATGTCTGGTTTCTAGAAGTTCTGAATATTGCATTCCATTTTCAAGTTTGTATCGTAAATATTGCACATAGTTTAGGAACTTGTAGAAAAATGGGGATCATCTTTCACCAATACATGATTAGAATGCTTGTAACTTGGTGGTGCAACTAATCACAATGATATGATTCAGTGAACTTTAGTTCTGTGGGAGAAAAGGAGTTTCTAATGTGTAGAGATTTCTCAAGTGTGCATGGTGCTCTGCAGATAGATTGGGCAGATTCCATGTTATGTGACATAAGCCATGGAATCAGATTTAAAATCATTTTTCTTTTTCTTTGCATTGTTTTTTTTTTGGGGGGGTGAGGGGTCCAGGAGCATTTCTTTCTTCTTTTAATTTAAACTAGAAACAAGCTTGTTTTACATGTCAATCACAGTTCTCTCTCCATCCCCTCCTCTCCTCCCCCCACTGCCCCTCTATTCAATCCCTTTTCTGTCCCCATAGAAGTTGAGTCTTCCATAAGTGATTATCAAATTCTGTCATATCATTTGGAGCATCGCCTAGGCCCTCCCCTGTGTCTCTAGGCTGAGAGAGTTTTGCTTTATGTGGAATGGGTTCCCAAACTCCATTCCTATAATAGAGATAAATACTAATCCACTACCAGAGGCCCCATAGTTTGCCCCGGCCTCCTAACTGACACCCATGTTCAGGGGGTCTGGATCAGTCCTATGATGGTTTCCCAGCTATCTATTGGCCACGAGATTCCCCCTTGTTCAAGTCAGCTGTTTCTGTTAGTTTCTCCAGCCTAGTCTTGACCCATTTTCTTATCAATCCTCTTATCAATCTGAACTGGATTCCAGGAGTTTGACTCAGTGTTTAAGTGTAGGTGTCTGTTTCTGCTTCCATCACCTACAGGATGAAGGGTCTAGGATGGCGTATAAGGTACTCATCGATCTCATTATCAGAGAAGGGCATTTAAGGAAGCCTCTCAACTATTGCTTAGATTTTTAGTTTGTGTCATCCTTTTAGATCTCTAGACATTTCCCTAATTGCAGAATTCTCTTTAAACGTATAATGGCCCCATCTAAGATGATATCTATTTTCTTGCTCTCCTCTATTCTTCCCCTGACTCAATCTTCCCGCTCCCTTAAGTCCTCCTCTCCCCTCCTCCTCTTCCCTTCTCATTCTCCTAACTCCATGTGCACTCTTCCCATGCTTCCAGGTAGCGGAGGAGATCATATCCCTTTCCCCTTCTTTGGGGGATCATTTATATCTCTCTTGGTGTCCTCCTTGTTTCCTAGCTAGTGTGGATTGTAGGCTGGTAATCCGTTGTTCCATGTATAAAACCCATATATAAGTGAGTACATACCATGTTTGTCTTTTTGTGAATGGGTTACCTCATGCAGGATGTGTTTTTATTTCCATCCATTTGCCTGTGAATTTAAGATTGCATTGTTTTTTGTTTTTTGTTTTTGTTTTTTTTTTCTGCTGAGTAGTCTTCCATTGTGTAAATGTACCTTATTTTCTCTATCCATTATTCTGTTTAGGGGCTTCTAGGTTGCTTCCTAGTTCTGGCTATTACAAATAATGCTGCAATGAACATAGTTGAACAGAGGTCTTTATTAAGTGAATGTTCATGTTTTGGCTATATGCCTAAGAGTAGAACTGCTGGATCTTTTGATAGACTGATTTCCATTTTCCTGAGGAACTGTCTTGTTGATTTCCAAAGCGGCTGTATGAATTTGCACTTCCACCAGCAGTGGAGCAATGTTCTCCTTTCTCCACGTCATCTCCAGCATAAACTGTCATTGGTGGTTTTGATTTTAGCCATTCTGACATGAGCAATATGCTACCGAGAGTTGTTTTTATTTGCATTTCCCTGAATGTAAAGTACATTGAGCACTTTCTTAAGTGTCTTTCAGCCATTTTAGATTCCTGTATTGAGAAGTCTTAATTCTATATCCCAATTTTTATTTGGATTTCTTGGTGTTTTACTGATGAGCTTTTTGAGTTCTTTGTATAATTTGGTAATCAGCCCTCTGTCAAATGTGGGGTTGATAAATATATAGTTCCCATTTTGTGGGCTTCTGTTTTGTTTTGTTGACTGTGTCCTTTGACTTAACAGAAGCTTCTCAGTTTCAGGAGGTCCCATTTATTAATTGTGGATCTCTGTGTCTATGTTACTGGTGTTCTGTTCAGGAAGTGGTCTACTGTACAAATTCTTAGATGGTATCTTCTAATTTCTCTTCTAAGTGGTTCAGTGTGGCTAGATTTATGTTGAAATCTTTGATCCATTTGGAATTAAGTTTTGTGCATGGTGATGAATATGGATCTGTCTACAGTGTTTTACATGCCAGTACCCAGTTATGCCAGCAATATTTGCTGAAGATGCTTTCTTTTTTACATTATATAATTTTAGCTTCATTTTCCAACATTAGTTGTTTGTGGGTATGTGGGTCCATATCATGGTTTCAATTTGATTCCATTGGTCACCTGTCTTTTAAATTATTTTTCTATGATGTTTTGTGATTGAGAATCAGTGGGGTTTTATTTACCTAAAACAAAAGAAATTATAAGAACTTTCTAATCCATAGCAAGAGATCACCTCCATTTCTGGAGAGAGTTCTAGAGCATGGTGCATCTGTTTTTGGAAGAAATATCAGTAGCTCGAGGGTCAGAAACAACAGTTTAAGGGTCATTTTGAGCCTTGTGAAGTCTGTGTTTATTTAATTTTTACACACAGAATTATAGGGAGCTGGGTAACAATGGCTAAGATCACACTTTTCCTTTCCTACATTTTCTTTGCTCTTTTGATTAAAAGTTGACAATATTTTCCCTGCCTTATTTCTTGGCTTTTTTCTCACCAACCCCTTCATTCTTTCAAAAATAGTTTACACATTTTTGATTGTTGTATCATTGTGACAAGTATAGACCTCATATAATGTGAATCTTTGTACTGATTTTCTGTAATCTATAGTGGTAACCTAGTTATATTCATTTTCTTAAAAATGTTGGACCTTCACCAAATCGTATTCATAAAATTTCTTATGTTATCAGTTCCTAAAGGCTTTTTTTCAGGGGAAGTTGCTGTGGAGAGATAGTTTTAGTTTTGTTGTTGTTGTTGTCTTCATCTTAGATGCTTGCCTCTTCCCATTTACTGGCATAATGACATATCTGTGTTTTCCAGTTGTTGCTTTTTTATGTTTGATTCTTTGCTGCTTAAATGATTTATATGATTAATACATTGAGTTTGGATTTTTGAAACCTTCTCATATATTATTGTCCTTTTCTCCTAATTAGCCTCAGATGTCAACATGACAAATCCTAGAGTCATCTGAGCAAACATCGACTGTGTTCTTAGATCAGAATGTCTGTTTCTGCCTTAAAAAGATTGTGTTGACTGGTGGTTGATGTGGGAAGAAGACTTCCACTGAGTTGGCAATGTCTCTTAGCAAGTGGCACTGGGCTGCTTAAGAAATCTAGCTGAATACAAGACAGTGACAAAGCAATAGAGAAAATCAAGAAACAATAGTTCCGCATGTTTTTCCTTCAGTGCTTTACTTCAGTATCTCTCATAACCTCCCAGAAAGATAGACACTGGCCTAAGAGTAACAACAAAACCAATACATTAGTGGAGTAGCTTTTACTTAATTTAATCACAGAATTCTTTACGGGATTAATTCATTTCAACTTTCAGGACTACTGTCATCTTTATACATATGGTCTTAATTGTGCTTCATCTGTGTTGGAATATTCATTCCTTGCTGTTGTATGACAGCTGTAATCTGGTATTGACTCTTTGCTCTGGAAGCTGTTGGTTGTGTTTTTATGCTGGTTTCTGGTTATTCTGTTTTGAGGTGATTGCAGGTCACCTCAAAATTATGGTTTCTCAGTTTTTCTTTGTTGGAAGTGTGTTTTTTTTCTTGACTTCTATTTGCTCTATGATCTTCTGATCTGAGGGTCTTTGATTGAACATAGCTTCTTACCCTAATTTGGGGGCTGGAAATCTTGCTGTAGGTGTGGACTTTGTTCCAGCAGGGAATATCTGCAAATGTTTGAAGTTGTTATAAGAGAGGAGAGGAGAGAACGTGTTGATAGTGTTGAGGGAGCATGGAGACACTGGGCGAGTTCTGTGGTCAGTTGGCCCATATGGACTTCTGGCAGATGGTGTATCCTTTGTTTGAGCACAGGGATTCCTCTAAAGTTGGAGGCTACAACACAGAGATGAGGAGAGAACTGGAATGTAAATAGTGTTAGGGATTATTAAAAGAATGGAGAAGACCCACTGGAGAGGGACCAATGTGTATTTCATATAGCTGGCAACAACTCTGGTCCAGAAGGGTGTCTTTGCCTCAGTTTGCCTGTCTGTTCTTCTGACTTGTGTGAGGGATTGTTGAAGTAAAGGAGTCTATACATAACAATCCCTCTTTCAATTCCATTTACATCTGGACTTAATTAACTGTATGCATTTTAGTCTTTTTACTGCCAATGCAAATATTACACTGCTAATATACACATGGATCTTCTGCATGCTCTCACAGCTGACTTGGCTATACTCACTTCAGCGTTTGTGAGACCAAATTCTAAAACTCACAGTCCAGTTAGAGGGAGGTAACAAAGAACTACCCTTCCTAGAGCTCTAGCATTCCCATAACTGTGCTGTGGCAATCATTTTAACTGAGGTTAATCATTGCTACTTAGTGTATTGGCTGTTCAAAGGCTCACAAGTAGGCAGAAACTCATTGAGGAGTTAAATTTTTTTTTTCAGCTTTCTCAGGCCTTACATGGTAATATACCTCCATCTTGGGTACAGAAGTTTTGCTTAATGTTTCACTCTTTTAGCTCTTTATTCTTTACCTTTGGGGGAGGGCACATTGCAGGTCAGAAATTGATACAGAGATGGATGTTATTGCTTAAAATGCCTGGCCTTTACTTGGCTTATTTCTAGCCAATTTTTAACTTAAATGATTCCATCTACCTTTTGCCTCTAGACTTTTACCTTTCTCCATTTATGTATATCTTACTTTCCCTCCTACTCCACGACTTGCTGTGTGACTGTGTAGCTGGCCCTTACCCTCCTCCTCCTCTTCTCTTGCCCCTTCATCCTTGCTTCCAGATTAATCCTACGACATATACTTTGTTCCTGCTACCACAGCCTACCCTTTCTCCTATCTCTCTATTGGATGATCATCTTTTTATCAGAATATCAAGTGTTGTAGTCAGGCCAAGAAACACAGCTTCACAGAGTTAAACTAATACAGCATAAACAAAAGCAACACATATTTCCATCATTAAACAATGTTCTATAGCATAACAATAACACATCTTAAAATGATGCTCTACAGAAATGTAAATTTACAATATTGTCAGTATGATGCTTGCAGTTGCACACATGTATGTGATATTTTAGATTGCCTTGACCTATGATGATGTACAAATCAACTTCACTTCGGAAGAGTGGTCATTGTTGGATACTTCTCAGAAGAATCTCTACAAAGATGTGATGCTGGAGACCTACAAGAACCTCACTGATATAGGTAAGAGTGTATTTTCCTTCATATTTTAAAATAATAGGAAAACTGTTCCTTGTTACTGATGTTCATCTTTAATTTTATTGAGAGAGAAAAAGAATATGTTAAATAAATCAGTCAAAGTTCTACAGTTCACTGAAGAACTTAAATTTTGCACAATTTTCAATAATATAATATACATTTTCTGGTACTGTGTTTTAGGATACACTTGGGAAGACTGTAGTATTGAAGAACATTGTGCAAGTTCTAAAAGAAAAGAAAGGTAATTTTTATATATGAAATTGTAATGTGTCCTGGAAGTTTCAAACAGAACCAACGGTGTAAATGAGCACACCTTAAAGTACATTGACGATTATTAAATTCTCACAAAACCACATACCTCAATTTCAGGTAGGTGAACTGCATTTGCAAGGCATTCCTTTTACCCAGAAGACAAGGAAACAATGGCTTGATAAATATTACCACTTAAATCATTGCACCATAAGAGCTATGCTGTAGGATTGTAAAGCCATTTATTTCATACTACCTATATTACTAAAAGTACATACAACCTATATTACTAAGTGTATATACATGGTTGAGGTGATAAGTATATTTCCAAAGCCTTCTATTAGTCAAATACTCCATGGAAAACCTAGTGCTACTTGCTGTTATGTTTCTAAGTTTAATGATAGGGCAATTATTGTCAAGAGCCAAGGGGCAGTTATTATAGAGAAACCTTAATCTCTCTAGCACATGTCTATAAGGAACAGAAAGTCAACCTGAATTAAATGTGGAAACCTCTTCTTTGTAATCTTTCTTTTAAGAGGTATATCATGTACTAGTCAGGATACAAGCCATGTGAGCAAAGGAATATGGAGGGTATTGTATGCCTCTCTTACAGAATATTTAAAAGCCTTGTAGCCCCATGCTGAACATACTTGTAGAATTTGATTCAAGTGTACAATTTATTTTGTTTCCAGCTTCATTAATAATACACAAGCTTACACTGCAGAAAATCTCTATGCAATTAGGCATGTGTAAATACTTCTGTTTGTTCTACTTCAGTTTGCAAACATAATATGACTCAAAGTGAAGGAAAATTTAATAATACAATAAGGGTGATAACATTTTTCCAGTTCTCTTCAATATGTGAAAAATCACCTGTAGAAAAAGGATCTGAGCCAGGCATTGGTGGTGCACACCTTTAATCCCAGCACTCAGGAGGCAGAGGCAGGTGGTTCTCTGTGAGTTTGAGGACAGCCTGGTCTCCAGAGTGAGTGCCAGGATAGGCTCCAAAGCTACACAGAGAAACCCTGTCTCAGGAAAAAAAAAGAAAGAAAGAAAGAAAGAAAGAAAGAAAGAAAGAAAGAAAGAAAGAAAGAGAAGATCTGAAAATGAGAACCATATAATAAAGGATTGTACCTTCACAGGTATTTTCAAAAAAGCAAAACAACCCTTAAAGAAGAGGAAACATGAGTGTGAGCACAATGATGAAATTGTAATATCGGATTCTTGTTTGCAATTTAAACAAATTGTAGTGTTAATTTATACATGTATCAAAGTACAACATTGTATTGAATATGATAAAACATTTACATGTGTCCATTTTCCTTGCAGGCCTAAAAGAAGCCAAACTGGAGAGAAGCCTTCTGCATATACACAATGTGCTAAAGACTTTGCATATAGCATTTATCTTCAAAGGCATAAAAGAACACATACTGGAGGGAAGCATTATGAATGTGATCAGTGTGGTAAAGTATTTACTCAGAATAGTCATCTGCAAATGCATAAAAAATCACATACAAAAAAGAAACACTATGAATGTAATCAATGTGGTAAAGCCTTTGCATATCACAGTTGTCTTCTAATGCATAAAATAACACATACTGGGGAGAAACCTTATGAATGTAATCAGTGTGGTAAAGCTTTTGCTCAGCATGGTAATCTTCAAAGACATAAAAGAACACATACTGGAGAAAAACAGTATGAATGTAATCAGTGTGGTAAAGCCTTTGCTCAGCACACTCATTTGAAAATACATAAAATCACACATACTGGGGAGAAACCCTATAAATGTAATCAGTGTGGTAAAGCCTTTGCTCAGCACAATAATCTTCAAAGACATAAAAGAATGCATACTGGAGAGAAACACTATGAATGCAATCAGTGTGGTAAAGCCTTTGCTCAGCACAATCACCTGCAAATGCATATAAGGATACATACAGGAGAGAAACCATATGAATGTAATCAGTGTGGTAAAGCCTTTGCTCAGCACAGCTATCTTCAAATACATAAACGAACGCATACTGGAGATAAACCTTATGAATGTAATCAGTGTGGTAAAGTCTTTGCTCAGCACAGTAATCTTCAAATACATAAAAGATCACATACACGAGAGAAGCCCTATGAATGTAAACAGTGTGGTAAATCCTTTTCTCATCATAGTGCTCTTCATGTGCATCAAAGAACACATACTGGAGAGAAACCCTATGATTGTAAACAGTGTGGTAAAGCATTTACTCAGCACAGTAGTCTTCAAATGCATCAAAGAACACATACTGGGGAGAAACCCTATGAATGTTCTCAGTGTGGAAAGTCCTTTGCTCATCACATTTCTCTTCAAGTGCATAAAACTACACATACTGGAAAGAAACCTTATAAATGTAATCAGTGTGGTAAACCCTTCACATGTCATAGTAATCTTCGAAGACATAAAAAAACACATACTGGAGAGAAACACCATGAAGGTAATCAACGTGGTAAAGCCTTTGCTCATTAGAGTGCTCTTCATATGCATAAATGAACACATACTGGAGAGAAACCCTATGAATATAAACAGTGTGGTAAAGCCTTTGCGGGTAAAAGTAGGCTTCAAACGTAAAGAAGAACGCATACATGCTGGGTGTTGTTGGCACATGCTTTTAATCCCAGCCAACTAACGTGCTGAAAAGTATTCTCCATGAAATACTAAGAAAACATATATAAACCCCATGCTTGTTCAGTTGGCAGCTGGCACTTTCCACACTGGTAGTGGCAGCCACTTTCCTGGATTCCTCCTTCCCAAATAAATCCTTTGCAATGAGTTTCACTGAAGACCTTCTTTTGCCAGAGTAGATATAAAACTCCCCAGGAAACTCCCTTAGGGGAGCAAAGCAGAAGAAAAATCTTCTCACTGGCGCTGCAGGAGACTGCTACGTTTCTGGAGCAGTTTCCCTCGTAGTCGAGTGAAGCAGCAAATTTGGCTGAATCTAAGAAGACATGGCTATCATTGCTTGGAAACTCCCTAGTGGAGAAGGGAAGAGCAAAAGCAATGCACACTTCTATAGACAACCTCTCTTAGCAGGGTAGAGTAAATCTCTCTCTCTTTCTCTCTCTCTCTCTCTCTCTCTCTCTCTCTCTCTCTCTCTCTCTCTCTCTCTCTTTCTCTCTCTTAGAGGAGAACAAGTTCTACATCGGAACATAGAGCATCCCCCACTGGAATACAACTTCATGTATAGATTGACAGTCAAGATACATTTTCCTCACATGTGTGGGAATGATACCTTCCCCTCACAGCCACATGTGTAGCCTGATATTGGACAGTCAGGGTGGATTTTTCTTCAGAGCCCTAGTTATCCAGGATACATTCCCCTCCAAAGATTCAGGTACACATGACTTTCTAATAGTCAGGATACCTTTCTATTCAGAGATGCAAGTATCGAGGGCATCTTTTCTTCAAAGCTGTATGTGTAGCCCGACTTATGACACTTCCATTACCTTTTGTCCATAGCTGTAACACTTGTACAATGATCTTAAATGATAATGAGTCCCTTTTAGATTTACACTTCTCTTCAAGTGCATGAAATAACTAATTCAGGTATAAAACTTATGGACTTGTATGATTTTCTGTTCTGCTTGTATTATAATATCTATGTCACCTCATGAAAGACTTTTATTTGGCCCTTGGCTTCAGAGGGATACAGCATCAAATTGAAAGTTGCGTGACAGCTAAAGCAGGGGTCTAAGAACTCACATTCCTAAAGGTGCATCTTGAAGAACAGAGTTGGAACTTGTTTTGGAGTTCATTGCAGTGTGCTTTCTATTCTGAAATACTTGATGTGCATGCTCAAGTGTGCTATTTGTGTGGCAAATCCATTTAGTGAAGCTTATTTTGTTGTCCTTATATTCCTTCTGTAGCTATTGTTAATTTTGTACTTTTGTTTAATGTTAGGTATTTTTCTGCTGCAGTGTATACAATGTTAGCCCCATCATCTAAGTGGTCCATTGTTTGTTTTGGTTTTGTTTTTAATATAAGGAAGTGTGTGATCATACCTTTCAAATAAGAATTTTTCTGAAAGTGTTGTGGTTTGTTTTTCTTGGTTATGTTTTTAAATTTTCACAAATACCCTTCAGATTTTCTTGTTTATTATTCAGCCTGTCTTGGATGTCAGTAATGATGAGTGATACATTTGAACTAGTGATCCTCCTGTGTCTACCTCCTGAGTACAAGTCCAAGTGTAGATGGTATACTCCCAATATGTACTGTTTTTTCAACATAATTTAGCAATGTCAATGTCAAAATGCTTAATAAAAG
Source organism: Cricetulus griseus (assembly GCF_003668045.3). Taxonomy (NCBI): domain Eukaryota; kingdom Metazoa; phylum Chordata; class Mammalia; order Rodentia; family Cricetidae; genus Cricetulus; species Cricetulus griseus. Next base: position 18,390,239 of record NC_048602.1, on the reverse strand, counting down.
ATAACATAAGAAACATTAAATGCCTCATGTGTGTATTCAAAAGAGTGTTTTCTTTCATCTGGTAGAGATGTTGGTTCTGGGAATCAAAACCTGTCCCTGTGGATGAGCATTCAGTGTTCTAAGTGCTGAGCCTTCTATTCATCCACATGAATTTGTCATTATTAGCAATAAGTGTAATTGCCTGATCCACCTTCATCTTTATCTCAGTCCTGATGCCTCAGAAGAAATATATGATTGATTGCATCAGAAACTAACTTAGACTTGGTGCTTATGGAATTTTCCAAGCCCACGTCTCCACAAAATGAGGGAAAATTACAAAATAAATTATCAATAGAGAAGCTGATAATAAAAGTCTTTAAAAGATGGTTGACTAACCAAAACAAAGTGAATTTGTCTCCCATGTGGTAAATAGGCATCAATGATAGCCCACATGCTCACATGTGAGATGCACCCCTACTTGTGTTTATACCTCCTGTGAGGAGAGAATAGGAACATGCAGGCGTGAAGTCTGACTTATCTGAATGGGCTCATATTCTACTTCCCTGATGCCCGCAAAACTTTCAGTTTAGAGCTCTGAATGGTTGTGACTATAGATGACTTCCATATTGTGAGGAGATCCTGATACTTGAAGTTACTCTAAGGATCAGACAATAAGGTACTTAAGGGAGATTTGGTGATTTGAAGACATTTTAGGGAGGTTGCTTAGGGTTTGAAAGCACATTGATCAAATGCCAGAGAGCTTTCTTCAGCTGTAAGTGAGGACAAGCTTCCATAAACTGTACTCTGTTTCCACTTAGCTGTGATGGGTCAGCCCCCGCCAGTTCTTCCACTCTTTAATTTTTTTTGTCAACTTGTACAGCAGTCAGTGACAGTACTCTGCATTCCCCATTGGGACCATGTTGCTCCTCAGTCTCCACACTGGCAATCATTGTGCCTGCCTGACTCACATGACTAAGCTTATTCTAAGTGACATTTATATCTCCCCCTTTGACTAACATCTAGTGAAACAATAGACACCATGAAATCCTCATTTCCCTGGGAATTTCATTGAGGGAAAGGACTGACTCCTCCAGATGAGAATCTCTCTACTGAAGCAACATTTATGCCTTATCTGACCGTCTTACAGCAGTATAAGAGGCTGAGATTGGGGGAGGCTTTTAGAGATGGAACAACTTTTAATATATGGTTTGGTTTAATAATTAGCTGTGCAGACTCTTGCCTTCTATCCAAACCTCTTAGGACCCAAGGGTGGATTAAATACCTCATGTCTTCATCAGTGTTCCAAATAGTATCAGGAAGAAATCATCTCCTTATTTTTCTATCCAAAACATCATGTCAAACCCTGAATCCAGAGCCAGTGTAGATGGTGCACACCTTTACTCCCAGCACTCAGGAGGCAGAGGGAGGTGAATCTCTGTGAGTTTGAAACCAGCCTGGTCTACAAGAACTAATTCCAGGACAGCCTCCAAAGCCACAGAGAAACCCTGTTTCAAAAAAGTAAATAAGTAAAAAACTAAAAAATCCTAAACCATAACCACCAACAGAAATGGACTCAGCAGACTTTACTCAAATACTTACACATATTTAATTTACACATACTTAACAGAAATAAGAAGAGAAGAAATTGGGAAGAAAGAGGAAAAGTGATGCAATATATTTTAAATAAAATGTATAAAAATAAATGTATAAAAATGTGGCTAGAGAGTGAGTTTAACAACTGAGAGCACTGGGTATTGTTGCACTGGACACAGGTTACATTGCTAGAAACCATAGTTTCTAACCATCTCCAGTAACTTCAGTTACAAAGGATCTGATTCTCTCTTCTGGCTTCTGCAGGTACTGCAAGCACCCAAATATGGACAAACACATATATATGAAATAAAGCTTAAAATAGAAATTCTGTACAGTAATGTCCATAGCCTTGAGACAGACAGCTGTCATTACTAGTTAAAATAAATTCTTTCTGGTTCTTCATAGAAGGAACCGTGGCCTTCCTCTGAGGGAGCTTGTTTAGAGGAGAAAAAAAAGCCTTATTCTGATGAAAGAATCTCTCAGAATAGCTATTCATTTAAGAATATCACTCACACTGTGAATAGGTGTGTTTCCCATTTTTTTGTATTTGTGTTCTATGTGCCTTTATGTGTGTGGATTGTGGTACTGACAACTCTTTTAAATGTATCTCTTACACCATACATTATAATTTATCTTTTAATTCATATATTATGATATATGATATGTATATGATATCATAATACATAATCTAAAAGATACTTTTGCTTGATCATCCTAAATGTTTAGACTTGCATTCTCTTATCCCTATTTAAATTTTCCAAAGCATAACCTCAGCCAAAGCTAAAAGAGACTTAAGGATGACAGCCTTTAGTATTCAGCCATCTCTACTGGCCTGCCCTTGGGGTTCTGAAAGGATGTGCCCTCAGCTGCAGCCACTTAGAGGACCACCAGTGTATATTCACTATGCTCCCTTTTAAAAGGGCCCTGACCACCTCCAATCCTCCTCTCTCTCTTTAACTCCCTCTTGGTGTCTTATGTCTCTTTCTGCCCCTGTCTCTCTCTGTCTGTCTCTGCCCCTCTTTTCTCTCTCCTACAGCTCCTGTCCATGAATGCTGGACTGTTCCCTCCCTTTTGCATTTTGTGATCCCTTTCCCAAAAAAAAAAAAAAAAAAAAAAAAAACCCTTCTGGAATACTGTCTCAGCCTAGACACACAGGGGAGGGACAAGGCACTGTTCCAAATGATATGACAGACTTTGAAGATTGCCCATGGAAGGCCTCACCGTTGCTAGGGAGCTGAAAGGGAATGGGATTAGGGTTGATGGTGGGCAGGAGATGAGGGGTGGGTGAGGGAACTAGGATTGACATGTAAATGACGCTTGTTTCTAATTTTAATAAAAAGGAAAAACAGACAAAAAAAACCTGCTTAAACTCTGTCACCTGGTGTCTTTCTTTGGAGCACTGCTTTTCTTAAATTACAAAAGCTTATGTGGAATGCAAAATCTTTGCCAGACTGGCTCCTCTTTTTATTAACAGCATGTTTCCACTGGTGAATAATGCTAAAAGAGGAGCCAGTCTGGCAAAGATTTTGCCAACCCTAATCCCATTCCCTTTCTGTTTAGAAATAGTCAAACATTTCTACAAGTAGTAGGCTGAGATATAGGACTCAAGGGTCAGGGTGTAGTTAAGGTTGTTGGACTGGATAAAAGGGGTTTATTGGGTGGTGAACAGTGTCTGCTTTGTGTCCTGAAGAACACTCTGGCCTCTAATACAGATGCTGCAGTCTGGGAGAAGTAGTGTACGGTCTGAAGTAGTGAATGCATTCTAAGGATGCTAGGCAGGATTAAAACAGTGTTATTGGGTGGTGGGCAGTTTCTGTCTTTGGGTCCTGAGGACTTCTCTGGCCTCCAATACAGATGCTGTGGGCTGGGAGACCTAGTATAGAGTCCAGAGCAGTGAGTGCACTCAAGGTTGCTCGGCAGGATTTAAGGAGTATTATTGTGTGGTGGGCAGTATCTAATATGGGCTCCATAGATCCAACCTAGCATCTCTCACATATCCTAATAGACACATAAAACTGGGAAAAAACTTGTGTCAAAATTTTTGTGTCTTATAAAGCAGATAGAGTAAAAAAAAAAAAATGCTTTACATGGTGTATAATACAAATCATACAGTGATTCTCTAAAAAAATGTTTTAATCTCACACTTGCTTCATTTCCTCACTCTGATTCAGATTTACATTCAATCAACAGTTGTAGAAAACAAAATGGTCTCTAAGTTATCCTAATAGATATTGATTTTTTTATAATGGGAATGAAATGAGTTTAGCGGTCAAAGCTATTTCTACAATGTTGAGCCAGGAGAATGCTTTAAGTCAAACTCTCCCTTTCTGCTGAAACAATCATCCACACCCAACCCATTTTCTCCTACTAGCAATTGAGGGTCTGGAATTTCAGGGTGAGCACTGGCCAGTGATCTCTTTTTTTTGTTTGTTTTGAGTATAATCTTGTCATTCCTTCTGAAAGGACAGTTTTATAATTATAGGTCTTTTATTCTCATATATCAAACAAGCCCTGGTACCAGGGCTTTCGTAGAGGCCAGAAGGCTGTAGACGAAAACCAAGCTCTAAGATGTCATCCACTGGAAGGGGTAGGAAAGAGGGTCTGGAGGGGGTGCAATGACCCAATTGGGTCTAGTGAAACTGCAGGATTGCAATTTCCAAGGGTGGTAGAGTGGGGTCAGGTGTAGAGGGTCAACTGTAGCCTTAAGGGCCTTCTTTGCCTGGGGGAATCTCCGCCTCTAATAGTACCAGAGGGGTGCAGGCACTATTCCTCTGACTCAGGGAGCTGAGACACTGACTGAAGGGGAAACCTACCCAATTGTTGATGGTGGGTGGAGTACTGTGCGTTTGGTGATCTGGAAGGAAAGTCTGCTGCAGGATGACTGGAACCAGTGTGGTTCAGACCACGACACCGGGAGATCCTATCTGAGTCATGGCACCAAGTGTAAGTATTTGGGTGGCTTGGATGAGACAGGTATTCTGGAACTCGGAAGTCACAGAATACTGAGTGTTACACAGCTCAGATGGAAAGGTATCCAGGAGCTCGGGAGCCAAGGAATACCACAGGTCACAGTAAGTGCAGCAGCTTACAGCCCTGTTTGGGGGATGCGGGGGGTGGGGTGGGGTGCACAGTGTTACAGCTCTGCTCTGGCAGAAAAGGGCTTCTCCTGCGAAGTCGTTACAGTTTCACTCAGTTCCCCCGACCCCAGGGGCAGAGTGTAACAACTCTGCTCTGTCAAGGGACTGTTTTCCCTGACAGAAGTGTTATAACATTGCTTGCTTTGTTCTGTTGTTCCTCTCTGCCGCTGCCCCTCAGCTTTTCTCAGCTACTCCTCTGTCGCTCCTCTCTGCCTCCCGTCTCTGCTGCTCCACCACAAAAGAAGGTCTTCTCCCATAGCTCGTTCAGGGATTTTTGTTATTAGAACTATTCTGTGCCTACACAGGGTTTATATAGGGATATTTAGGGGGTGGAGTTTTTCCAGGGGCAGGCATTGGTCAAATTTGAATACTTGAACTATGACTGGCTAGCTCTCCTGTCCAGGGATTGGTTAGTTTTCTGCATAGGTTTAGGGTCAGATTGGGCTCTAGTTTTAGGGCCAAAGTGTGTTTCTTTTACTGGTCTTTGTTGGCTTTTTGGCTCTAGATTTAGGGCCAGGGTGTATTTCTTTCACTGGTTCTGATTCTACAGACAAAGAGTGTTTCTTTGGCACTGGTTTCAGGATCAGGGTTTGGTTGCAGGGTTCAGTTTAATTTTGCACTTTATAGAAGAGTAAAATTTTGTGGTAAATCAATCTCTTAAAGCGTCTTCGAGTTACAATCATTTTTGAGTTCCTGTAAAAGATAATGAGGGCTTCTCATTATCAAGTATTTGGTGGGATCTTTAGCCATCACACTTCCAATCAGTCATACACTCTTATTTTATTTATAGAAGAAAATTGACAGTGTCAACAATCTGTGCAAGCATTATGATATTCATTTTTATAATGATGCTTCAGCACAGTCATGGAAAAATGGATTTATGAAGTTATTAAGCATTATGTGCAGTGTATAAGGGCCAGGAAAGAAACACACCCCAACCAAGAAAACAGATCCAGTGAAAGAAAAAAGACTTTGTCCCTGAAAGTGGAGCCAAAGTAACATACCCTGAAATAAGAGCAAAGTGGTTAAAAAGGGCCAGTGAAAGAAACACACTTTGGCCCTGAACCCAAAGCAAAGAAAGAAACTATCCCTGACCAGCTGAGGAAAAAAATCCAACCAATACCTGAGCTTGAAACCAACCAATCCCCTAGCAGGATCCAGCCAATCTCAATATTTTTCAATCTCAGCAATTGAAAATTCACCAATTAACATGCTGAAAAACATTCTCCATGAAAAACCTATGCCCCTAAGAATACATATATAAACCCTATAATTGTTCAGTTGGCATCGGGCATTTTCCACATTGATAGTGGCAGCCACATTCTTGATTCCTCCCTCCCAAATGAATCTGTTCAATGAATTTTCAGTGAAGACTTTCTTTTCCAAGAGTGGATATAAAACTCCCTAGTGGAGTGTAGCAGAGAAGCAATATACACCTCTGCTGGGAAATTCCCTTAGGCGAGAAGAGCAGAATAAAAATATTTTCACTGGTGCTGTAGTGGACTGCTACATTTCTGGAGCAGTTTTACCCGTAGTCAGGTGAGGCAGAGAAGTGACAATCTGGGGTACAGCTAAGAAGTTGTTATCATTGCATGGAAACTCCCTAGTGGAGAAGAGAAGAGAAGCAATGGACACTTACGCTGGAAAACTCTCCTAGCAGAGTGGAGCAAAGTTCAGTTGTAATGGTCTCTCTCTTAGATGAGCAGGAGTGCTACAGCCTGCATGGAGACCATCCCCCACTGGAACACAACTTCACATATAGCCTGACTTCCTGACAGTCAGAATATTTTTATCCTCACAGCTTTGGTTTATAGTATATATTCCCTTCACAGCTGCATGTGTAGCATGACATTGGACATTCAAGATAGATTTTTCTTCAGAGCCCTTGGTGTCCAGGATACATTCTCTCCAAAGATTGAGTAATAGCATGACTTCCCAATAGTCAGGATCCCATTCTCTTCAGAGCTGCAGGTATCTAGGCCATCTTCCCTTCACAGATGTAGGTATAGACTGACATGTGACAGTTGTGGTACCTTTCCCTCCATAGCTGTAACACTTGCACAGTGTTTTTAAATGATAGTCTATCACTTTCGGATTTATGTTCTCTTCAAGTGTATGAAATAATTAATTCAGGAGTATAATTTGTTGATTTTGTATTATTTTCATTCCTCCTTGTGTTATAATATTTATGCTGCCTTATAATTGATTTAATTTGGTCCTTGGTTCCAGAGGGATACAGCATTATCATGAATGTTGCATGGCACGTAAAGCAGCGGTCTAAGAACTCACTTTCGTAAGCTGTGGCATGAACCAGAAAGTGGGAAATGATTTTGTAGATCAATGCATTGTGGGCTCTATTTGAAATATTTGAGGTGCATGCTAAAGTGTGCTATATGCGTGGCAAATCCATTTAGTGAAGTTTATTTTCTTGTCCTTATAGTCTTTCTGTGGCTTTTGTTCATTTTGTACATTTACTTAGGGATAGGTATTTTTCTGCTGCAATGAATAGAATGTTACCCCCATCATCTAATTGGTCTATTGTTTGTTTGTTTGTTTGTTTTAATATCAGGCAGGGTATGATCATACTTTTCAAATAAGTATTTATCTGAAAGTGGGTAATTTATTGTTCCTGGTTATGTTTTTCATATTTTCTAAAATACCGTTCAGATTTTCTTATTTAATATTAAGCCTGGCTTGGATGTCAGAAATGATGGGGGGTACATCTGAACTCATGATTCTCGTTAGTCTGGTTCCTGAGTACAAGTCCAAGTGTAAATGATATACTCCCAATATGTGCTGTTTTCTCAACATAATTTAGCAATGTTAATGTTAAAATGCTTAATAAATGATAACATAAGAAATATTAAATACCTCATGTGAATATTCACAAGAGTTTTCTTTTAACTGGTAGAGATGTTGGTTCTGGGAATCAAAACCTGTCCCTGTAGATGAGCAACCAGTGTTCTAAGTACTGATCCATCCACATGAATATGTCATTAATAGCAATAAGTGTGATTTGCTGATGTAGCTTCATCTTTATCTCAGCCCTAAAGCCTCAGAAGAAATATATGATTGCTTGTATCAGAACTAACTTGGTGTTTATTGAAATTTTCCAAAGCCAAATCTCCACAAAATGAAGAAAGGTACAAAATAAATTATCAGGAGAGAAGCTGACAATAAAAGTCTTCTAAAAGATGGTTGACTAACCAAAAATCACAAGAGTGAGTTTGTCTTCCACATGGTAAAATGGCATAAATGGGAGACCATAAGCTCACATCTGAGATGTACCTCTGCTTGATTTATGCCTCCTGTGAGGAGAGATTAGGAACTTGCAGGCACTGTCTCTTGTCTGAATGGGCTCATATTCTGCTTTCCTGATGCCTGCAAAATATTCAGTTTGGAGCTCTGAATGGTGATGACTATAGATGACCTCTAGATTGCAAGGAGATCCTGAGACTTGAAGTCTTTCCAAGGCTTAGACAATAAGGTATTTAAAGAAGCTGTGGAGATTAGAAGAATTTTTAGGGAGGTAGCTTAGGGTTTGGAAGCACATGGAGCAAATGCTAGAGCTTTCTTCAGTTGTGACTGAGGAAAAGCTCAAATAAACTGTACTCTGTTTTCACTCAGCTATGGTGGGTCAGCCCCCTCCAGTTATTCCACTCTTTAATTTTGGGCAACTCCTATAGCTGTCAGTGCAGTCCCCACTGGGACCATGTTGATTGTCAGTTTCCAATATATCAATCCCTGGTCCCTGCCTAACTCACGGGCATAAGGGTATTCTTAGTGACATTTATATCTCACCCTGTAACTAACAAGTAATGAAACAGTAGACAGCATAAAATTCTAATTTCCCTGGGAATTTCATTGTGGGAAAAGACTGACTCCTCAAGATGAGAATCTGAAGAAACTTTTATGCCTTATCTGACCATATTGCAGGAGAGATGGGAGCTGAGCTTTGGGGAGGCTTTTAAAGATGGGAAAACCTTTAATATATGTCTTAGTTATGCTACTTAGCTGTGCAGATCTCTTGCCTTCTATACAAACCTGTTAGGACCCAGGGATAAATTAATTACCTTTTGTCTTCATCAGTTCCAAATAGTATCAGGCAGGAATCATCTCTCTGTTTTAATATCCAAAACAGCATGTTCAATCTTGAAAGCATAACACAAAACCAATAGAAATGGACTCAGCAGACTGTATTGAAATGTTTGTCCATACTTAATTCACACATACTTAACAGAAAAAGGATGGGAATAAAACAGGGGAAAAAGTTGGAAAGTGATACAATATAATTTTAAAAATCTATAATAATAAATGTTAAATAAAAATGTGGCTAGAGAATGAGCTTAGCAATTAAGAGCACCGGGTATTGTTGCATTGGAAAGAGGTTATATTTCTAGAAACCATGGTTCCTATCCATCTCCTTTAACTTCAGTTCCAAACAAACTTATTCCCTCTTCTGGCCTTTGCAGGTACTGCACACATCCAAATATGGGTAAACGTACATATACATGAAATAAAACTTAAAAATGAAATTCTACTTTCTGCCTGAGACAGACAACTGTCATGACTAGTTAAAATAAATTCTTTCTGGTCCTTAATAGAAGCAAATGTGGCTATCCTCTGAGCGAGCTTGCTCAGAGGAAAAGAATTCTTATTCTGAGGAAAGAATAGCTCAGAATAGCTATTCATTTAAGAACTTCATTCATCGTGTGCATAAGTATTTCCCATTTTTAGTATTTGTGTTCTATGTGCTTTCATGTGTGAGGATTGCAGCACTGACATATCTTTTAAATATATCTTTTACAGCATACATTATAATCTATTTATTATAATGCATCGTGTATTATGACATATTTATATGTGGATCATAAGGCATAATCTAAAAGATAGTTTTGCTCTGTAAATCTCCTTAAGCCTAAATGGTTAGACTTGTAAACTTCTATCCCTATTTACATTTTTCAAAGTATAACCTTAGTCCAAAGCTAATGGCGACTTTAGGATGACAGATGTTAGTGATTAGCCCTCTGTACTGGGATGTCCTTGGGGTTTTGACAGGATATGCCCTCAGCTGCAGCCACTAAGAGGGCCAGCTGTGTATTTTCACTATGTTCCCTTTTAAAATGGCCCTGCCTACCTCCCATCCTCCTCTCTTTTTTTTCTCTCCCTCTCTGTGTCTGTTCCTCTCTCTCTCTCTGTCTCTGCCTCTCTTTCCTCTCTCCTACTGCTCCTGTCCCTGAAGGCTGGTCTCCCCCCTCCCTTTCCCCTTTTTATGATCCCTTTTCCTAATAAAAACAACCCTCGGTTTGAACCCTGTCACATGCAGTCTTTCTTTTGAGAAATGCTTTTCTTAAACTACAACAGCTTATATGGAATATAAAATATTTGCCAGGCTGGCTCCTCTTTTAACATTAACCACCAGTGGAAACATGCTGTTAGTGAAAAGAATTGTGTTTATTAAACATTTAATGGTTTAGAATGATGCATCTCAGAAAAACAAATAATGACAAATAATGGCCTCTCCCCCTTAGATACTCATGGACAATTCTACCGGGTGTTTTTTAACAGTCCCCAGAGGCAAGACTTATGGTTTTTCAGGTGTTCCTTTCCCATATCCTCTCTGGGGGACAGGAAGGCCATCTGGGAGGGCTGCATCCATTAAATGTAAGCTTTTCTACTTCAGTTTGATTTTGTGTGATTTGGATTGCTAAGTCCTCACAGAGGCTTATTGGGGTGTAGAAAGTTTCCAGTTATGTCCAGGAGGACAAGGGGAAGTTCCTTCGGAGACCAGAATGATAGCAGGGTCTGCAAATCGAGCCAGGGGCAGGTGCTATTGAAATGTATATCTTTGCAAATGTAGAAAGATTTTTTTTCTTGTGTGGGAGGCACGGCCAGGAACCACAATACTGTGTCTTTAAGCACACTCTAAACCTACCGGAGGCTCTTGTCACTCAAGCCTCACTATCCAATCAGGCCCTCCATGTGTCCTACCAGTCAAAAGTGGTACCAGGCTCTTCCAGTCACCAGGCTTCAAGCTTGCCTTTGAAGAGGAGCCAGTGGTTTTGTGTGCTGTGGTGCTTTGTGTGCTTTGGAGTTGTGCTGCAGGGAACTGACCTTAGAGCTTCAGTGATCTGGGAAACCACAAAATGGTAAGCTAGGGGATGTTGCCAGCAGATGGTGAGGTGTGGCAGACAGTGTGGTGGGTCCTCCCTGTATCTGGGGTGAGACTGTGGTCAGATTCCTGTCTTGTGAAGTCACATGTAGTTCATGTAAATTCTTCGACCTAGGCAGAAATCTGTCAATTACTTTTCTCTGTGGGCTTAATCTGATCAAAGCATTGTAGGAGCACATTTCTAGTCAACTTCAACATTCTTGATGTATATCTGGAAAGCAGCTTCCCTAAATATAACAATCTTCCATGAAACAACAAATAATCAAAAGCCCTCACCCGAAACATTTGGGAATGTGGGAATTGATTTCTCCAGATGCTTCCTGCTGTCTGTGGATGAAGGCATCCTTAAGGGTGCCTGAGAAAATTTGAGATTATGGTCAATCCTGTGAGGACCATCAGTAACTATATATATGTGATGGGAGAAGTATTTCTGTGTATGTTTATCTTATTGATTGTTAAATAAAATACTGTTTGGCCAATGAGACAGCAAGTTAGACAGGACTAGGAGTCAAAGAGGATTCTGGGAAATGTAGTAGAGAAGTGCTGATCCAGGCAGGAAGTGACATATGTGTATGTGTATATTTTTATGTGTTTTAGCCTTTTTACTGCCAAAGCAAACATTAGCCTGCTAACCTACACATGGATCTTCTGCATGCTCTCCCAATTGTCTCTGTCTGCTTCTGAGTTTGTGAGAGCAAAGTCTAAAACTCACAGCCCAGTCAGAGGTAGGTCACCAAGAACTACACACAGCCTTCCTAGAACTCTAGCATTGGCATGATTGTGCTGTGGCAATCATTTTAACTGATACTAATCATTACTACTTGGGGTATTGGTGGTTCAAGAGCTCACCATTAGGCAGAAACTCATTAAAGAGATAATTTTTTTTCAGCTTTCTCAGTCCTTACATGGAAATATGGCCCCACATTGGGCACCAAAGTTTTGCTTCGTGTTTTACTCCTTTAGCTCTTTAGTTTTTGACCTTTTGGGGAGGGTACCTCCCAGGTCATAAATTTATACAAAGAGGCATGTGATTACTTATCAATGCCTGGCATTTACTTGGCTTGTTTCTAGTCAATTTTTCTTAGCTTAAATGATCCCATCTACCTTCTGTCTCTGGACTTTTACCTTTCTCCACTAATGTATATCTTACTTTCCCTCCTACGCCATGATTTGCTGTGTGTCTGGGTAGCTGGCCCTTACCATCCTCTCTTCTTTTTCTTTTGTTCCTTCATCCTTGCTTCCAGATTCATCCTTCTATGTATCCTATGTTCCTGCTACCATAGCTTATCCTTCCCCCTCCCTATCGGATAATCACCTCTTTATTAGAACATCAGGTGTTGTAGATAGGCCAAGAATCACAGCTTCACATAATTAAACTATTACTGCATAAACTAAAGCAACTCATATTTACTTCAATAAACAAATGATCTATACCATAAAAGTAACACATCTTAAAGTCATGTTCTACAGAAATATACATTTATAACATTGTCGGTAACATGCTTTCTGTTGCACTTATGTACGTGATATTTTAGAATACCATGACGTATGATGATGTGCATATCGAATTTTCTTGGGAAGAGTGGACTTTGTTGGATACTTCTCAGAAGAATCTCTACAAAGATGTGAAGCTAGAGACCCGCAAGAACTTCACTGATATTTGTAAGACTTATTTTCCTACATATTTTAAAATAATAGGACAACCACTCCTTGGTTATTGATGCTATACTTTAATTTTATTGACAGAGAAAAAGGTTGTGGTAAATAAATCAGTCACAGTTCTAAAGTTCACTGAATACAGTAACTTAAATTTCATACGTTTTCCGTAATAACTATGCTTTTTCTGGTACTATATTTTAGCATACAGTTGGGAAGACCATACGATTGAAGAACATTGTGAAAATTCTAAGACAGGAAAAGTAATTTTCATGTAGGAGCTGATAGAAATGTGCCCCTGAAGAAACTGAAATGTGTCCTGGAAGTTTGAAACAAAGCCAGCAGTGTAAATAAGTACAGCTTAACGTGCACTGATGATTATTAAATACTCACAAAACCATATACCTCGGTTTCTGGTAGGAGAACTGCATTTGCAAGACATTATTTTAAGAAAGAAGACATGGGAACAATGACTTGGGAGAAATTACCACTGGAAGAAGAGATGGGAAGAAGACAAAATAAGAACACAGTCAACATAAGAAAGACCAATATGAAACCATCAGAATCTAGGGACTCCACATCAACAAGATCTGAAAAGCCCAACACAGAGGATGAAGAAGAGATGGACTTCAACAATTATCTTAGGAAGATGATAAAGACCTTTAAAGAGGAAACAAGAAAATCACTTAAAGAAATAGAGAAAAAAAAGGCAAAAAATTACATGAAATGGAGGAAAAGACAAACCAAAAAAATCAAGAAAAAAACAAATCTCTTAAAGAATCTAAAGAAAGCCAAGAAAAAAAGAACCAAACAAGTGAAGGAAACACTGGAAACAGTTCAAGGTATGAAAGCTGAAACAGACACAATAAAGAAAACACAGAAAGAGGAGAGGCTAGAAATAGAAGGCTGGATAAAAGATCAGGAACTAAAGATGTGAGTATAACCAATAGAATTCAAGAGATGGAAGGGAAAATCTGTTATTGAAGACTCACTAGAGGATATACATTCATCAACCAAAGAAAATCTCATGTCCAACAAATCCATAACACAAAATATCCAGGAAATATGGGACACTATGAAAAGGCCACACCTAAGAATAATAGGTATAGAAGAAGGTGAAGAAATACAGCTCAAAGGTACAGAGAACATATCCAACAAAATCATAGAAGAAAACTTTCCCAACCTACAGAAGGATATGCCTATGAAAGTACAAAAAGCTTACAGAACACCAAACAGACTGGACCACAAAAAGAAGTCCCCCCACACACATGTAATAATCAAAACACCAAACCTACAGAATAAAGAGAAAATATTAAGAGCAGCAAAGAAAAAAGGCCAAGCAACATATAAAGGCAGACCTATCAGAATCACATATGACTTCTCAATGGAAACTCTGAAAGCCAGAAGGTCCTGGATAGATATCCTACAAACACTAAGGAAGTATGGATGTCAACCCAGACTACTGCACCCAGCAAAACTTTCAATCACTATAGATGGAGAAAACAAGATATTCCATGACAAAAACAGATTTAAACAATGCATATCCACAAATCCAGCACTACAGAAAGTTCTGGAAGGAAAACTCCAACCAAATGAAGATAACTAGACTCACAAAAACATAGGCAATAGATAATCCAACTTTACCAAACAGGAAAAGAAACAGGAGGGCGAAATCCACACACAATGACACCACCAACAATAAATCCAAAACAAACAAGAACCAACAATCAATAGACATTAATATCCCTCAATGTCAATGGTCTTAACTTGCCCATAAAAAGATACAAGATAACAGAATGGATACTAAGACAGAAGCCATCATTCTGCTGTATACAAGAAACATACCTCAACTTCAAAGGCAGGTGTTACCTCAGAGTAAAGGGTTGGGAAAAGTTTTTCCAATCAAATGGGTCCAAGAAACAAGGTGGTGTAGCAATCCTAATATCTAACAATTTAGACTTCAAACTAAAATCAATCAAAAGAGATGAAGAAGGGCATTTGATATTCATCACAGGAAAAATCCATCAGGATGAAGTCTCAATCCTGAATACCTATGCCCCAAAAAGAAAGCCACCCACATTTGTAAAAGAAAAATTACTAAAGCTCAAACCACACATAAAACCACACACATTTATATTAGGAGACTTCAACACCCCCCTTTCACCGATAGACAGGACCAGCAGACAGAAACTTAACAAAGAAACAAAGGATCTAACAAAAGTTATAACCCAACTGGGTTTAACAGATATTTATAGAACATTCCATCCAAACACAAAAGAATATACCTTCTTCACAGTGCCACATGGCACCTTCTCTAAAATTGACCACACAGTTGGCAACAAAGCAAACCTCCACAGTTACAAAAGAATTGCAATAGCACTCTGTATTTTATCAGGTCACCATGCCCTAAAGATAGAATTCAACAACAATACAAATTGCAGAAAACCTATATATTTGTGGAAATTGAATAACACCCAATTGCACCATTCCTGGGTTGAGGAAGAAATAAAAAAGAAATTAAAGACTTCCTAGAATTTAATGAGAATGTACACACAACATACCCAAATTTATGGGACACTCTGAATGCAGTGATAAGAGGAAAGTTCATAGCACTAAGTGCCCACATGAAGAAACTGGAGAAAAGTCATACTAGAGAATTGACAGAACAACTGAAAGCTTTAGAGCAAAAAGAAACAAACTCAACACGGAGGAGTAGACACCAGGAAATAATCAAACTGAGGGCTGAAATCAATAAAGTAGAAACTAGGAAAACATTACAGAGAATCAATGAAACAAAGAGTTGGTTCTTTGAGAATATCGACAAGAGAGACAAACCTCTATCCAAACTAATCAAAAGGCAGAGAGAGAGAGCATGCTAATTAACAAAATCAGAAACGAAAAGGGGGATATAACAACACACAATGAGGAAATCCAGAGAATCTTCAGGTCATACTTTGAAAACCTGTACTCCACAAAATTGGAAATCTTAAGGAAATGGACAGTTTTCTGGATAGATATCACTTACCAAAATTAAACCAAGAATAGATAAGCAGTTTAAATTGACCTATAACCCCTAATGAAATAGAAGCAGTCATCAAAAGCCTCCCAACCAAAAAAAGCCCAGGGCCAGATGGCTTCACTGCAGAATTCTACCAGAAATTTAAACAAGAGCTAATACCAGTACTCCTCAAACTGTTCCACACAATAGAAACAGAAGGGACATTGCCAAACTCTTTTTTTTTTTGAGGCTACAATCACTTTGATACCCAATCCACACAAAGATACAACTAAAAAAAAAAGAACTACAGACCAATATCCCTCATGAACATCAAAGCAAAAATACTCAACAAAATATTGGTGAATCAAATCCAAGAACACATCAGAAAAATCATCCACTAGGATCAAGTAGGCTTTATCCCAGGGATGCAAGGATGGTTCAACATACGAAAATCCATCAATGTAATCCACCAAATTAATAAACTGAAAAGGAAAAACCACATGATCATCTCACTAGATGCTGAAAAAGCCTTGAAAAAATCCAACATCCCTTCATGATAAAGATCTTGGAGAAAACAAGAATAACAGGAACATATCTAAACATGATAAAAGCAATATACACCAAACCAACAGCCAACATCAAACTAAATGGAAAGAAACTCAAAGCGATTCATCTAAAATCAGGAACAAGAAAAGGCTGTCCACTCTCTCCATATCTCTTCAATATTGTACTTGAAGTTCTAGCTAGAGCAATAAGACAAGAAAAGGAGATCAAAGGGATACAAATTGAAAGGAAGATGTCAAACATTCACTATTTGCAGAGAATATGATAGTTTACATTAGTGACCCGAAAAACTCTACCAGGAACTCCTACAGCTGATAACAGGATGCAAAATTAACTCAAAAAAAACAGTAGCCCTAATATATACAGATGATAAATGCAATGAGAAAGAAATCAGAGAAACATCACCCTTCACAATATCCACAAGCAACATAAGATATCTTGGGGTAACACTAACCAAAAAAGTGAAAGACCTTTTCAGTAAGAACTTTGAGTCTTTACAGAAAGAAATTAAAGAAGATACCAGAAAATGGAAAGAACTTCCATTCTCTTGGATAGGTAGTATCAACACAGTAAAAATGGCAATCTTGCCGAAAGCAATCTACAGATTCAATGCAATCCCCATCAAAATCCCAACACAGTTCTTCACAGACTTTGAAAGAAAAATACTCAACTTTATATGGAAAAAAAAGTGCTCAAAATCCTTGGCCATCAGAGAAATGCAACTCAATACAACTCTGAGATACCATCTTACACCAGCCAGAATGGCTAAAATCAAAAATACCAATGACAATCTATGCTGGAGAGGTTGTGGAGAAAAAGAAACACTCCTCCATTGCTGCTGGGAGTGCAAACTTGTAAGACCATTTTGGAAATCAGTATGGCGGTTGGTCAGAAAAATGGGAATCAATCTAACTCAAGATCCAGCCATTCCTCTCTTGGGTATATACCCAAATACTGCATGTCCATACAACAAGGACATATGTTCAACCATGTTCATAGCAGCATTGTTTGTAATAGCCAGAACCTGGAAGCAACCTAGATGCCCCTCAACTGAAGAATGGATATAGAAAATGTGGTACATTTATACAATGCAGTACTACTCAGCAGAAAAAAGCTAGAATTTGAGATATTATAATGACATTATAAAGCCTGTTGCACATGGGGATGGGCCTAGGCCCTATCCCAAAGGATATGATAGGCTCTGATGACACCCTATGGAAGGCCTCACCATCCAGGGGGAGCAGAAAGGATATGTGATAGGTAGGGTTTTAGTTGTGGGGGGTGGTAGGGGAGGACAGGAGGGAGAAGGGAACTGGGATTGTCATGTAAAACAATCTTGTTTCCAATTCAAATAAATCTGAAAAAAATAAAGCCTGTTGCAATGGTGTTTCTATAATTCAATGCTTTTAAGTCAAGATTGGAGGCAGACAGGAGAAAGCCTGCAAATATACACAAAAGTGACAGAAAACTAGAGACACTGTCTCAAATATGGTAAAGGGAAAGACCAACACTAAAGGTTGTTCTCTGAATTTTACACTCTTCCTACAATACACCTGCACACCTTCTTACATATAAATGAGCATACACATAC
This sequence comes from Cricetulus griseus, assembly GCF_003668045.3. Classification (NCBI taxonomy): domain Eukaryota; kingdom Metazoa; phylum Chordata; class Mammalia; order Rodentia; family Cricetidae; genus Cricetulus; species Cricetulus griseus. The sequence goes on along the minus strand of NC_048602.1, from coordinate 18,372,549 downwards.
AGTCATAATTAAGTAAATAATAAAATTACACGTTACATGAGGTGACACACTCCTTTTATTTTAATACTGGGGAAGCAGAGACAGGCATATTTCTGCAAGTTTGATACCAGCCACATCTACACTGAGTTCCAGAATACCTTAGGTTAACAAAAAATATTAAATGTTAACATATTAATAGTCTGAAATACTTTCAGCTGGGGTTACCATCAGATTCCATCCACTATTTCCAATACGGGTTTCAGTTTTTGTCTTAATTAGTTATCAGACTCAATTTAAAATGGCTGTGCACAGTATTTAAAAGGGCGCTGAAGTCACAAACCCAGGTTCTAGAGATAACCACCATCTGCTGCAATAACAGACGCTCACAATGCTGGAAAGGAAAAAAACTAAGAGTGGATCTGTCTCTAAAAATTCATGGTTTTTGTACCACTGCTGTGGCACAACTCACCAAATGAGGACATTTTAACCTGCTTTCCAGTCTCTGGGTGTGGTAACATGTAATGCAGGTGCTGCAGTCTTTACACACAGAATAGTACCAGGAAGGTAAAACTTTAAGATAAATTTCTGGACGGGATCCATAAAGAAGGGGATTGACAGACGGCTTGTTCTCAGGTAAGTGTATGTACAAGGATGGGACAGGTTGACAGTCCACAGAGAAATATTTCATTATCAGAGCTCAACATTCACTATAGTTCCTCACAGTAAAAAGAAAAAAATCTATGTTTTTGTGTTTTATTATATGTTCAATATAAAGTATTTATTATCAGTGTCATTTCTATACTATATCCTGCTTTCCACTCTTCTCTGGCTCTTTTTTTTTCCAGTCTGACTTAATGCATGTCCTGTGAGATTTACAAAATTTCTAATATTGGAGATGAATATTGAAACCTAATTCCTCCTGAGGAAAACCTCAGTCATTACTTATCACTGAGAAAAGGCACAAATTGCATGAAAATTTTAGATGTTTGACACTTCCGTGTCTCTTAAAAAGTCATACCTTCCTCCCTCTTAATATACAACATTAAAAATTGCAGATTGATTACAGACACCACAGCAATTTCTTTAGTTAGATAATAGTTTCTTTGGGGCAATTGAAGTCTCATTTCATCATAACAAGGGGAAACAATTTTCACTTAGAGTCTGTTGACTTTCAATGATGTGGCCATCAATTTCTCCAAGGAGGAATGGGAATGTCTGGACCTTTCTCAGAGGGATTTGTACAGAAATGTCATGTTGGAGAATTATATCAACCTGGTTTCTGTAGGTGGGAATAAATTCTTTTCTGATTGTTGATTAGTGCAGGGAATTTCTAACAACTTGTATAAGTATGTGGAATTGTTTTCTATGAATGTATCCCAGCACCCAATTATTCCAAGATATTGGTGAGTGTAATATTTACTGCAATTTTTAATATCCTTTTAAATCGTCTTTTAGTTTAGCCTAACAGTTAACTCAATTCCATACAGTGTTTTCTGCAGTCTTTCAGTAGCAATAATGTGTGAATACAGTTTGAATCCAACAGTTTTATTTTTGTAATTGGGCAATGGAAGGACAGTAGAAGGTATACAAAATTAAAATTAATATCATAAAATTCAACAACATCAGTCAAGTATGTACTAAAGAGACTTCACTCACGAATGTCTCCTTATGTTCCTTTATATCCTCTGAGTACATGCCTGTGTTACAACCCAACTCTTATCCACATCATTTTAAAATGAATTATCATAAGTCTCTTCTAATTCCTAGGCTTTTCTGACTCAAAACCAGAGCTAGTCACCTGTCTTGAACAAAACAAAGAACCCTGGATGGTGAATATGGAGGAAGCAGAAGGCTTGGAACCGAGTAAGTTGAAAGGAAACAATGCTTCAAACAATCAACAACTGCATTGTGATCAGCCATGCTCCTTACCAGATGTGATGCCTGCGAATTTCTTTTAGAATTGTATACTAACAGAGAGCACACAGAGAATTCTGATTTCTTCCTCAACCAATTAATATCTATAAAAGGCATGGCTACTAATTTTTTTTTAGTTAATTTGAATCCTGCCACTTTGCTGAAGATGTTCATCAGTTGCAGGATTTCTCTGGGAGAATTTTTCTTGTCACCCACATAAACTATCATATCATCTGCCGTTAGTGAACGTTTGACTTATTACTTTCAAATTTGTATCCCCTCAATCTCCTTTTGTTTTCTTATTGCTCTAGCAAGTACTACAATCGCAATGTTGAACAGGGAAGGAGCAAGTAGATGGCCTTGTCTTGTTTCTCAGTTCAGAGGAGTCACATTTTGAGTTCTCTCCATTTAGTTTGATGTTGACTGTTGTCTTGCTGTAGGTTACCTTTATTATGTTTAGGTATGTTCTTTTTATCCCTGATCACTCTAATACCTTTATCATAAAGGGGTGTTGAATTTTTTCAAAAGATTTTCTTAGTGTCTGATGAGATGATCATGTGTTTGTCTGTTTTCCAGTTTGTTTATTTGGTGGAGTACATTGACAGATTTCATATGTTGAACCATCCTGCATCTCTGGGAGGAAGCCTTCTTGATCATGGTGGATGAGTTTTCTGATGTGTTCTTAGTTTTGGTTTGCCTGTAGTTTATTGAGCATTTTTGTATCAATGTTCATGAGGGAGATTGTTCTGTAGTTCTCCTTCTTAGTTGTGCCTTTGTGTGATTTGTATACCAAGGTAATTTTAGCCTCATAAAATGAGTTTGGCAATGCCCCTGCTGTTTCTATTGTGTGGAAGGATTTGAGAAGTATTAGTATTATCTGTTCTTTGAATTTCTGTTAAAATTCTGCACTAAAACTGTCTCACCTGTGCTTTTTTTGGTTGGGAGACTTTGAATGACTGCTTCTATTTCATTAGTGTTTTTCATATATTTAAGTTGTTTATCTGTTTTTGATTTAATGTTGGTATGTGATAACTACCAAAAAACATTGTCCTTTTCTTGTTAGTTTTCCAATTTTGTGTAGTCCATGTTGTCAAAATATGACTTGATGATTTCCTGGATTTCCTCTGTATCTGTTGCTATGTCCCCATTGTTATTTCTGATTTTGTTAATTTGCATATTCTCCCTACCTTTTGGTTAGCTTGGATAAAGTTTTGTCATCTTGTTGATTTTCTCTAAGAATCAACTCTTCGTTTCATTGATCATATGTATTCTTTTCTTTGTTACTATTGAACTGATTTCAGTCCTCAATTTCGTTATTTGCTGGCATCTATTCCTCCTGGAGGAGTTTGCTTCTTTTTTTTCTAGAGCATTCAGGTGTGCTATTCAGTCCCTAGTGTGAGCATTCTCCAGTTCCTTTACATAGGCACTTAATGCTATGAATTTACTTCTTAGCACTGCTTTCACAGTGTACCATAAGTTTGGGTTTGTTGTGCATTAATTTTCATTGAATTATAGGAAGTCTTTAATTTCTTTATTTCTTTTCTTGGGGGTGTGGGTTTCAAGACAAGGTTTTTCTGTGTAGCTTTGGTGCCTATGCTGGTTCTGTTAACAAGGCTGGCCTTGAACACAAAGACTTCCATCTGCCTCTGTCTGGTGAGTGCATGAGACTTGTAAGGATCAACATAAGTAAATCAATATACTTAATGCATCAGAATAGACTGTAAGGAAGAGACAGATAATCATTTCATTAGATGCAGAAAATGCTTTTGACAAAATAAAACATAACTTCATTATAAAAATTCAGGAGTATGAGGAACATATTGACATAAAACTGAATATGATTTTAGCAAGTCAATAACCAAAATAATCGTTCTAAATAGGGATATGTCAACACAGGTACTCTATAATTGGGAAAATGGAGAATTCCCAGTCTCTCCATGCCTGTTCTGTTTTCTACTTCAGGTTTTAAGTATGATTCTAAGATAATTTGAAGTTCAAAGGTATACCAAAAAGAAAAACATCAGTATTCACAATACACATAATATTTATTTTGTACAAGTAAATTTAAATGAAGAGTCTTATGCCTGGTACTAAGGTTAATGTTATTCTCCTTTTTTCTTTTTCTTTTTTTTTTTTTGGTGTAATGCTGTCACCTTAAAAGTCATTACTTCCTCCCTGGGCATTGGTGGCACACGCCTTTAATCCCAATACTCAGGAGGCAGAGGCAGGCAGATCTCTGTGAGCTCCAGGCTAGCCTGGTCTCCAGAGCGAGTGCCAGAATAGGCTCCAAAGCTACACAGAGAAACCCTGTCTCAAAAAACCAAAAAAAAAAAAAATTAATTACTTCCTAATATGTCATATATTTATATGGTGTAATATTGCAAGAAAGTACGAAATAATGTATGCTTGCCTCTCATTCCTTCATTTTTTGTACTGACTTTCAGTCCATCATAACTGAAGAATGTTCATGAACTTTTGTTTCCCAATTGATAGTGTCCCTGTCTGTAAAATCCCTAATGAAAGAATTTTAGGCACCTAACTATTGATGTGAGCAGGAAAATTACCATCTGCCATGAGTTATTTCCATTATTGCTTGTCTAGTGTAACATGGTGAGACCTGAGACAATGTAACATTAACAAAATACCTGGACAAAAATTCTGTAGTCGTATATTTGAGTATATTTGGAAAACAAATATATGTAAGAATAACAATTATCAAATGGTGAGTTCATTGTTCTTGATGGAACATGGGAACATTTGGAGTGAAAGTGACTGGGATAAAACTGATGTGAATTGAAATAAGTATATTTTAATTGAATTTACAATTCAAAATAGTAAATTTAACTTATGAAGACTGATTTCTGATAATTTATTTTTAAATTCTACATTTCACAATACTTTGGAAATATAAATATTATCCTGAAGGTTTTCTACCAATTTAATCTATTCTTAGCCATCTGAAGATATGGAAGTTCTATAGAATTATCAATGTGACTGTGGAGATTTTGTAACCTTCTCTCCTCGTATTCATGAAGATCTGTGGACTTGCTAGGTATATTTGGTTTTCATGATCATTTTATTGTTTGCTTTCTAATAATCATTCTCTTTGAATAGCTACATCTTAATGTGTATTAATAACAATTTTAGAAAATCTATAAATGATTTTTTTCATTTTTGTCATTTTATAATTCATGTGTTTGGAAAGACAATGTTGATCTAAATTAATAATAAATTTACAAGTCAATAGAAAATTTTTAATAATGACTAAACATTTGATTTTGTATTCTAACAATTATGTTTATAGTTCTTGGTTACATGACATGCTTAAAGAGGACCCTATCAATTTTTCATATCATATAATACAATTTCATGAATTGCATTTTCCATCTTCATTACATTTGGATATTTGTTCCCTTATGGCAGAAGTGCTGAAGATTTTTATTCATCTTTTTGCTTCAGTCCACAGGCTTGTAATTTTATGTATAAATTCCTATAAAATTTTTGCCTAATTCCACACAGTCAGACAATAATTGTCTTTCATTTCTTACAGCTCTGTATTGCTATCAAATTCATAAGATATTCCCAAAAGAATGTACACAGGATACTTGCCAGAGAGAAATATCACGATGGTATGGACATAATAGCCCTAGTTAAATACACATAAAGAAGTTATGGACACATAAATATGATAATGAAGAGACTTTTACTCAGAATTCAACACTTCATTTTCATCAGAGGGTCCGTACTGGAGAGAAACCTTACAAATGTAATACATGTGACAATTCCTTTACTGAAAAACTAAACCTTCAAGTTCATCAAAATATACATAATGAGGAGAAGCCTAACAAATGTAAAGAATGTGGAAAGTCCTTTACTGCAGGCTCACATCTTAAAGTTCATCAAAGAATAATACTGGAGAGAAACCATATAAATATAAAGAATGTGGAAAGTCATTCACTGAAAGCTCTACTCTTAAAGTTCATCAAAGAATACACACTGGGGAGAAACCTTATAAATGTTCAGATTGTGGAAAGTTCTTTAAACAGAGGTCCACATTTTATGTTCATCAAAGAATACACATGGGAGAAAAACCTTACAATAGTAAAGTATGTGGCAAGTCCTTTACAGATGGCTCAACACTCAAAGAACATCAAAGAACACACACTGGAGAGAAACCTTATCACTGTAAAGTATGTGGCAAGTCCTTTGCCAGAAGCTGTAATCTTCTACTTCATCGAAGAATACACACTGGAGAGAAACCTTACAACTGTAAAGTGTGTGGCAAGTCCTTTTCTGATAGCTCAGCTCTTAAAGAACATCAAAGAATACACAGTGGAGAGAAACCTTACAATTGTAAAGTATGTGGCAAATCCTTTGCTAAAAGCTCAAATCTTAAAGTTCATCAAAGAATACATACTGGAGAGAAACCTTATGAATGTAAAGAATGTGGAAAGTCCTTTACCAAAAGTTCAAATCTTGAAGTTCATCAAAGAGTACACACTGGAAAAAAATCTTACAAATGATCAGATTGTAGAAAGTTCCTTAAACAGACTCCACCTTTCACATTCATCAAAGAATACACACTGGACAGAAACCTTACCATTGTCATGTATGTGAGAAATCCTTTACTAAGAGATCAACACTTCAGATTCATCAAAGAATACATACTGGAGAGAAACCTTAAAATTGAAATGTATATGGCAAGTCCTTTACTAATAATTCAACACTTCAAGTTCATCAAAGAATAGATAACAGAGAAAATGTTAAAAATACACAAATTGTAGCAAGTTCTCTGCCCATGATTCACCTCTTCTAAGGCACTACACACACATAGAAGTCAGAATCCTTAATATTTTAATGATTGTGTTATGTGCTAAGTCCTTTTCCCATGGATCAATCTCTACAAAAACTCACTATATCCATACAGGAGAGAAAGCTTATCAATGAGAAGCCTGCAGGAAATCCTCTTCTGGGTTCTTGCATCTTAGCTATCATTACAGAATCCATACTAGAAAGAACACTCACAATATTAAAAATGTGTCAATTTTCATGGAGTGCTCAGATCATCAAACCCAACACAGCATCAGTAATGGAATAAAACCTAACAAATGTACAGGGTTTTTTTAAAAAACAAAAATTCTTTAAAAGAAGCTCAAAATTTAGAGCACATCTGAAAATTCATGAAAGAGACTTAGTCAAGAGGGAGTTAATGCACAAATACTCATACATAAATACGGTTTGTTATACTGTGCGTAGTGGAAGGAAACCTTTAGCAAATGTTCAACATTATTCACTGTTAGATGAGTGATATTAGTCAGGCTTATGATCATTGTAATTTTAAAAGCATTCTCCCAAGAAATGAAACAGTTATTCACAAAATATTCTTGGAAAACCATCTACATATGCAGAAATGTATTTATCATAATCACACTGCAAACAAGTATTAAAATAACATAGCATAAGTTTGACAACACTTGAAGGCATAAATAATTAATAAAATGAATACTTATGCAAGGGAAATTTTATTGATTATCATCCAACTCAATATGGCGGCATAATTTTCTTTATAATTTATGGGACAGAATATGGAACTTGTATTGATATAGCTTTTATATAAGTATCCTTTTGTTTTTATTATTGTAATTTTATACAATGTAATATAGATTGTTTTGAACCATATGTTAATCCCCATTTTCTTAATTATCAATAAATGCAATATAACATGTTCAATTACTGCTGCCTTGGAATGGTAGATACTCAATTTATACTAGTTTAGGATAATACAGTTGAAGAATTGCAATACAAAAATCCCAAAAATCATGACTGAAAAATACAAAGAAAATTACTTTAGCAAGACTATAACAGGTTGAATCTTTTTTTCCAACTTTTTTTAGTTGAATTAGAAACAGGATTGTTTTACATGACAATCCCAGTTCCCTTCTCCCACTCATCCTCCCCTAACACCCCCCAACTAAAAACTTATCTGTCACATATCTTTTCTGCTCCCCCTGGATGGTGAGGCCTTCCATAGAGTGTCATCAGAGTCTTTCGTATCCTTTGGGATAGGGCCTAGACCCACCCCCATGTTTCTTGGCTCAGGGAGTATTCCTCTATATAGAATGGACTCCCAAAGTCCACACCTGTGCTAGGGATAAATATTGGGCTTCTACAGGAGGTCCCATAGATTTCTGAGGTTTCCTCACAGAAACCCATGTTCCTGGGGTCTGGATCAGTCCCATGCTGGTATTCCAGCTATCAGATTAGGGAGCAAGGGTTTCCGGATGTTCAGGTCAGCTGTTTCTGTGGGTTTCACCAGCCTGGTCTGGACCTCTGTGCTCTTCACTGGTCCTTCTCTGCATATGGGTTCCAGTTCAGATTGGTGATTAGTTATCGGTGTCTGCTTCTACTCCCACCAGCTGCTGAATGAAGCCATATAAGTCAGTCATCAATCTCATAATCAGGGGAGGGCATTTAAGGTAGCGTCTCCTCCATTGCTGAGATAGTTAGCTGGTGTCATCTTTGTAGACATTTCCCTAGTGCCTGATTTATCTGTAAACCGAAAAGTCTCCCTCTATTATGATATCTCCATTCTTGTTATCGTGTGAACAGGTTGAATCTTTAGAAGTATATGTGGGGGGAAAGACCTGAATATGGGAAGACCTGAGTGGATGTGTGAGTGAACTTCAACTGTTTCCCTGGGCAGAGTTAGGTCCCAGACCAGACACTAAGACACAGCAAAAATATAAACTAACTTCCCCTCAGTGATTGAATCTGTGAACATTACAAATCCTCCTGTGACTGTGTGAGGATTTTGATAATTTATATAAAAAGGATCCAACATATTTGCTTTCTTCAGATGTTTACGCCTCAACAGTTGAAGGCTATAGAGTCTGGAAGTACTTAGATGAGCCAAGAATGCCTACCTGAAGAGCTTTAGATAATAAGCTTGCCACTCAAATATCAAACAATATGAAAAAAACCTTTGAACCTATTTGGATGTAGGTATTACAGGCCCAGAGCTTCCTGGGTGTGTTATTTTTTGTATTTAGAAAGCAAAGATCGTTTATCCCAGCTTTCCTTTGGTCCCTTTTATATCTGTCTGTATTGTCTATTCATTTTGGCTGATTGGTTGTACATTGCAGCTGGGACTTGACTAGTTTCTCAATTTGAGGAAACACTGAGGAAAGACACCTGTAATCTGCATGGAAAGAATCTATTCTTCCTGGAAGAGATAAAGGATATAAACTGCTATCTTCCAAAAATGACTTGGTAGCTTATGAACTCGATATAAGATCAAACCAAGTAGATCACTCAGCTATCTAGCAGAAGTAGGAGAGAGAGATGGGGAGGGGGGTGGCGGAGAGAAAGAATCACAGATACCATAGCAACATAACCAGCCCTAAGGGTGACTGCATTTAACAGTGATGTCATCAAGGATATTTCAAAGCATGGAACCAATCCCAATTCTCTGTACAGGTGCAGCCTGCAAAGTGAACCTACTCAGAGTCTTCTAGCTGGCCCAGAGAATTGCAAAGACCATGCTGGACCCTTAGGATCATAAACTGTAGCATACAGGACAATGAGGACCATGAAGGATAATGAAATACTAGGCAGGAACATGGCAAACTTTACGCAGGATAATGCATGACCAGGCAGGAATATGGCAAACTCTGCCTCTGGCCACTTACTCCCATCCAGCCTTAGGAGGACCCTCCACACAGGTTTCCATGTCTCCACTGAGTACTTCTTCCAGTCTGGGGATAATAGCCCCAAGGTCACAATGTTTCATCTTTCCATAAACTCTATGCTCAGCTCCCTGCAGCAGCACACATAGGACAGCCCACAAGACCCCTAGAACAGTTTCTCTGCAAAACAAATCCTGAAGATGGAGGCCGGAAGGGCCCAGCAGGACTTCTGACTGGCAGATCACCTGGAGGGCCTATTGCATAGTTAAACCTGAGTGACAAGAGCTTCTCCCATAGGCTTCCACTGTGCTGTAAGACACAGAACAAAGGTTCCTGAACCTGCCTTCCTCCCCAGTCTTTTTCTACAGCAGCAGGGATATGCATATCAATAGCACTTGCATCTGGCTGGAACAGCAGACCTTACCCACTCCCTGGTCTCAGTAGGCACTTCCTCTTCTTTGTTCTGAACACAAAGTAGCTAACAAACTTTTCCAGCCCTCTATACTATGTGCAGTGGAGTGAATTTCTCTCATACTGGTGATAGAGTAGCCAAAATATTAACAACTAAAAAGAGATTTCAGGAAATAATAGGACAGTTTTGTTATGTGGCTTCACACTTAGGTCAGGTGAAATGAACTTAATTTTTATCTAGTTACAGTAGGTTCTTCAGACAACAAGGAAAAAAACCAGGAACTAGATCACAAACAAGATAATAGGAATTTCTCCCATCAGAAAGCTGGATGATGCTCCATTGCTTTTGGAGTTATATTTCTGAAATTCAGAGCAAACTGTTAACAAATGAATAGTATTACAGAGTAGTCCTCATGGAAAGTTGAATACTTAGAGAATAATGGAGCAAGGAAAAATGTATTTAGAAGCACAGCGTCCTCCCTGGGGAGTAGAAAAAAAAAAAAAACTTCAATTGCATTATTCATGGTTCTCAACAGGACTGGTAGAATGAATCAGTAAACATCTATGAAAATGGATTTATTAGAGTATCTTAGGTGTTGGTCCTGATAGTCCAACAATGGTTGCCATCCAGTAAAAATTTGAAGAATCCAGGAGATGTTCTGTTTATGAAGCTAATTATCTCAGATAGTTCTTAATATACAACAAAATCTCAAGGGAGTAGGCTCTAATTCTGATAAAGGGGTGGACTTAGGTTAGCCAGGGCTAGGGCAAACAGGCAAAGAGAGAGCTTCTTTCTTCAATATCCTTTCTGACTGCCACCAGAAGGTCTGATGTAGATTAAAGGTGGATCTTAATCTTTTTTTTTTTTTTTTTCAAGACAGGGGTTTTCTGTGCAGCCATGGAAATCATTCTGTGGACTGAAATTCAGAAAATCCAAATGATTCTGCTTCCTGAGTACTGGGGTGGGGGTGGGTTGAGACAGTGTTTCTCTGTGGTTTTAGAGGCTGTCCTGGAACTAGCAGTTGTAGACCAAGCTGGACTTGATCTCAAAAAGATCTGCCTGCCTCTGCCTCATGAGGGCTAGGATTCAAGGTATGTGCCACCAATGCCCAGCAACAATAGGACCCAATTTTAAGTTGAATTTCACTTATAGGTAGGAGCCAACATATATAAACAATATTGAAGAAGGAAGCTGTCTCTTTTTGCCAGCTTGCCCTAGCTCCCACTACCAAATTCATTCCTTTACTAGCCTTAGAGACCACTTCTTTGAAATTTTTGCGAATAAGGAGACAAACTGACATGTCCAGCCGTATAGGTTGAACGACTATTGAATTCTACCCTTGATTTAGCCTAAAGGCTGAGAAACAATCTACTGCATTCTTCAACTTTCCATTGGTAGGAAGCCATGGTTGGACTACCTGAACCACAGCTTGTGAAACATTCTAATAAATCTACTTTATAGATAATCTACCATCCCGTTAATGTACAGAACCTTAAACAATGCAGCTGTGATTTTTTTACCTGCCCATGGAGGAAGATGTGCTGTCTAACAATAGAGCTCATTAACACATTCTTCCTAGCTCCATTATACGCTAAGTATTCAAATTTCTTTAAACACTACTCTTTTAATTATTATTAAAATAATTTGCCTAGAGTTTGCTCCTAGCTTCAGGGATAAACTGAAAGCAATGGAGCCATCATCCAGCCTTCTAAAGAGGGGGAGACCTATCTTTTTGTTTGAGATCTGGTTCTTTCTTTTCTTTCCTGGTTGTCTTAAGTCCCTGTGACAACCAGGAAGAACGTATCTTTACTTCATTTATCTCAGCTTGAAACCAAAGAACAAACTTCTCCCTTTGTGTCCTTACATCTCTCTTTAATTTTTAATATTCTGTGCACTCTTCCACCTGTGGAACAGGGAATCATTCTAACATAGTATGGTGGGCTGTATAAGCTAGCTAGACAATTATTGTTATGGTGAATGCTTCATTCTAGCCACTGGCTTCCATATAACCAAAGAGTCTGGAATGTATGGTGGATTTTTCCACTAAAGTCCCCCTCCCCCATCTTCCTCCAAAACTTGATGCATCTCAAAGCCAAGTAATGACAAATAATGACCTCTCACCCATAGATACTCATGTACAATTCCACAGGGTACTTAAACAGTCTCCAAGAGACCAGACTTGTGATTTTTCAGGTGTCCCTTTCCCATCTCCTCCCTCAGGGACAGGAAGGCCATCCTGGGGGGCTGTATCCATTAAACACGAGTTTTTGTTTTTGTTTTTTTACTTCATTTTTGACTTGGTCTGATTTGTATTACTGCATCCTCACAGAGGCTAATTGGGATGTAGAAACTTTTCAGTTATATTCAGGAGGACAAGGGGAAGTTCCTATGGAGACCAGGTAGATAGCAGGGTCTGCAACGCAAGCCAGGGGCAGGTGCTATTAAAATGTGTATCTTTGCAAATCTAGAAAATATTTTATAATTGGATGGGAGACATGGCCAAGAACCACAGTATTGTGTCTCTAAGCTCACTCTAATCCTTTGGGAGGTGCTCTTGTCACTCAAGCCTCACTATCCAATCAGGCCCTCCATGTGACCTGCCAGTCAGAAGTGGTGCTGGGCACTTCCTGTCACCAGGCTTCAGGCTTGACTTTGAGGAGCCAGTGGTTTTGTGTGCTGTGGTGCAGTTGCTGCTGCAGGGAGCTGAGCAGAGGGCTTCTGTGATCTGGGAAACCACAACATGGTGAGCTAGGGAATGTTGTCTGCAGATGGGGAGAAGCAGATGTTGAGGTGTGGCAGACAGTGTTGTGGGTTCTCTGTGTATCTGGGTAGGAAACTTCATCCAGATTCCCTGTCTTGCAAAGTCCCATGCGGTTCTTGCAAATTCTTCGACCTAGCGGGAGGTCTTTCACTAACTTTGCTCTGTGGTCTTAATCTGATCAGAGCATTGGGAGCAGGGAGCTGTGTATAGGAGAACCTTTCTAGTCAACTTCAACATTCTTGATGAATACATGGAAAGCAGCTTGCCTATCTCAGAGAGGCCTAGTTTTTCCAGTATCTCCTTGACATTCAAAAACTTTGCATTTAATATTTACATGCAATCTCCATCTATAGTTATTTTTGTTCATTCAGGTTGTCCAGAGGCATCTCATGTGTTGTGTCCCCTATTATGTCATAATGTAGAAGAGTAGAATTATTGATATAAAGGACTTATCAATGCTTAGGAAATAGTATGTCTCCCAAAATAGAATTGAGCTGAGGGAGGACTGTCTGTGAAACACCCAAAACTTAAGTATATGCTCATCAGCCTTGTTTGGATGCTAGGATACACATTTGTTCTCTAAGATTGTCCAGGTATTTGGCTCCAAACCTTTACAAAGAAGCCACCCCTGATTTACAACAAGCCACTAGACCCATTCCAGTTTCAAAAACAGGCCTCTGACAGGCTTCTCAAGGAGGCATTACAGGGTCACAACCAACCTTAAGTCCTGGTGTGTAATAAAATTCTAGGGTTGTTGTTTGTTTTTTCTTCTTGAGACCTCTTTCTCTAAAGCCAGCAATATGTGTGGAAGAGCTGGTAATGGTCTGGGGCCAGTGACTTTTGGAAGGGTTGCTTCAAATCCTGATGATTTAGATGGACCATAAGCCAGATTGCAGGTTCATTGCTTCATGTGGTGACCTGGGGAGTGGCCTTTGTCCTCTGTGCCTCCCGATGTGGATTTACTGGTTAATTGGAGACACTGCAGCCCTTGCATGGGAGGATATAATTCTTGCAGTATCAATGTGCAGTGTCAACATACGGGCACTGCTTTTGGTTGCAGTGGGACAAAACATTAAAAAACTGAATTTCAGGTTTCTAGAAGTTCTGAATATTACATTCCATTTTCAGTTTTGTAGTATAAATATTGCAAATAGGTTAGGGACTTGTAGAAAAATGAAGTGGATCATCTTTCACCAGTACCTGATTAGAATGCTTGTAAGTTGGTGCTGCAATTAACCACAACGATGTGATTCAGTGTGATTAGGGGATAATAGGAATTTCTGATGTACAGAGATTTCTGAAGTGTGCATGGTGTTGGGCAGGTAGATAGGAAAGGATCCACGTTTTGTGCCATAATCCGTGGAAGCAGATTTTAAATTATTCTTCTATGCTGTTTGTGATTGAGCATGAGTGGGGCTGGATTTACCGGGGGAAAAAACAAGGAATTACAAGGAGCTCCTGATCCATAGCAATGGATCACCTCCATTTCTGGAGAGCGCTCTAGAACTTGGGGCTTCTGTTTTTGGAAGAAATATCAGCAGCTCGAGGGTCAGAAACAACAGTTCAATGGTCACTTTGAGATAACTTTGTGAAAGTTGTGAAGTCTGTGTTTACTTAATTTCCATACACATAGAATTATAGAGAGCTAGGTCAAGATCATACTTTTCCTTTCTTAAGTTTTCTTTGGTCTTTTGATTAAAAGATGACTGTATGTTTCCTGCCTTACTTCTTGGCTTTTTCTCACCAACCCGTTCATTCTTTCAAAAGTATTTTACACTTTTTGATTGTTGTATGTTTGTGGCAAATTATGTGAATCTGTGTACTGTTTTGTGATTTTCTATAACTGTAATCTAATTATATTTTGTTGAAAATGATGGACATTCACAAATTTGTCTTCATAAAATTTTTGTCAGTTCCCAAATGTTTTGTTTTGGGGGCAAGTTGCTGTGGAGAGACAGTTTTGGTTATTTTCTTCTTTATGTAACATGCATTACATAAATGTGTCTTCCCATTTCCTGGCATGTTTGTGTTTTCCAGTTGTTGCTGTCTTCATGTTTGAGTCTTTGCTGCTTAAGTGATGGCATTGATTTGGATTTTTAAAACCTTCTCATATATTATTGTCTCTGTCTCCTAACTAGCCTGTGGTGTCAACATGACAAAACCTAGGATCATCTGATTGAACATCAATTGAGTGTGTTCTTAGATCAGAATGTCTAATTTCTGCCTGAAAAAGATTGTGCAGACTGATGATTGATGTGGGAAGAAGACTTCCACTGATTTGGCAATGTCTCTGAGCAGGTGGCCCTGGGCTGGTTAAGGGCTAGCTGGGTACAAGAAAGTGAGAAAGCAAAAGAGAAAATCAAGAAACAATGATTCCATGTGTTTTCAGTGATTAACTTGAGTTTTCCTAAACTCCCATAAAAGTAGACACTGGCCTAGGGGTAATAACCAAATCAGTTCATTAACTGAGTAGCATTTACTTAGATAATTTAATCACAGCAATAGAGAAGAATGTTGGAACAAAAATGGTACTTCAAAAGTGATGCTTTTCTTGCTGTAATGGACATGGACTTGTTGACTTTTGGAAGAATATTGAAGCTATCAAGACTTTAGATAGCAAAAGTGGCAATAGCTCTACACCGTGCTTAACTGACTTGTTGTAGGATATTAATAATGGGAATGTTGATAGTCATGGCAGACACTGGAGTTCATGGTCAGGATATTATGGGTAAAGGGCTGTGCAGAGCACCCTGGACTTGGCCTGAACTACCTTCTTGAGAGGCATTTGTCATAGGATGTTCAGGCTAAAGTCCATGGCTCTTGGGGCACAATGTACCTTCCAATTCCTGATAAACTGATTCACGCCATCAAGCAATGAAGCATTCAGGCCAATTTGTATTTCTCTGTATGATCCCTTAGTAGTCAAGGAAATATGTAAACTTAACAAGAAAATTGTTCTTAGACATCAATCTTGTATACACTTGCAATTTTCATAATATCCTGTCAACTACAACTGTAGTTGTAATGGAATGTAGCACAATTGTGAGACTCTAGCTAAGCCTTTAGCTTATGGAAGGACTATGCAAAGTAACTCCTTGTCTCAGGAGCCACATTGTACAAAAACTGTAGCAAATTTGATCTATGCTTGGTAGAGTCCATCAAATCATGGCAGAATCACCCAGTTTTTACTGATTATGGGAAGAATAAAGATGCAAAGTGTAAAGATGATGGATTCTTCTGCTGTGGTCTGCTTTTCACTATTGTACACATCCATGTCTGGGATAGTCAGAGCCCCAGTGAAGAGTCTGTGAGAGTTCATTGCATGAAGCAGTAGAGATGAAGCTGGTTTGCATTTGTGACCACATGATTTGGAGATATCCAAGCTATGAGACAGCTTCCATGGAGACTTTCATTTGAGGAATGGAAGGAGCAAAAGGACTGTGGAGAGATTAGAGACAGGAAGTGATGTTAGACCCCCGAAAACTCAAGTATCCGGGGTCCCAGGCCACGTTCGCGGTCACCCAATCACCAGGCAGATTCGAGAGCTTGCTGCAAACTGCACGAGGCTTTATTGTAATTTAATGAGCTAACCCCATGTTAGCTCGGGTCTTCCACCCACCCGCCATTGCAGATGGCTAGAAAAGACGGCTCCTAGGGGCTCCCAAAAGATCTTATAGGGCAGCGTAAGGGGAGTGTCTAGGGGTAAGCACAGGCTTATGCACAGGCTCGCGATTGGTGTGTTTCCAGGCTTGGAGGGCTTGCCCTGTGTTGATTGGTCAACTGGTTGTTATGGCCCATAGGCCCTCCCAGGGTGCTTGCTATGCTCTCTACGTCATTGCTGTGCGCTTGTCCGTAAAGCACACCCAGGGTCATAAAGCATAGCGCCACCAGCTAACTTCCGATTGGCTCCTTGTCACAAGACAGGCATCTGACTTTCTAGTGACTAACTTCTGATGGGTTCCTTGTCACGAGACAGGCATCTGACCTCTAAGTGACCAAGGCAGGTTTATGGCAAGCACGTGTTCGGCTATTATGGCTGCCGAAAGGGAAGCTGGTTCCTTCAGTAGTAAGGTGAAGCTGAGAGAGAAACTTGCTCTTTTTTACATGGAGGAATGGAAGAGGTAGGTTTCTCTGGCAGATGTTCAACTGGTTCCCTGATCTTTCAGATTCTTACCCCCATATCTGTCTTCTGATTTTTTTCTTGATAAAGATTACTCATATTAACACTTCATCAGATTTCTTAAAAGATACGTTAATAAACAGAAAGGGGCAATTGAGACTGACAGATAGATTAAATAACAGATTATTAACTTTACATTTTTTAAATGCTACTGAAAAGGTAACAAAGCACTGGGACATATTAGATAAAAAAGAAACTGCTAAATTAAAGGAACCATTATAGTTTAGAGATACATTGAGCTCAGAATAAAAACCAAGATATGTGTTACTTCAGGGAAGAGGTTTTGCTTTTGTTTGGGGGGGGGCAGCACGGGGAATATAGTAACCATCAAAATTGATAAAGATTATATTCCAACAAAAAAGATTTTTTTATTAAAACAGACAATAGTTCAGCTGGGCATTGGTGGCACACGCCTTTAATCCCAGCACTCGGGAGGCAGAGGCAGGCGGATCTCTGTGCGTTCGAGGCCAGCCTGGTCTCCAGAGCGAGTGCCAGGATAGGCTCCAAAGCTACACAGAGAAACCCTGTCTCGAAAAACCAAAAATAAATAAATAAATAAATAAATAAATAAAATAAAATAGACAATAGTTCATGAAACAGCATTAGAATTCAATCTAAACTAATTCATGAGCCTAACAGATGGTTTTTATTGGATTAATGTAACTTCAATCTTGTTTGTAATTCAAAGAAAAGAAAAAAATACATTTATTTATGCCAGGTGTTGGTGCCTCATGCCTTTAATCTCTCTCTCGTGCCCTCGAGCACTCTGTGTGTCTGTGTCTTTCTCTCTGTGTATGTCTCAGTCTCTACTTCTATTTGTCTCTTTCTCTTTCTCTCCTTCTCTTTGGTAACAAGATCATAGGTCAGTTCCTGCTTAGAGTTGGCTGGGATTCTGATTTAATAAGGTAAAAACATGGGTGAGAAGACTTCTGCACTACGCCTTACTCTACATGAGTTTCACAGTTCTGCACTTGTAATCCTCAGAAAATTCCTGCTTACATCTGGGAAAGAAGCAAATTCATACTCAAAAGGTATCAAACATGGCTCATTGGTATTTGAGATATCACTAAACTGGGAAGGTTTTCTCAGTCTACACAGAAAATTATATCATTTTTGTGTGGTAGTTAATATTGATTTTCAATTTGGTAAGATCTAGATTCAGTAAAGGGACACTTCTCCAGGCACAACTGTGAGTGCTCAACTAAATCATATTATTCTTTGCAGTATGTTTGTGAGACATTAGCTTGTATATTAAGTTCATTGAGATGAGAAGTCTCTTCTCCCTTCCAGAAATGGTATTGGTACTAGGTTATATAATAAGGACTAACATTTATCATTCTGTGGCTCCTGACTATGAACACAGTGTGATTAAAGATAATAATAGAATCAACATATAATAGGGTGAAGGAATAGAAACTACCCTTGCTTACTATCTGGCTAAAACCCAGACTGTTTTAGAGTTTTCAGGGATTTTTCTGCCTCAATGCCTTGACTGACAATCCAAGATTGAAGGGCTCATGGAGAGCTGATGACTCTGTAACAGATTTGAAACACCTTCAGACAAGCCCTGAGAGGACACTGCTTGCAGTAGACACCTGAAGTTGTGGTAGATTCTGGAAACATAGGGTAAACTCCAGGTGTGGAATGGGACAGGCAAGGTAGTAAAACTGTGTGTGCCAGGGATGGCAAAGCCTGAAACATGGGGGTTCTCTAGTCCATGAGGGTCCAGAATATTATTAAAAACAGGAGCATAGCTTCCTGTATTCATTTCCTTAAATGTGATTGATTATTTGATATGCCCCTGCTCTTCTCTTTTTGAAAATAGTGGGAAGTTACTCACCTTTTTCACATAATGTACACCTAGAATACTGTAGACATTTTAAATGTTGGAATTTTACAATGCTATAGGATTTCATAATCTGAAAGTATCTCATATTACAATATATGTAGGACTTTGGGATCCAAGGAGGCAAATATCTTGTTTGATAGGGATACACCTTAAAATTATGAATCAAATTAATATTTTTCCTAAAAAACTACTTTGTATCAGGTTATGTTATCCATTTAACAGAAAGGAGACTAATCCACTTCTGTGTTTGGTACTCAAAATGAAAAGCACCTGGAATTCAATTCATGGACATCTGTAAGGCCTCCTAGTGAAACACTTTTCATAGAGATCTTTGAAATACAAGTTTGAGTATTACTCTGTTTCACTAATGTTTAAATCTTTACTGCTCTCTGTTACAGCAGTCCTGCTACCATATACATAAAACCACCAATGAACACTCTCAAGAGGTTGTCTTCATTTATCAGCATACTCATCCATACAAACTTAGAAAGAAAAAGTTGGAACAATGTATTTGAGATGATATGCAATAAAGAGAAAGGCGAAAGTGACATAATATCTTTTAAACAAAATGTATAGTAATGCATTTTAAATAAAAAGTGTAAGTAAAGAGATGGCTCAGCAATAATAACACTGTGTGTTGTTAAAGAGGAGCCAGTTTTCATTCCTAGAATCTACATGGAATCTAACCATTTGCTATGTCCATGCATCTCCTGCCTTTTTCGGGCCTCTATAGTGAATGTGCACAGACACCATGTAGGCAAAATATGCACATAACTAAAATTAAAAACAGGTTAAAAAAAGAAAATAATAGAATTCTCAACAGTGGTATCATAGTCCAAAGACAGAAAGTAGCCAGGGATAGTTAAGATGAACTCCCTTTTTTCCTGCATAGAAGAGGCAAAATCTCAGCAGAGACATCTGATGAAGAGCATTGACCACAGTGCAGATAGGTTGATTTTCCTAGAGGTTTTCTAGATTTGTTTTCTCTGTTCTTTGTTTTTGTGAGAATTGTGACATTGATGCATCTCATGACACATCATGGTTGACAGGTCACATAGGCTCTGAAGCAATCTACTATCACAGTGCCCTTTCCTTGATTTTCAGCAAAGACTTTGAGGTAAAACATACATAAGCCAGAGTCTTTCTTTGCATCCATTTTAAAATTTATATATGTTCTTGTGTGACTTTGAAGTGAAAATGTCCCTAAATGTCTCTGCTGTTACATTGTGATCATGTTCAGAAGTAGATTTTTTAACTGAGCCTAGGAAGAGAGTGATTCTACATGAACATATCCAGACCCTGTAAGTAAAATTCCCATGCTTCCTTATTATGAAAAACATTGTGGAAATAATTCCTATGATCTCCTTGCCTCCTGCAGGCAAGAAACTTTTGTCCTTTCTTCTATCTTGGCCTTTGTGATGGCTATTCTTGGTAGTCAAACTGACTACCTCTAGAATAATCTAATACACAGGGTATACCTGTGAGGGATTTTACTTAAAGGTTTTGAAATGCAGAAAGCTTTCATCCATCTGGATTTTTTGAGGAAGTAAGACCCCTGCTTTAATCTGGGTCAGATCTTCTTTTGGCAGCTACATATATAAAGTATATTGAAGGAGGAAGCACGTGGTCTTTGCCTGATTGCCCTTGCTTTGCCCGGGAATGCCATTCCTTGACTCTCTATAGAGCCCAGCTTAGGAATTCTTTTACATACTGAAGACAATCTCAGACATACAGCCTAATGAATTAAAGAACTACTGAATTATGGATCACAGCTTGTGGGACATGCTGATAAATTTCCTTTTTAAGTACATACAGAGAATTCTTTTCTCAGTTGTGTTTAAGCAGAGAACTTTGACTAATATTGCTCTGTTTGTTTCAGCTGCAGACAGAGTAAGATGTACTACTAGCTAAGAATAGTGCTCATAAAGGCATTCTTCCTTGCTCCATTTCCAAGTATTCAACTTATTGTGAAAACTACACTTTTTGTTATTGTTAAACTATCAAGAGACTGAAAAGAATTTCAGAACAAAACTCCATAATAGAAACATATTCAGAAGGTCATCCCCATCAGACCTGGTGCAGCCCTCCTGTGAGCCTCTGATTCTATTGGATATATTCTCCTATGACTTTTTTTCTAGGAAAATTTTAACTATGATTTGTTTGAAAGTATTTTCTGAGACTTTGACATGAGTTTATTCTCCTTCTGTTCCTATCATTCTTATGTTTGATTTTTCATAGTGTTGGAGAAGTTCTGGATGTCCATTTCATAAATCATACATGCAAAGCCTGAAATTCTCCGTTTCATGTTTTGTGTTCATTTGGTGAGGCTTGCGTCTGTAGGTCCTGTTTGATTACCTAGATTTTCAGTTCCAAAATTCCTTCAGTTGTCTTTTTTTAAATTTCCATTATCGGGTCATGAAAAAATTCATTCATTTCCATCAACTGTTTATTTGTTTTTTGAATTTCATTAACGGTTTTATTACTTTTCTCCAATATCTCAATTTTCCTTTCCCTGTATTCTTTAAGGGATTAATTCACTTCAACTTTAAGAACTTCTATCATCTTAATGTTGGTCTTAATTGTGCTTCAACTGTGTTGGATTATTCATAGCTTTCTATAGTAGGATAGCTGGAATCTGTTAGTGGCTTATTGCTCTGGTGCTTGTTGGTTGTGTCGTTTATCTTGCTTTGAGGTGACTGTGGATCTAGGTGCTGATTTCTCAGTTTTCCTTTGTTGGGAGGGTGTTTTTTCCTTGGCTTCTATTTGCTCTCTGATCTTCTGATCTGTGTGGCCTATGGTTGAACAGGGATTCTCACCCCAATTTCGGGGCTGGAAATCTTGCTGTAGGTGTGGTCTTTGTTCCAACAGGGAGTATCTGCCAAAGTTTGAGGCTGTAAAAAGGGAAGAGGGGAGAGAACCTGGTGATAGTGTTGAGGTGGTATGGAGAGACTGGGAGAGTCCTGTGGTCAGGCGGCCCATATGGACTTCTGGAAGATGGTGTATCATTTGAGCACAGGCTTTCCACTACTGTTGGCAGATACAACACAGAGATGAAGAGGGAATTGGATTGTAAATAGCGTTAGGGGTTATTGAAAGAATGGAGCAAGTCCACAGGAAAGGAACAAATGTATATTTCGTATAGCTGGCATGAACTCTGATCCCGCAGGGTTTCTCTGCCTCAGTTTGCCTACCAGATCTTCTGACTTGTGTGACCTGTACTTCAATAGAGGATATTAATCCAATTTGTTGGTGGGGACATGGATTTGGGGGTGGCAGAAAATGGGTTGTTGGGAGACTGTGTCTGGGAATGTGACCTGTCTTACCTGATATTCTGGCTGGTGTGACATGCACATGAGCAAGTGATGTCTTCCTGAGTTGGTGGCATGAATACAACCATATTCCTCTTATTCTGAATGGGAATATGTGCTGTGCCTCTCTGTGTAAGTTGAAAATCCTTATTTAGTTTCTTGATTATACAAAATGTGACAGTCAAGAGATTGTTTTGAGTATCAGAAGAGAATTTGGAAATTTGAGCTTTTTGGGCTATTACAGGTTATGTGGATAAATGAACTTGGAGTAAATACACAGCTTCCCATACCTCCACTCATTCCAGCCCTCTCTCCAATCTCCATTCCCCAAAATCCACTGCTATTCTGTTTCTCTTCAGAAAAGAGAAGGCCTCCCAGGGATATCAACCAAACCCATCATGACAAGGTGCAATAAATCTAGGCACAAACCCTCATATAAGGCTGAGCAAGGTAACTAAGTAGAAGAAAGTGTCCCAAGAGCAGGCGAAAGAGTCAAAGACACCACAAGAGCTACTGGTAGGAATCCCAGAAACACACCAAGCTAAACAACCATAGCATGTTTGCAAAGGACCTGTCACAGAGCCATGCAGGCTCCAAGATTGCCACTTCACTTTCTCTAAGCCCCTATGAGCCTTGCTCAGTTTATTCTGTGGGCCATATTCTCCTGGTATCCACAAACCTTCTGGATCCCACAATCCTCACCGACTACTTCCACAGTATTCCTAGAGCTGAGGCTAATGTTTGGGTAGGCATCTCTGCGTGTGCTCCTATCAGCTACTGGGGGAATCCTCTATGATAACAACTGGGCTAAGCACCAATTTAAGATTATAGCAGAATATAGCTAAGAAATCAATTCTTTCATTGATTTATTTCTTGACCAAATTTATTTTGTTCTATCCTAGTTCTCTAAGACATTCAAGTTCTGAGTCCTTGGCCTACCAGGTAGTTTCAGTCATAGTTTTCCTCTCAGAGTTAGAGCTTCAAGTTAGAGCAGTCATTTGTTGAACACTGCAGAAGATCTGAGCCAACTTTGCACCAGCATATTTTGCAGGCAGGAAAAGTGTGGTGCTTAAGTTTTGTGGCTGGCTTGGTGTCCCAATCCAATCATTGAGAACCTTATGTAGTTAGTGATGATGGCTGGTTCAGCCTCTCTATTCTTGATCACTAGGAATCCTCACTAAGGTCACCCTTGTAGTTTACAGGAAGTTCACACTGCACTGTTTCCACAATCCCTGCTAAAAGCCCCTCCCCCCCATTTCAGTAATCTCTCCCTGTCTTTCCCTCGTTCCCTTCCTTACACACCTGGTCTTTTCTGCCTCTAGTGCACCCACAAAAATCTCAATTTTATGTTCCCAGAGAGATCCATGCATCTGCCCTGTAAATGGAGTTCTTATTTTGTCTGAATAATAAAAACCTTGAGTCAGATATAGAGGAAAATGCTGAGAGATGAGCCAGAAAAAGCAAACCAAACCACTTTTACCTCAACCGTTTCCCATTGGAAAAGAGCTAGTTTCTGTTTCTCTCTGCTTATATCCTCTCTCTGCCTAGCCATCTCACTTCCAATCTATGTGCAGCCAATTCACTTCCTGTTTCTGCCAGCCATCTCACTTCCTGTCTGTCTGTACAGACCTGTAGACTTCTATGGTTAGCTAGTGGCAAGCTCCATCATTTGTTCTTCAGAGAAGCTTCATTTATTAAAAGACGATATCACCACACTCTACTAAAGCTGT
This sequence comes from Cricetulus griseus, assembly GCF_003668045.3. Taxonomy (NCBI): domain Eukaryota; kingdom Metazoa; phylum Chordata; class Mammalia; order Rodentia; family Cricetidae; genus Cricetulus; species Cricetulus griseus. The sequence goes on along the minus strand of NC_048602.1, from coordinate 18,348,731 downwards.
TCTTGCTACTTATCTTCTCTGCATCTATGGATTTTACAGTGATTAACTCTGATCACTGGGATTGTATTTTACTTAACGGCTAGTATCTATTTATAATTGAGTTCCTCATGTTTGTCCATGTGCTTATGGGTTGCCTCACTCAGGATAATGCAGAACCCAAGAAAGTAGACAACAACAAAACAAATATTCAGATTATAGTAGAATACATCTCTTAGTAGAATGCTCAGTAGAGGAATCTAAAATGCCTAAGAAACACTTGAAGAAATGTTCACCATCCTTAGCCATCAGTGAAATCCACATCAAAACTACATTGAGGTATTTGTCATCCAGCTGTCAGAATGATTAAGATAAATAACACAAATGACACCTAATGTTAGCAATGGCAGTAAGCAAGGAGATTCACTGTTGTAAGTGTAAACTTGTTCAACCACTGTGGAAATCAATATGCAATCCTCAGAAAATTTGGAGTCAATCTACCTTAACACCTAGATATAACACTTTTGGGCATATACCCAAAAGATGCTCCTATATCCTACCACAAAAACACTTTCACAACTATGTTTGTAATGGCTTTATTCGTAATAGCCAGAAACTGCTATGTCTGTGAGAGAATGTGTTGATTGGTGTAAAAAGGCTTCTCCATGGAGGACAGCAATACCCCTAAGAAAATGGGACTAGGTCAGTCAAGTAATGAAACAGGCAGAAACTTTCAAGGAGTTCATTGTAATTATAGAGAAGGTTATTGCTATGTAGTGGAAGCCTATCAAGGTTCCCTAAGAGTAAGATAACAGCCTGCTACATCTTTGATTTATGGAATAAGTAAGCAAATTGACTCATAGTCCCAGGAAGCAACTTCATACAAAACCTGCTACACCTAGTCCAAGCCTGTTAGAGTCCATCTCCATTAAGAAGTCAAATTTTGCAGGATCGCTCATGTGTTAGTCCTGCATACAAGAAAGAATCAAATTTAAGGACATTGGTTCTTAATCTGTAGTTTCATTTCAGCATAGTTACAGGAATCTATGTTTGACAGAGTTAGAAACCCAGTGAGGAGACTGAGAGTTCATTGCATGAAACTGTGAGAATTGAGGCTCTTATTGAGGTTGTTGTTTTCTTTGCTCTTTTGGTGGCCTTCCAGCTAGTTTTCGAATAAATCATACACAGAGAGGTTTATTCTTATAAATCCATGGCCTTACCTTAGCCAGTATTTCTTAACTTAAATTATCCTGTTTCTATTGCGTGCACTCAAAGATGATCTGTAGTCTGTAAGGCTAAGATTTCTTTATTGAGATAAACACCAGCCCAAACACAAGCCAGAGTGTGCCCAGAGGCTGCAAGCTAGCATGGCCAGAGAGAGAGGCATCCACATGTTCGTGGCCTCTTAAGAATTCTCTCCGAGTCATCCTCGACCTCCCCTGACTACTATGGCCAGGCACACCTGTAGGGGCTACTAGGAGGCAGGGTTACAGTGTCTCCCTACATGTTTCTCTTTCGCATATGGGCTTTTGTCTTTCCCTATTCCGTATACCTTTCTTTACTTCTTAGTCCATGGCTTTCAATGTGTCTGAGCGGCTGCCTGCTGGTGTCCTCTCCTATTCTAACTCCTTCCTTTTAACCTCTCAGATTTCTCTCCCCTTTCTCCTCTCCTCCTGCAATCATTTCCTGTCCTTTCCTGCCAAGGTATTGGTCGTTCAGTTCTTTATTAGAACATTAGGTGTTTTAGTCAGGCAAAGAATCACAACTTCATTAAACAAATGCAGCATAAGCAAAAGGAACACATCTTCACATCATTAAACAACTGTTCCACAGCAGAAACAGAAGTAACACACCTTAACATAATATTCTACAGTTCCCCGTTTTAATTGAAATCAAAAGAAATGTTTCAGTTTGAATATACTAAAACTATATACAACATAAAAAATTATCAAGTAAGGATTTATTTGCATTTTGTAAATTCAGAGAAAATAATCTATTACCAAACTTACCTTGGTGAACCCAAAGTTTTGTAACTACCTTTCTTCAAAAATTAAAAAAATAACCTGTAATTATAACTATCCAGTGTTCTATTCCTTCCAAGACCAAAGAAGGAATTATTACTACCTAACTAAACAGGAAGTGCATTGCAGGCAACTTCCCAGACTTTGCAAATGACAGAGACATCTGGCTGCCTCAAAAGTTACACAAATTTTTTCTGAAACATTGGGCACACATCTTTATTCTTCAGGTCTAGTGTATCTAGCAGACACCTCAGTGAAGCTGTAAAGTTGAAAAACTCTTCTGCCTGTATTGGCAAACTTCATCAGTTGCTTTTCTCTGTATCCAGCATAATTTGTCACAGACTCTTTTGTGAAGCTACTATTTAGAACTACTATACTGCCTTGTTTTTCCAAAGTTCAACAGGCTTTTTAAGTGAGATGCAGTCCAATCTGCACAACACATTGTCAACAGTCAAAGGAAAGAACGGATTCTTTGCCAAGTGGCTAACCATGACACCAGGATAGCAATCTCAATAAGAAGTTTCTTCAATGCCTGTCATCCCTGATGTAAATTGGTACTGCCAGGAGCAGATGTGTCTCGTTGTCAGGAAAAGTCCATAGTTAACAAAATATTTTAATGCCATATTCTGTAGGCATTTGAAGTGTTTGAAAAACCATTTATCTATCTAAAATATATCTCTATAGGATCTTGAAAATGTACCTAACATATCTACAAATTTGATTTTTATAGATGAGTACTTCCTGGACTTTGTTTCTTGATTACCTTAAAGTACGTAATAACAGCTTTCATGATATAGTATTTTACATTATATTTTAAATTAACTACATAAGTACAATACAATAAACTCGAGTGGAGCTTATCAGAATCTCCTGGCCCAGCAACTGCACACCAGTAAACCCATCCCTGCAACCCCAGCCATTCAGAGTCTGACTACATTGTGGTGCTAGTCCTGGCTCCGTGCATGGTTAGAGGAGAGGCATTGAACTTTTGGACCTGCTTGCACCCACCAGAAGAGAACCATGAACCTGTACACACCAGAAGAAGGAGAGACCCCCTGGTACCCACTGTAAGAAGGGATGGAAAGATGACAATATAAGAACACATTTAACAACAGAAAGACCAATATGATGCAACCAGGGTCTGGGGACTCTACACCAGCAAGACCTGAGCATCCCAACACAGATGAAGCAGAAAAGAATGACCTTAAAAAAACCTTTATGGAGATGACAGAGACCCTCAAAGAGAAAATGAGAACATCCCTTAAAGAAATGGAAGAAAAACAAAGAAAAAAATCAAGAAATGGAGGAAAAGACAAACCAAAAAGATGCAAGAAATAAATCTCTTAAAGAAAACAAGGAAAGCTAAGAAAAAAAAACAAGTGAACAATTCCAACAGTTCAAGGCTTGAAAGATAAATTAGAGACAGTTAAAAAATAAAACACAGTCTGAGGGAATAGTGGAATTAGAAAAGCTGGGTAGACTATCAGTAACTACAGATGTAAGCATAACAAACAGAATACAAGAGGTGGAAGAGAGAATCTCAGCCATTGAAGATACACTAGGAGAAATAGATTCATCAACCAAAGAAAATCTTTTTTTAAAAAAAGATTTTTATTTCAGAGGAAGAATAGAAGATAACAAGAATGGAGATACCATAATAGAGGGAGAAATTTTAGGTTTACAGAGAAATCAGGCACTAGGGAGATGTCTGGAGATCTACAAAGATGACACCCATTAACAATCTAAGCAACAGAGGAGAGGCTACCTTAAATGCCCTCCCCTGATAATGAGATTGATGACTGACTTATAGGCCACCTGATAGCCCTCATTCAGCAGCTGGTGGAAGTAGAAGCCAACACCCACAACTAATCACTGAACTGAACTGAAATCCAGATGCAGAGAAGGAAGAGTGAAGAGCAAAGGGGTCCAGACCAGGCTGATGAAACCCACAGAAACAGCTTACCTGAACATCAGGGAACTCTTGCTCCCCAGACTGATAGCTGGGATACCAGCATGGGGCCGATCCAGACCCCAGGAACATGGGTTTCAGTGAGGAAACCTCGGAAAAATACTGTACCTCCTGTAGTAGTTCAGTCCTTATCCCTAGCATAGGTGTGGACTTTGGGAGCCCATTCTACATAGAGGAATACTCCCTGAGCCAAGACATATGGAGGTGGGCCTAGGCCCTATCCCAAAGGATACGATAGACTCTGATGACACCCTATGGAAGGCCTCACCCTCCGGGGGAGCAGAAAGGATATGTGATAGGTAGGGTTTTAGTTGGGGGGATGGTAGGGGAAGATGGGAGGGAGAGGGAACTGGGATTGTCATGTAAAGCAATCTTGTTTCTAATTCAAATAAAATAATCTGAAAAAAATGATTTTATTTATTTATTATGAATACAACATTCTGCCTCCATGTATGCCTGCATGCCAGAATAGGGCACCAGATCTCATAACAGATAGTTGTGAGACACCAGGTGGTTGCCGGGAATTGAATTCAGGACATCTGAAAGAGCAGCCAGTGCTCTTCACTTATGAGGCATCTCTACAGCTCTGACCAAAGAAAATCTTAAGTCCAACAAATCCCTAACACAAAATATCCTGGAAATATGGGACACCATGAAAAGGCCAAACCTTTGAACAACAGGTATAGAAGAAGGTGAAGAAAACCAGTTTAAAGGTGCAGAAAACATTTTCAACAAAATCATAGAAGAAAACTTCCCTAACCTGAACAAAGTCATACCCATGAAAGTACAAGAAACTTACTGAACACCAAATAGAGTGGACTAAAAAAAAAAATGTCACCTCAACACATAATAATCAAAACACCAAACATACAGAATAAAGAAAGACTATTAAGAGCAACAAATGAAAAATACCAAGTAAAATATAAAGGCAGACCTATTAGAAGTACACCTGACTTCTCCATAGAAACTCAGAAATCCAGAAGGTCCCGAATAGATATTACACCAACACTAAGAGACCATGGATGCCAGCCTAGACTATTATATCCAGCAAATGTTTCAATCACTATAGATAGAGAAAACAGGATATTCCATGACAAAACCAGATTTAAACAATACCTGTACACTAATCCAGCCATAAAGAAAGTTCTGGAAGGAAAACTCCAACCCAGAAGATAACCACATTCACAAAAACATAGGCAGTAGATAATTCCACTTTACCAAAAGCCAAAAGAAGAAAGTGGGGAAATCCACACACTATACAACCACCAGCAAAAATCTAAAACACACAATCAATGGTCATTAATTTATTTTAATATCAATGGTCTTAACTCCCCGATAAAAGACACAGGCTAACAAAATGGTATGAAGACAAAATCCATCCTTCTGATTCATACAAGAAACACACCTCAACTTCAAAGACATATGTTACCTCAGAGTAAAGGCTTGGGAAAAGATTTTCCAATCAACTGGACCCAAGAAACAATCTGGGCTAGAAATCCTAATATCTAACAAATTAGACTTCAAACTAAAATCAATCAAAACAGATAAAGAAGGTAATTTCATATTCATCACTAGAAAAATCCACCAAGATGAAGTCTCAATTCTGAACATCTATGCCCCAAATACAATGACACCCACGCTTTTAAAAGAAACACTTCTAAAACTCAAATCACACATAAAACCTCACAAACTTATAGTGAGAGACTTCAACACCCCATTATCACCACAAGACAGGACCACCAGAGAGAAACTTATAAAGAAACAAAGGAAGTAATAGAAGTTATGACCCAATTGTGTTAACAGACATCTATAGAACAAAGCATCCAAACACAAAGGAATATACCTTTTTTTCAGCACCACATGGAACCTTCTCTAGAATCAACCACATACTCTGCAACATAGCAAACTTCAACAGACACAAAAAATTGGAATAATCCCCTGTATCTTATCAGAATACCATCGTTTAAAGGTAGAATTCAACAATAACCCAAACTACAGAATCCCTACAAACTCATGAAAATTGAACAATGCACAATTGCACCATTCCTGGGTCAAGGAAGAAATAAAAAGAAAAATATAGACTTTCTAGAATTCAATGAGAATGAAGACAAAACATACCCAAACTTACAGGACACTTTGAAAGCCGTATTAAGAGGAAAGTTCATAGCACTAATTGCCCACATGAAGAAACTGGAGAATAAGTCACACTAGAGAAATAACAACACACCTGAAAGCTCTAGGACAAATGAAGCAAAGTCACCCAGCTGGAGTAAACACCAGGAAATATTCAAATTGAGAGCTGAAATGAATAAAATAGAAACAAAGAAAAAAATACAATGAATCAATGAAACAAAGAGTTGGTTCTTCAAGAAAATTGCCAAACCTTTATCCATATAATAACTAAAAGAAAGAGAGAACATGCAAATTAACAAAATCAGAAATGAAAAGGGGACATAACATAGGACACTGAGGAAATCCAGGGAATCATCAGGTCATACTTAGAAAACCTGTACTCTACAAAATTTGAAAATTTAAAGAAATCAACTATTTTCTGGATAGAATCACTTACCAAATTAAATCAAGAATAGGTAATCAATAAAAATAGACCTTTAACCCCTAACGAAATAGATGCAGTCATCAAAAGTCTACCAACCAACAAAAGCTTTGTTGGAGTAGGTATGTCCTTGTTTGAGGAAGTGTGTCACTGAGGAGGTGGGTCTGTTGTTTCATAAAAGCTCTACCCGTGCCCATTCACTTCCTATAGCCTTCTCAATATGTAAGCAACCCAATTAAATGTCTTTCTTTATAAGAGTTGCACTGGTCATGATGCCACCTCACAGAAATAGAAACCCTAAGACAGAAGTTGGGATCACAACTATGATATTACTTTAGAAGACATGACCATGTTTTGAGTGAGGAATTTGGACTTTTGTATTTTGTGTTAGGAATACAGTGGAATGCTTTAAGTATTGCAAAGTCAGCCATACCAATAGGAGACTGGAAGATGGCTCCATACTCTGGAGTATGGCTCAAGAAGTTTCAATGAAAATAATTTTAGTATGTTGCTTAGACACCAGACTTGCAATATTTTAGTAAAGAATGTGGGTGGTTTGCCCTTGTCTGAAGAGTTTACCTGAAGCCAAATTGAAAATTTTTGAATTAATTCCATTGGCAAAGGAAATCTCAAAACAGACTATAGAAACACTGTTATTTATTATCTACTGTTCATACCTGGTGCCTTTTTATTGTAAAGGCACCAGCTGAGAAAACACACACACACACACACACACACACACACACACACACACACACACACACACACACACACACACATCACATATCATATATTATATTTTGAGTAGAAAATAGCACCAAGCAGTAAAATGGAACTAAGTCCTGGTTTAAGGAGATAAATGAGGTGGAGTAAACTATGTGGTAACCTCAGGGCAAGATCACAGAGTGGTTTCCAACTTTTGAAAACCAATTAAAGAAAAGCTTAGAGATTGGCATGGTGGCACATGCATAATACGAAGAAGCAGGTGGAACTCTAAGTTTCATGTCAGCCAGATGTGTAGTGTAAATACCGATAGAGCCAAGCCAAGAAAAACATAAATCTGGTGAGGATGTAATTGAATCAGAAGACTATCTGTTGGTGCCAGCAAGCAGAATATTTTGCAGCCTGATTCTGGTTTTAGAGTCAAGGATAGAAGAAAGGCATTATGAAACTTTCTCCCATCACAAAGTAAAGAGATAACCATGCAATTCAAATCCATGAAAGTACACAGAGAAAAAGATACATGGGAATCTGTATACTTTAATTTTAAGCAACAGCACGTTCCCCACATTCTACACACAAAAAAAATTGTCTGTTCTATAAATCATTTCCGTCTGTCCTTAGTGTGCCAAGTGCTAAAGTGTGCTTACACAGAGATTTTCTTTTGTTTGGTGACAAGACTGCTTAACAATCTCATAAATCTTAGGACATTCAAATGTAAAGACTGAACATCTGCCATACAGACTGCTTCCTCTGTTCTTTGTGGCCCAAGGTCAGAATGTTATTGGGTCAGGTTCAATTTGTGCTTTTTTCTAAAACAAAAATGTTAGTAATCTAGACTGTACTAATTTAACAATGAATAAAGAAACTTGAATACTCTATTTCCATCTTGCACTTCTGTAACCTGATATCCATGACAGGAATTAGTAATCCCTGCATATCTTCCTACCTAGAAAGAAAAAAGACAGAAAAATGGGAAGTGTAAAAATTTCAATATTAATTTGAAATTATAATTATTACTATGTCACTCCTTAAAAAATCAAGATAATATAGTATATATTTGCAACTTAATGTAGTATCATATAATATGTTCATATAGTATGTTTTTGAGCAAATGAACTAATGAAGAATTGGTTGTCAAAGAGTACTTATATTTATGTGGATTTTGCAAACAATACAATTTTCAAGAAGAAAAACAGATAGTTGAATGGAAGTGTCTTCATTAACAACCAAAGGTATTAAATTGGATGAAAGAATGTGGTATTTAGGCTTGGGTAGACATAGCATTTGATAGCGAATCCAAAATACACATTTTCACTGTTCAAAAGAAACTTCAGAGAGAATTTATTCATTTGCCTAACTGCCAAACTGTGAAATAATGAAATTTTATATTGGAACATGGAAACCAAAGGGAATGCTTCTTTGGAGACATTGGTGAGGCATCAATTTCCTGCTGTGCCATGGCTGTAGGCAAGTATATTACTTACCCAGTGTGAGAAGAAATACTTTCAGCTGGGGCTACCACTCAGATTCCACCCACTTTTTCAAATACAGGTTTCTGTTTTATTTTAATTAACAGCCAGACTCAACTTAAAATGCATGTGCACAATATAAGAAGGATGCTGAAGTCACAAACCCAGGTTCTAGAGATAACCAACATCTGCTGCAATAACAGACGCTCACAATGCTGGAAAGGAAAAACTAAGGGTTGATGCGTCTGTAAAAGTTCATGGTTTTTATATCTCTCCTGGGGCACAACATGCCAAATGATGACATTTTCAAGCTCTTTTCCTGAGTGTGATAGAATATAATGCAGGTGCTGCTGCCTTTACACACAGAATAGTATCAGGAAGGTAAAACTTTAAGATAAACTTCTTGACAGGATCCATAAAGAAAAGGATTGACAGGTGGCTTGTTCTCAGGTAAATGTATGCACAAGGTTGGGACAGGTTGACAGTCCACAGAGAAATACTTCATTATCAGAGCTCAACATTCACTATAGTTCCTCACAGAAAAAAATCTGTTTTTGTATTTTATATGTTCAATATAAATTCTTTATTGTCACCTTCATTTTTATGCTTTATCTTGCTTTCTACTCTTCTTTGTCTCTTGTATTTTCCAGTATGAGTTATCTACATTAATGCATGTCCTGTAAGACTTACAGATTTCTGATATTAGAGATGAATATTGAAAGCTAATTCCTCCTGAGGAAAACCTCAGTCATTAATTATCAGCGAAAGAAGGCACAAATTTCATGACGATTTTAGATATTGTCACTTTGATCTCTGTTAAAAAGTCACACAACATCCTCCCTCTTAATGTAATATTTGAAAATTGTAGGTTGATTACCGTTAACACAGCAAGTTCTTTAAATAATCATTTCTTTGAGCGATTGAGGTCTCAATTCATCATAACAAGGGGAAAACATTTTCACTTCAGAATCAGTTGACTTTCAAGGATGTGGCCATCAATTTCTCAGTGGAGGAATGGGAATGCCTGGACAATTCTCAAAGAGATTTCAACAGAGATGTCATGTTGGGAAATTATAGCCACCTGGTTTCTGTAGGTGAGAATAAATTCTTTTCTGCTTGTTGATTAACAAAAGGATTTTCTAACAACTTGTATTAGTATGTTGAATTGTTTTCTATGAATGAATCCTGGCACCCAATTATCCCTAGGTATTGGTGAGTGTAATATTAAGTGCAATTTTTCTTACATCGTCTTAAATGTTCTTTTAGTTTAGCTTAACAGTTAACTCAGTCCCATATGGTGTTTTCTGTAGTCTTTCAGTAGCAATAATATGCGAATACAGTTTGAATCCAACAGTTTTAGTTGTGTAATTGTGTAATGGAAGGACAGTTGAAGGTATACAAAATTAAAATTAATTTCTTAAAATTCTACAACACCTGTCAAGTATGCACTAAAGATTTCACTTACGAGTCTTTCCTTATGTTCCTTTATATGCCCTGAGTAAATGCCTGTGTTACAATCCAACTCTTTTCCACTCATGTTAAAAAAATAAAACCTCTCATATGTCTCTGTTAATTCCTAGGCCTTTCCGAATCAAAACCAGAGCTAGTCACCTGTCTTGAACAAAACAAAAACCTTGGGTGTTGAACTGGAGGAAGCAGATCGCTTGGAACCTGGTAAGTGGAAAGGGAGCAATGGTTCATGTGTGGAATAGAAAACGAGGAGAAATCAACAATTACTGTTCAATCAGCCCTGCTCTTACTAGATGTGATACCCGAGAATTTCTTTCAGAATTCTATACTAGCATCTAGCACATGGCATTAAAATAAAACTATGTTGTTATACCCATAGCATTGTGCCTCACTCATTCTTCACTAGAGAATTTTTCTTGGCTTTCCCTCATTTCATCAGAATGGTGCTTCGATAACATTTAGTATGCCGATAGCAATTTGGCAATGTATGTGTGGCTTTATTTTGTGTACACTATATGTCTGATTTTTTCTGCTGTATGTCAGTTATCACTGACATAAATGAATTCTTTTTCTGGTAGTTTTTATATTTTTGAATAGTTTTACATTATATTTTGACAAATTTATCTCCTTTCTTTTATTTCCTCCATACCATTCTTACTGCACTAACCCAATGTCACAATTCCACCTCCCCATTTCATTTTCTCTATTATAAAATGATCAGAATACAGATTTTAGAAGTAGAGGAAGATTTTGCTGGCCAAGTATTGGAACACAATATTTGAATGTGGTTGCTATACCCCGGGGTTGAGCAGCTGAAAAGGAATTTTCCTACTCCTGGAAGCTAGAGACCACACATATGTTCTTGTCAATGGGTTGTGACTTTGTATCTTCTTTCAATGTGCAAGCTGAGATATTGGTTGTCTTGTACTTGTGTGGGTTTTGGCCTTGCTGTCATAGATTTGGTAATTGTATGTTCCCTGATCTTACAATGTTTGCAAACTTGTGCTTCACTAGAGTCATTTAACCTTTCTTTCCTTTATGTTCTCTCTGCATTCGTTTATTCCATTTATTCATAGGTACCTGCACACTGATGGGAGGGTTAAGATAAAAGAATCTCAGATAGGGCTTAGTTCTCAAAAATCTCCATATTAAGCCTCTCTAGTGAAGGATGAGTGAGGCACAATGCTATGGGTATAACAATATAGTTTTATTTTAATGCCATGTCCATTAAACAGAATAATAGTAGTTTTTATCGAGGACCTATGGTCAATTTGGTGTGTTTCTTGGCTACAATATCAGTGTCAAATATGGGTTCCAACAATGGAGTTGGCATTAAGACAGTCACAGACTTATTGCTTATTGCCAATACAGCTGTGACCCTCTTTCGAATATCTGTAGGTCAGTCAGAATATGTGGTTACATGATCATTAACTTGGAAAATTGATGACTACATACTACATAGTACCTTCTAGCGTTATGAATGTATTTCAATAGGGTTGAAGTGTCTGGTTGAATACAAATTTGATTATCTCCCCATTCAATGTTTTAAGCATTCAGTTATAGTCATTCGTTTCCTGATGGTAAATAATTATAAATGCAAAATCCTCTATGGGGTGTAACAACAAAAAATAATGCAACCCATTACTTGAACCAGATCATTTATTGATTGGCACATGATTTCAAGTTTTGGGTATTGTCTACACTGTAGAGACAAATGAATGGCTCCACCTCTTTTGGTCTTTCAATATGGCATAGGTACACATACCACCAACTCTGGGAAGTAGAATGTGACATTCTGCCCATACACCTTTCTTGTCTCAGTAAAAGGTAAATCTGTCCTGGAAATGTCTCGGTGTATTGTGGTAGGAATGTGCCATGTTCTGCTGAAGCCTGAATGCCACAGAAGGAAGAAGCCATTTTTTTTTAATTTATTTATTAGTTCTAGTTAGGGAACAAGCTTGTTTCACATGCAAGTCCCCTCTCCCTCCCCTCACCCCCATGCCTCCTCCCCCACCCCCAACCTACCCCCCACCCCATCCACCCACCACTCCCCAGGCAGGGTAGGGCCCTCAACGGGGGCTCTGCAAAGTCCACTAAATCTTCCTGTGCTGGTCCTGGGCCCTTCCCCATGTGTCCAGGGCCAGAGTGTAACCCTTCAAGTGGGATGGGCTCTCAAAGTCCCTTCTTACACAAGGGAAAAAATACTAATCCACCACCAGAGGCTCCCTGGAGTGCAGAGGCCTCCTTATTGACATCCATGTTCAGGGGTCTGGATCAGTCTTGTACTGGCCTCCCAGACAGCATCTGGGGTTGATATTCTCTCCCTTGTCCAGGCCAACTGTTCCTGTGGGTTTCTCCACAGAAGGAGTACAGACTCCTTCGCTCTTCATTCTTCCCTCTTTTCAACTAAATTCCTGATTTCAGCTCAGTGTATATCTGTGGATGTCTATCTCTGAGAAGCCATTTCTTAAAGGAGTCACACATATTATCACAAACAGCAACACGTGCTATCTGAAAATTTGTGCCTACCTCGCTGTTTTTTAGGCTTTATGTAGAAATTATTTTCAAATGTTTTGTACCCATTGTATTTTTGGTTGTGGGCATAGCCTTTAACATCTAAGCTATTACTCCAGCCCATTGGTACCAATTGCAGAGGGAGACTTTTCTCTGTCTGGGTCTTAGTCCTACTAGACTGGTTTCTCTCCACACTCTGGGTCCCCAGGGTTAATTATGAAATAACCAATCTAACTAATAAACTCTACTTAAAATTGTTTGGCCAAGGACTTAAGCTTCTTATTGACTAATTCCCTCTAATAAATTAACCCATTTCTATTTTTTCTCACTTTTTATTTTAATTAAAAACAATTTTATTTTATATTTCAATCCTTTTTCCTACACTGGGGAATAATCAAACACAGACCCATCATTTGAGACAGAACCGAGGCCCTCCCTATAGACCCAGGCTGTGCAAGGTATCCATCCACAGTAAATGGGCTCCAAAAACCCAGTTCAAGCACTAGAGATAAATACTCTTCCACTCCTTGCAGCCCAATATATGACCCAAATCCCACAACTGACACCCACCTTCATGGGCCTTGTTCACTCTCATGCAGGTTCCCTACCTGTCCATCTGGAGTCCTTGAGCTGCCACATGTTCAGGTCACCTGTTCCTGGGGGATTACACAACATGGTTTTGTCCAATTTGCTCATCATACATACCGCCCTCTCTACAAATGGACTCAAGAAGTTCAGCTTTACCGTGAATCTCTACTTCTGCTTCCATTAACTACTGGAATAAGGTTCATTTAAGTTATTGATCAACCATTTAATGTCCCCTGTGGAGGCCTCACTATCCCTGGGCAGGAGGTGGGGGAGGGGTTGGTGGCAAACATGGGAGGATGGGAGGGCGAAGGCATGGGGGTATGGATATGTAAATATGAGTCCCTCTAAAATAAAAAAGATAAAACATTTTTAAAAATTAAATATAATTTTGTTCTTTAAAGACTTAAAGTTTTTCTCACCCAGGAGTTTCATTTGTTTGGTTAGAGCTACCTCAAGATATTTTGTGTTGCTTGTGGCTACTGTGAAGGATAATGTTTCTCTGATTTCTTTCTCAACCAATTTATTACCTATAAATAGGAGGGCTACTGATTTTTTGTGAGTTAATTTGTATCCTGCCACTTTGCTGAAGGTGTTTATCAGTTGTACGAGTTCTTGGTAGAATTTTTCTTGTCACTCACGTAAACTATTATATCATCTGTCATTTAGTGAATGTTTGACTTCTTACTTTTAAATTTGTATCCCCCCGATCTCCTTTTGTTTTCTTATTGCTCTAGCAAGTACTACAATCACAATGTTGAACAGATAAGGAGGCAGTGGATAGCCTTGTCTTTTTTCTCAGTTCAGAGGACTCAATCACACTGAGTTTCTCTCCATTTAGCTTGATGTTGACTGTTGTCTTGCTGTAGGTTACCTTTCTTATGTGTAGGTATGTTCCTTTTATCCATGTTCTATCTAAGACCTTTATCATGAAGGGGTGCTGAGTTTTGTCAAAGACTTTCTCAGTGACTAATGAGATGATCATGTGTTTTTCTTTTTTCCAGTTTATTTATATGGTAGATTACATTGACAGATTTCATATGTTGAATCATCCTGAATCTCTGGGATGAAGCCTACTTGATCATGGTGGATGATCTTTCCGATGTGTTCTTGGTTTTGGTTTGCCTGTAGTTTATTGAGCATTTTTGTATCAATGTTCATGAGGGAGATTGTTCTGTAGTTCTCCTTCTTAGTTGTGCCTTTGTGTGATTTGTTTACCAAGGGAATTGTAGGCTCATAAAATGAGTTTGGCAATGACCCTGCTGTTTCTATTGTGTGGAAGAATTTGAGAAGTATTAGTATCATCTGTTCTTTGGATTTCTGTTAAAATTCTGCACTAAAACTGTCTTACCTGTGCTTTGTTTGGTTGGGAGACTTTGAATGACTGCTTCTATTTCATTAGTGTTTTTCATATATTTAAGTTGTTTATCTCTTCTTGATTTAATTTTGGTATGTGATTCATGCCAAGAAAATTTTCCTTTTTCTTTAAATTCTCCAATTTTTGGAGTGTATGTTGTCAAAATATGACCTGATGATTCTCTATATTTCCTCTGTGTCTGTTACTATGTCCCCATTTTTATTTCTGATTTTGTTAATTTGCATACGCTCTGTCTTTTTGTTAGCTTGAATAAAGGTTTGTCTATCTTTCTCATTTTCTCTAAGAATCAACTCTTTGTTTCATTGATCCTTTGTATTGTTTTCTTTGTTACTATTTTATTGTTTTCAGCCCTCAGTTTCATTATTTGCTGGTTCATCTATTCCTCCTGGGTGACTTTGCTTCTTTTTCTTCTTGAGCATTCAGGTGTGCTGTTAAGTCCTTAGTGTGAGTGGTCTCCAGTTCCTTTATGTAGGCAGGCACTTAGTGCTTAGCACTGTTTTCAAAGTGTTCCATAAGTTTCGGTTTGTTGTGCATTCATTTTCATTGAATTATAGGAATTCTTTGGATTCTTTATTTCTTTGTTGGAAGACTTGGGTTTCAGGACAAGGTTTTTCTGTGTAGCTTTAGAGCCTATGCTGGCTCAAGCTCTATAGACCAGCCTGGCCTTGAACACACAGACTTCCACCTGCCTCTGCCTGCTGAGTACTGGACTTAAAAGTGTGTACAACCACCACTCAGCTCTTTATTTCTTCCTTGCCCCAAGATGATACAATTGATCATTGTTCACTTCTCATCAGTTTGTAGGCTTTCTGTCTTGGTGCTTGCTCTTCCTCTCCCAGTGGGGTTGGGGCTAAGCTCTGTTGGTGGCAGATGCAGTGCTGGATGTTTTGTCAGGGAAGGAGGCTGCCTCCAGCTCATTGGGCCTCCAGGTGTGGGTGTGGGTGTGGGTGTGGGTGGAGTGCTCCCAGTAACTCATCTTTCCCAGTGGAGGTGGGACAAAAGTTTCATTGCAGCAGATACATTACTGGAAGGCATGGCTTGTGGGAAGGCTGTGCCCAGATCTCTGGGGCTTTGTTGGGCAGGGGTGGGGCCCTCAATGTACCCCAGGCAATTATAACCTAGAGGTTCGGGAGCCACAGTGTGTGGGGAGGCACTCACCTCTTTCCGTGGGGGTGGAGACAAGGCACCAGTGGTGGCATATATGGTCCTGGAATTTTGGCTTGTCAACCCATTACTATTAATTTGTGGTTTTGGCTCACATAAGTGATACCCTGGCATGCTACCTCCCTGGTGGCTATATGGCATCTCCCAATACTGTCTTCCTTCTCAGTACCTCTTTGTTTGGTATTGCTGCCTAGCTAAATTCTGCCTTTCCATTCTACAAAAAAGCTTTATTTGTCAACCAATAAAAGAAATACATGGGTACCCCTGATGGAGAAATATACAAGATCTCCTGACTAACTTGGGATCACGGGGAAGGTTGAAGGGTAGTAAAAGAGTGGGGAGGGGAAAAAAGAGGGAAACTTGAGGGATTAAAAAGGTCAAGCTGGGAGAAGAACGGAAAGGGAGAACAGGAAAGTGATACTCTGATAAATGGAGCCATTATGCAGTTTACAAGAAACCTAGCACTATGGAAATTCCCAGAAAGAACCCAGTGTAGAATCTAAGCATAGGATGCATACCATATCTTCCCCTATAATTAGATTAATGACTATCTTAATTACCTTCAAGGAGCTGTCATCCAGTAGCTGATGGAAGCTGATGCAGAGATCCAGAGCTAAGCACTGTATAAAAATCCTAGATTGCAATTGTAGAGAGGAAGAATTATGATATGAGCAAAGGGGTCAAGACCATGGTGGGAAAACCCACAGAAACAGCCGAACCCAGCAACTGGGACCTCAATGACACCAGATTAGCAAATGGGGTACTGCATAAGACTGAAATAGGCCCCCTAAATGTGGGTGACAGTTGGGGACCTTGGGCAGTTTATGGGGTTGCTGGCAGTGGAACCAGTAATTAACCCTCGTATAAGAACTGGGAGCCAGTTCCCTGTGGAGGAATACCTTGCACAGCCTAGATACAGGGTGGAAGGCATAGGTCCTGTCCTGAATGGTGTGATATCAATGATTCCCCATGAGAGGCCTCACCTCTGAGAAGTGGATGGGGGTGGGGTGGGGAGAAGGTAGGAGACTGGGAGGATGAGAGCAAGAGGGAACTGGGATTGGTAGGTAAATAAGATTGTTTTCAAAATAAAAATAAACAAAAACCAGAGAAACAAACAATCACAGCATACTGAAGGACATCCCCCATCACTACAACATCTATTAGTAACGACATTTAAATTGTTTTTAGACATGCAAATGTTTTAAGAAGCTTCTACAAAAGCACAGTTCCTTACGTTTCTTCAAAAGATTTGTCCTGATGTCCAAAGAGGTAACATAGTGTATAAAGATGCTTCCCCTCGAATCCTGTAACCACAGCTTAATCCCCAATTCAGACAGTAGAAAGAGTGTTCTGAATACTACAATCAAATTATATATACTTACTCACACACATTCAATAATTATATAAATATAATATTTTAATTATGCAACAAAAGGCCTGTAGTCTTAATTATTCCTCTTCGTATTTGCTCTTCTACGATACTGTAGCCTTTCTATTCTTCATACTGTTTTAGTTCCTCTGTCTTTGTTTTTAACAATACTAGTTTTAATTATCCTTTCTGTAGAAAAACCCCACATCCTCATTAGCTCCATACTAGCTAGCTAAATTCTATTGACAGCCCACAGAAAACACAGAGACCAAAATTTTAAATCCTAGAATCCACAAATTTGAGAAAACATGTGTTATTATCCTAAGACACTTGGGATAATTCTTTTCAGGTCTATCTGTTTACCAACAAGATGTGTAGTATGAAAATCAAGTGGATGAATTTCTTAGTGTGTAATCTGAAAAACATTAAATCAAGATGAAATAAATAATTTAGTGTAACACATATCCGCAATAAAAGGAGCAATAAAAATTCAACTAATGATGACTTGATGGATTCAGTACAGAACCTCACCATACTTCAGAGAAGAGCAAACCCTATTTCAAGAACACATCAAAATCATTATCTACTAGGACCAAAAAGGCTTCATCCGAGGAAGACATATAAAGATCAACATGAGTAAATCAATTTACATAATGCATCAGGAGAATCAAGTATAAGGAAGAGACTAAATGATCATTTCATTACAATCAGAAAATGTTTTTGACAAAATAAAACATACCTTCATTAGAAAAATTCAGGAGTAGGAGGAACATATTGACATATAACTGAATATGACTTTAGCAAGTCAATAACCAAAATAATAATTCTAAATGGAGATATGTCAAAAAATTTCCTCTATAATTGAGAAAATAGAGAATACCCACACTCTCCATGCCTGCTCTGTTGTCTACTTCAAGTTTTAAGTATGATTCTAAATGGATACAGTAAAGAAAAAAGTCAGTATCCATAATACACTAAAATTTATTTTATACAAGTAACTTTAAATGAAGATTATTATGCCTGGTACTAAGGTTAAAGTTATTCTCCTTTTTTTTTTGTTTTTTGGTTTTTTTGGTGTAGTAGTGTTACCTTAAAAGTCATTATTTCTTTAATATGTCACATATTTATATGGTGTAATATTGCAAGAAAGTACAAAATAATGAATGTACATTCTTGAGGAATTATCAGACAAGCTTTGTGTTACTTGCCTCTCATTCCTTCATTTTTTTTGTACTGACTTTCCATCCATCATAACTGAAGAATGTTCCTGAATTTCTGTTTCCCAGTTGATAGTGTCCCTGTCTGTGAAATCCCTAATCAAAGAACTTTAGGCACCTAATTAATGATGTGAGCAAGAAAATTACCATCTGCCATGAGTTATTTCCATTATTGCTTGTCTAGTGTAACATGGTGAGACCTGAGAAATTATAACATTAAGAAAAACCCCGGACTATAATTCTGTAGTTATAGATTTTACATATGGTGAGTATATAATATATATATATATATATGGAAAATATATATGTAAGAATAACAATTATCAAATGGTGGTTATTTTGTTGTTCATGGAACATGGGAACATTTGGAGCGAAAGTGACTGGAATAAGCCTGATGTGAATTGAAATAATTACATTTTACTTAAATTTACATTTAAAAATAGTGGATTTAAGGGCAGGAAGAGGGATAAGGGATTGACATGTGAAGCAAGCTTGTTCCTAATTTGAACTAATAAAAAAACATTAAAATTTTTTAAAAAGTGAATTTAACATATAAAGACCGATTTCTGATATTTTATTTTGAAATACTATATTTCACTAAACTTTGGAAATATGAATTTTATCCAGATAGTCTTCTACCAATTTAATGTATTCTTAGCTATCTGAAGAAATGGAAGTTCTATAGAATTTACAATGTGATTATGAAGCACTGTGGACTATATAGGTATATTTGGGTTTTGTTTTTGGTTTTGGTTTTTTGCTTTTCGAGACAGGGTTTCTCTGTGGCTTTAGAGACTATCCTGGAACTAGCTCTGTAGACCAGGCTGGTCTTGAACTCACAGTGATCTGCCTACCTCTGCCTCCCGAGTGCTGGGATTAAAGGCGTGCGCCACCAACGCCCAGCTGTATATTTGGTTTTCATGATCATTTTATTGTTTTCTTTCTAATAATCATTCTCTTTGAATAGCTACATCTTAATGTGTATTAATAACAATTTTAGAAAATATATATATATACGATTTTTTTCATTTCTGTCATTTTATCATTCATGTATTTGGAAAGACAATGTTGATCTAAATTAATAATGCAATTTATAAGTAAATAGAAAATTTTTAATACTGACTAAATGTTTGATTTTGTATTCTTTTTTTTCCATTCATTTATTTAGCTCATAAATAAAGTCATGCACAATTATGATACAGAATACAGTATGTTCACAATGGCATGGCTAAATTAAACCAATTAACATGTTATATTACACATATTCATGTTTATAGTTATTGGTTGCATGACATGTTTACAGAGGACCCTTACAAATTTTTGATATAATATAATAAAATTTCATGAAATTGCATTATCCATGTTCGTTACATTGGAGATTTATTCCCTTATGGCAGAAGTGCTGAAGGCTTTTTTATTCATCTTTTTGCTTCAGTCCACGTTTGTAATTTTATGTATAAATTTCTATAAAATTTTTGCCTAATTCCACACAGTCAGACAATAATTGCCTTTCATTTCTTCCAGCTCTGTATTGCTACCAAATTCATAAGATGTTCCCAAAAGAATGTACACAGGATACTTGCCAGAGAGAAATGTCACGATGGTTTGGAAGTAATAACCCTGGTAAAATACACATAAAAAAGTTGTGGAGACAGAAATATGCTATTGAAGAGGCTTTTACTCAGAGTTCAACACTTCATGTTCACCAGAGGAACGATACAGGAGAGAAACCTTACAAATGTAATACATGTGACAATTCCTTTACTAAAATATTAAACCTTCAAGTTCACCAAAGAATACATACTGGAGAGAAACCTAACAAATGTAAAGAATGTGGAAAGTCCTTTAAGTCAGGCTCACATCTTAAAGTTCATCAAAGAATACATACTGGAGAGAAACCTTACAAATGTAAAGAATGTGGAAAGTCATTCACTGAAAGCTCTACTCTTAAAGTTCATCAAAGAATACACACTGGGGAGAAACCTTATGGATGTTCAGATTGTGGAAAGTTCTTTAAACAAAGGTCCACATTCCGTGTTCATCAAAGAATACACATTGGAGAGAAACCTTATCATTGTGAAGTATGTGGCAAGTCCTTTACAGATGGCTCAACACTCAAAGAACATCAAAGAACACACACTGGAGAGAAACCTTATCACTGTAAAGTATGTGGCAAGTCCTTTGCCAGAAGCTGTAATCTTCTACTTCATCGAAGAATACACACTGGAGAGAAACCTTACAACTGTAAAGTGTGTGGCAAGTCCTTTTCTGATAGCTCAGCTCTTAAAGAACATCAAAGAATACACAGTGGAGAGAAACCTTACAATTGTAAAGTATGTGGCAAATCCTTTGCTAAAAGCTCAAATCTTAAAGTTCATCAAAGAATACATACTGGAGAGAAACCTTATGAATGTAAAGAATGTGGAAAGTCCTTTACCAAAAGTTCAAATCTTGAAGTTCATCAAAGAGTACACACTGGAAAAAAATCTTACAAATGATCAGATTGTAGAAAGTTCCTTAAACAGACTCCACCTTTCACATTCATCAAAGAATACACACTGGACAGAAACCTTACCATTGTCATGTATGTGAGAAATCCTTTACTAAGAGATCAACACTTCAAATTCATCAAAGAATACATACTGGAGAGAAACCTTAAAATTGAAATGTATATGGCAAGTCCTTTACTAATAATTCAACACTTCAAGTTCATCAAAGAATAGATAACAGAGAAAATGTTAAAAATATACAAATTGTAGCAAGTTCTCTGCCCATGATTCACCTCTTCTAAGGCACTACACACACATAGAAGTCAGAATCCTTAATATTTTAATGATTGTGTTATGTGCTAAGTCCTTTTCCCATGGATCAATCTCTACAAAAACTCACTATATCCATACAGGAGAGAAAGCTTATCAATGAGAAGCCTGCAGGAAATCCTCTTCTGGGTTCTTGCATCTTAACTATCATTACAGAATCCATACTAGAAAGAACACTCACAATATTAAAAATGTGTCAATTTTCATGGAGTGCTCAGATCATCAAACCCAACACAGCATCAGTAATGGAATAAAAACTAACAAATGTACAGGGTTTTTTAAAAAAAATTCTTTAAAAGAAGCTCAAAACTTAGAGCACATCTGAAAATTCATGAAAGAGACATAGTCAAGAGGGAGTTAATGCACAAATACTCATACATAAATACGGTTTGTTATACTGTGCGTAGTGGAAGGAAACCTTTAGCAAATGTTCAACATTATTCACTGTTAGATGAGTGACATTATTCAGGCTTATGATCATTGTAATTTTAAAAGCATTCTCCCAAGAAATGAAACAGTTATTCACAAAATGATTCTTGGAAAACCATCTACATATGCAGCAATGTATTTATCATAATCACACTGCAACCATGTATTAAAATGATACAGGATAAATTTGACAATAGTTGAATGCACAAATAATTTTTAAAATGAATACACATTCAAGGGCAAGTTTACTGATAACCATCGAACTCAGTATCACAGCATAAATTTTTGTATAATTTATGGGTCAGTATATTGAACTTGTATTGATATAGCTTTTATATAACTATTCTTTTGTTTTCAGTATTTGAATTTTTTAGAATGTAATATAGATTGTTTTATATTAAATATAGAATGTTAATCCTCATTTTCTCATTGTCAATAAATGCAATATAACATGTTCAATTACTGCTGCCTTGGAATTGTGGATATTCAATTTACTCTAGTGTAGGATAATACAGTTGAGGAATTGCAATACAAAAGTGCCAAAAATCATGACTGAAAAATACAAAGAAAATGACTTTAGCAAATGTATAGCAGATTGAATCTTTAGAAGCATATGTGGGGGGAAAGACCTGAATATGGGAAGGTCTGAGTGGGTCTCTGAGTAAACTCCAGCTGTTTCCCTAGGCAGAGTTAGGTCCCAGACCAGACACTGAGACACAACAAAAATATAAACTAACTTCCCTTCAGTGATTGAATTTGTGAACATTACAAATCCTCCCGTTACTGTGTGAGGATGTTGATAGTTTATGTAAAAAGGATCCAGCATATTTTGCTTTTTTCAGATGTTTAGGGAATCAACAGTTGAAGGCTATAGAGTCTGGAAGTAATTAGGTGAGCCATGAATGCCTACCTGAAGAGCTTTAGATAATAATCTTGCCACTCAAATATCAATCAATATGCAATAACTCTTTGAATATATTTGGATGTAGGTATTACAGACACAGAGCTTTCTGGGTGTGTTTTTGTTTCTATTTAGAAAGCACAGATCATTTATCCCAGCTTTCCTTTGGGTCCCTTTTATATCTGTCAGTATTGTCTATTCATTTTGGCTGGTTGTGTCTATATTGTGTCAGGGGCTTGACTGGTTTCTCAATATGAGGAAACACTGAGGAATGGCACCTGCAAACTGCATGGAAAGAATCCTTTCTTCAAGGAAGAGATAAGGGAAACAAACTGCTATCTTCCAAAAATGACATGGTGGCTTATGAACTTGATGTAAGATCAAACCCTATAGATCAGTCAGCTATACAGCAGAATTAGGAAAGAGAAAGAGGCAGTGAGAAAGGACAGGTACCATGCATAAAGGGTGAGAAGGGGTAATGATCAATATATATATATATATATATATATATATATATATATATATATATATATGAGATTGTCAAGACCAAGTACAAGACAAAATAAATAGATGTTCTGAAACTGAGAAGTCCATTCACTGACAGATTCTCTTCTTTAAGGTTTATGACTTCAGATCCTTGTCTCTTTTCTCTTTGCTGATGCTTGAACCCAGAGTATCACGCATGCTAGGCAAGTGCTGTCACACTGAGTTAAACAGCCAGCTGTGGCAGATGTCATTTTCAATAAAGTAAACCCTCAGATATAGTCTCACTTTTAGGAACCAGGATGACATTTCCTAAGAATAAATTACAGATTGAAAACTGCATCCCAAATTTGGTTCAGAAGTTGTGCTCTTGTGTTGCCAGCAGTAGTATTTTGCCCCTGACTATTCAGAAACCTTTCTGAAAATCTGCAAAAGAAATAATTTGTACATATTTACACAGATAGGTTCCTAATGAAACTGAAAAAGAAGAGAAGGTGTCTACAGCCAGCTAGAAATACAGAGGAATTCCTCAGAAATGTCAGCCAGATGAGATGGGAATGTTGGGAGAAATCACAGCAGAATGGAGGAAGCCACTGTGCCATTCAAGTGGGTGCTTCTGGGTGTTCCCAGTCCAGCACATCAGGCATAGGAAGAACCTTAGCTGCCAGCTGGTGACTTACTGGCCAGGCACTGCAAGGAAAGCAGACCCCTGTGGCAGGTAGGCCATTGTCAGAGGTTTGGGAACCTTGGAGAATCTCTGGTGGTTTGGAGAGTGCAGATGATACACAAGCCCTGGGTAATTCCTCCTGCACCTCATGATTTCTGGAAACAATACATGCTAGTCAACAATAAGAAGCAGAACACTCTCAACAAAGTCAGAAACACAGAGGAAGAAAAACATACCTAAGAAAGAAATAGAATTGATGGAGAATAAACAAAAGGAAGATTTGAATTATGTGTGATTGACACATCACTGAGGTAAGAATAGGTATTTCACCCACAGAACATCATAAATCTGCATAAAAGAAAAGCCAGTGAAAGAATCTGAGCCAGGGCCAGGTGGTAAATGCCTTTAGTCTCATTACATGGGAGGTAGAGTCAGGTGGATTTCTGTGAAGTTGAAGTCAGCCTGATCTTCCCAGCAAGTTCCATGATATCTAGTCCTATATAGAGACAACCAGTATCAATAAAAACAAAAAGAAAGAGAGGAAACCATTCTGTTGATTGCTAAAACAAAAGAAAAAAAGGAAACAGCCAAAATACCACAGATTACGGGCTGTATGTGCAAGGTCCCATGTAGAGCAGGTGTCCAAGTCAGAAGGCACAGTAGAGAAATACTCCCAAATGACTGGGACTGTTATGACCAGACCTGTAGTATCATCACTTGAGTGGTGAAGCAATGGGATTGGCAGGATGGCTAGGCCAAATATGGACACATAAAACAAAGAGAAACAGGTGTAACATGTAAGGGGAGAGAGGTAGTGAGTAAAGGAGGATGAAAGTGGAAGGCAGAAGAGATGTGAAGAGGGGAGGGAAGACAGGCAATCTGAAAGAGAAAGGAAACTAGGAAGTAAGGAAGCAAAGAAAGAAGGAAGGAAGGAAGGAAGGAAGGAAGGAAGGAAGGAAGGAAGGAAGGAAGGAAGGAGAAATTTTTCAGTAGGCAAAGTGCTTGTTGTAGGCAAGTACTGATTTCCATTGCTGGGACCCACCCCTATGGTGGACAAAGAGAAGCTACTCACAAAGGTTGTCCTCACAAAGGTTGCCTCTGCACATGTGTTGTTGTTTATGCTTAACTAAACCACAGGAAAGAACTTCAGGATATGGTCTGTTAGATTAGTATTCATTAGTTTGTACTGTGCATGTCTCCTGGGCATTATAAACAATACCACTACCAACACTTATGCTCAAGGTGCGGAAACACATTTCCTCATCATGGGCTCCCCTCTAGAAACTGTGAAATCAATGGTAACTACCTGCTTCGTGTATTGAAGAACTACTAGACTGTTTTCCAAAGTAGCTACGTTATTTACAGCTCAGCAGCTGTGCATAAGGCTTCTGGTTCCATGGAATTCTTCTATATAATATCTGAATGTTTTAACTACAGCTGTACAAAACTGAGGATGAGGTAGTATCTCCTGAATTTGATTTTCATCACAATAAGTAAGTACATTTGACATCTCTTCATGTGATTGTTGACGATTTTTGTCTCGGAGGAAATTGTTCTTCAAACTTGGCTTGAAAGTTGTGCTACCAATCTTTTTTTAATATTTTATTTATATTTTTTTGGCTTTTCAGTACAGAGATTCTCTGTATATTTTAAAATTTATTCATTTGTTATGTACAGCATTCTGCCTGAATGTATGCCTACAGGCCAGAAGAGGGCAACTGGTTTCACTAAAGATGGATGTGAGCCACCATGTGGTTGCTGGGAATTGAACTCAGGACTTACTGGAAGAGCAGTCAGTGATCTTAACCACCAAGTTATCTCTCCAACCAAAGTGTTACCCATCTTTCTGCAGGTTCTTTGCATATAAGAAGGGCAACATTCCAATCCTTGTTAAGGGATGCTCTCTTCACCTGGACACATGGGGAAGGGCCTAGGCCTGGCCCAGGATGATGTGGTAGACTTTGGGGAGCCCCTTTTGAGGGCCTTACCCTGCTTGGGGAGTACAGGGGGATGGCTAGGGGCAGGTGGGATGCTGGGGGGGGCAGGGAGGGAGAGGGAGAAGGGATTGACATCTGAAGCAAGCTTGTTCCTAATTGAACTAATAAAATAAAAAAAAGAAGGGCAACATTCTTGTCAGAGAGATTCTTTGCAAATATCTGCTTCTATCCTACCAGTTTTCTTTGAATTGTCTTTTTACTATTAAGTGTGTCTTTAAATGTCCCTTGGAATGTTTTTCCTAATATATTGAGCACTTTATGAGGAATCGGTATTGACTTGTTCAATATTTGGTAAGTTGCCCAGAAAAGACACTGGGCTTCCATTTTTAATTATTACAAGTTCAACCACTGTAGTGAGTATACAGTTAGCCTGCTCTGCGTTTGACTGCTGTGAGTAAATGCCATAAGCGAAATCTACACGGGGAAGAAAGGGCTTATTCCATGTTCTGAAGGACAGAGATGATTATAGGCCATAGAGAGATGCTGCTTACTGGCTTAGGCCTCAGAACTTATTCAACCTCATTTCTTGTAGAACCCAGGGCCAGCAGTCAAGGGATGGAGCACACACAATGGGCTGGGCCCTCCGGCATGAATTGTTAAACAAGAAAATATCTTTCAGAGCTGTAAGTCTGACAGCTATTTTCTCAATTGAGGTCTCTTCTGCCAGATAATTGTACTTGTGTTGAGGTGACAGACAGTAATTAGAACAAAAGCCTATTCAGAATTTCTGGGGGTTATTGAGCATGCTCATGTGTGTATTTCTCTCTCTCTCTCTCTCTCTCTCTCTCTCTCTCTCTCTCTCTCTCTCTCTCTGTCTCTCTGTCTCTCTCTCTGTCTCTCTCTCTCTCTCTCTCTCTCTCTCTCTCTCTCTCTCTCTCTCTGTGTGTGTGTGTGTGTGTGTGTGTGTGTGTGTGTGTGTGTGTGTGTGAATACTGGTGTGTGTGCAATGGAAGTGTTACAGCTCCAGATGGAAATGTATTCTGACTTATCAGGAAGTCAGGCCATACCTACATTTGTGAAGGGGGGTATCCTAGATACCCACACCTTTGAGGAGAAAAGTATCCTGACTTGTTGGGAAGTTAGGACATCCAAAGAGCTGTGAAGTGATGAATCCTGGGTACATACACGGTGAAGAGAAAAGTATCCTGACTTTTTGGGAAGTCAGGTTATGTCTACCATTTTGAAGGATCAGTACCCAGTGTACCTACAGCTGTGAGGAGAAAGGTATCCTGACATTTCAGGAAGTCAGGCTACACCTGAAGCTGTGGCCCAGTGGTGGATGGTATCCCCACAGGATGTGGGAATCCTGCTCCTCTTTCTGAAAGAGAGACAGATACACACACACACACACACACACACACACACACACGTGAGAGAGAGAGAGAGAGAGAGAGAGAGAGAGAGAGAGAGAGAGAGAGGACAGCTGAGCTATGCTCCAGTCTTAAGGGAGTTTCCTAGCAGAGGAATCTGTTTCTTCTCAGCTCCAACCCATTTCTTCTGATTCGCTCTCTAAGTGGAAATGTAGTAATCTGCTCTAGCTTCAGCAGAATGTGGTTACTCCTGCTCCCTCCCAAAATTCAGTTTCCTATCAGATATTGTCAGTTGCTTCTACTGCTCTCTTCCCATAAGGGAGCTTTCCAGCAGTCTGCCCCATGCCAAGAAAATATGATCTTCACTGATCTTTCAAGAGATTCATTTTGGAAAGGGGTATCCAGGAGAGTTGCTGCCCCTGACAGGGTGGAGAAGGATAGATGCCAGCTGAATAGGCACAGTGGCTCAAATGGGGTTTCTTACGGGTGGAGTTTTTCCAGGGAGATGACTTTCAGGGAGTGATTTATTCAAATTTCAATCACTTTGAAATTAGATGAGTTCAGATTGGCTAGATTTCATCCGCATGCATTGGATGTGTTCCTGCTTAGGGATTGTTTGTTTTTTTCTACTCAGGGATAGGTTGGTTTCATGTTTGTCATGTTTCATGTTGGTCAGGGGAAGATTTGTCTCTAGATTCAGGGCCAAAGTGTATTCTTTCACAGGCCCTTTTTATCCCTTTTGCTCTCGTTTCAGGGCCAGGGTGGGTTTCTTTAGTGTCAGTTTTATCCTACAAACACTAAATATATGTATGGAGATCAGAGGACAACCATGGATGTTGGTCTTTACCTTCCCCCTTGTTTGAGATGGAGCCTCTTGGCTCCATTTTCTGGTGCATGTGCCAGGACAGCTGACTAAACAGCTCCCAGGATCCTCCTGTGTCCACTTCCTGTCTCCCTATAGTAAGAAAGGTGGGGTTGTAGCCATTAGAACTACACTCAGTCTTTTGTGGGTGGGCTTTGGGAACTCAAACTTATGGATCACACATTTATTTGTCAAGTGTTTTTATCCATCATGCCATCTCATCAGATCTCCCATTGTCTATCTTAGAGTAAAGACTAAACCTAAGGATTCATCCTTATTAGGCAGGAATTCTACTTCTGATCTACATGCCCAGCACTTTAACACTTCTGCTTTTGATTCCGGTTCTAACTTATTTGTGCAAGTTAAGCTTAAATTTACTCAGTAGACCAGGCAGGTTTTAACTTAGGATCTTCCTGCCTCCCAATGCAGCTGATAGTATACACTCTAAATATGAGGCCTAAGTTAGAGAAATCTGTTTTGTCGTTATTTATAGAATTTTGTTTTGTTTAAGCTGTCTAAATTTTTTGGCATACGACTTAAACAACTCATTTAATTGACAACTAACATAGTGTTTTATACTTATACATTGTGATATCATAAAATATATTCAATGTGCAAATACATATTATAAGATCTTAAATTAAGGTAATTAATAATCATCTCCATTCACATATTTGGGGTAGTAACTCTTCATAGTCACTCTTTTTATGCTTTTCTTTTTAACTAATTTATTCTGTGTATATGGATGGTTTGCCTACAAGTATGTCTGAGCACTATGTGCATGCCTGGTACCTTTGGAAGCCAGAAGGTAGCATTGGGTCCACTGAGTCCAGAATTACAACAGTCGTAAGCCTCCATGTGGATGCTAGGAATTGAATCTGGATCTCCTGCTACAACAACTTGTGCTGTGAACCATGGGGCCATCTCTCTAGCCCTACAGTTTTTCCATAATAAACTAAATCTATTCCCTTGCACTTTTCAAATGTATTCTTTGTAGCCACCTTCTACCTTCCTGATAACCTTTCCAAGCTTCTGGTGACCACCCATCCTCTAGGGGAACACCTTATAAATAATATTCAGGTAAACTAATGTAAGTTCTGTGGCTTTCTAAGTTTCATATATCATTTTATGTTATCCTTTAGGCTCAAACATGTTGCTGCAAATTGTAGGCTTCTGATGGGGAATGCACTGTGTATGTTTATCTTATTGATTGTTAAATAAAATACGGTTTGGCCAATGAGATAGCAAGTTAGATGGAACTAGGAGTCAAAGAGGATTCTGGGAAATGTAGTAGAGAAATGCTGATCCAGGCAGGAAATGACATAGCGAGGAGACTCATATTTAAGTGAAGGAGAAACAGGAAGTAGCCTCTTTTCCCCTCCGTTCCTGCTCCAGTGGCAAGATGTGATCCACCGGCAAGGAGGGATGCCAACAAGGCGTCTGATAAGTCTTATAAAATATATAGGTTTATGATAGTTAAGACTGAGCTAACAGATGAGAATCCTAGTCATTGGCCAAGCAGCATTGAACCTAATACAAGTTTCTGTGTATTCATCTGGGCCTAACTCGGGCAGGCGGCTGGCGTAGAGCACACACATGGCGGTGGGGCTCAGCGGCTTTAGGCGGAAAGATTTATCGTACCAGAGGCTTCCATCTTTTGCAGGTCTACAGCTGTTACAATATTCCTTTATGAACCTTATTGTTCTGTAAAGTTGTAAATGATATCTCTCATTTCTTTTATGGTTCTAGTAACTTGATTCTTTTTTCCTGAAGACTGGCAATTTGGCTTCTCTTTTCAAAAGAAGAATACGGTGGCTTTGTGGCTATTATCCATTACTTTTCTATTTTAAATCATGATTTTCTTCCCTAACCTTATTCCTAGCTTTGGTAGAACAGTCTATGGTAAGTCCATCTAGGCCTTAAATCCTTATAGTCAGCTCCTCCTCAATTTTGAATATCAAACAAGCCAGAAAACCTCACAAATTCCACAGGTACACATTTTAGATCTGCACCCCTCTTCTTCCTGTCCTTGCCATTTTGTGAATTCCCAGGTACATTTTCTTGTGTGTTCTGGGAAGAAATGCAGAATACTTATGCCTGCTGGCATCCATCCTGCACCCCTCCCTGCTCACACCTTTACCTGTGCTTTACCCAAGTCTTCCTAGGGTGTGATATGTTTGTGGACCTTGAAGACTATAAACCCATGTTCTTAAGGCCTCCCGCTCATACTCTCCAGCTGCCAAAACTCCTTCCACTTAGATCCAAAGAGAAGCAAATGTCATTTCTCTTGGGTGCTGTCCCTATGAGAACACGTTGCTATGACATTTCATTCTGAGTTCCAGGGACAACTTTCTAGAAGGTCACTTAAACTGGGCTAATTGAACGCTCCTTTAAGTAGTTTCATAAACATACAGATGTCCCGCTGGAAACCAAGCTCTTAACTTACTGCCCTTGGTTTCTCTTATACCAATAGTGAGGCCTATGTGACTCAGATCCTAGGAGTTCCCTATTATCCCATGAGTAAATGCTAGTTGTTCTCTACAGGTGGGAGAACAGGCTTCATAGCCCTTAAGCATAAGGCAGAAACAAGTATGCTGGCTTTCCTCTACCTTCAGGATTTTCAGCAGGTGCACACAGGTACTTAATTATTTTCCCTGCTTGTTTTGTCTTCTTTTTTTTCTTAATTTAGATTTTACATTCCAATCCCAGTTCCCCCTCCCTCCTCCCCTCCCATCTTGTCCCTGGATAAAGTAAGGCCTCTGCTAATCAGGTTTACTAAGTCTGTCACATCATCTCATTGATGCAGGACCAAGACACCTCCCCACCCACCCACACACCCTTTCTCTAGACTGAACAATGTATCTCTCTATGTAAAATGGGTTCCACAATGTCAATTTGCACTTTAGTGTTAGATTCAATAGAAATCAAGCCGGCAAAAATAGAAGCTCAATAAAAGTCATATATAAAAGGTTTGGCAAAATACTGTAGAGGCAGAAAGAAGAAATACATATATACCTTCATACATACATACATGCATACATCTTCAGTGTTTGAACATGGCCATAACTGTAATTGGTGGTGTATCTTAATTAGGTTGTATACTAAGATCTGGAGTACAGAGGGTATACAGCACTCACAGAGCATCTCCACTCAGTCTAGCTGTGCCTCCTCAATGACCATGTAGTCAGTGTCCCCAACAGTTGCAGCTTAACATGGTGCTGATAGAGACTCAAAATGATTCTCCTATGACACTGATATTAAATGGAAAAATATGTTATTCATCTTGTCAGGAACCAACGAGCTGCCAGTCAGATGTGGAGCAGGGCCCTGCTGGCCCACTGGCTTCAGTCTTGGTTTTGAAGAGAAAATGGTGCCAGTTGTTTTGTGTGCTATGCTTTGAGCAAGGGTGAGCTGGAAAACCACAACATGGTGAGCAAGGGGCTGCTGTCCCCTAACAGGGTGTGGCAAATGGTGAGATGCTGGGTCCAATGTGGTGGGTATTCCCTGCATCTGGGTGGGAAGCTGCAGCCAGACTCCCTGTTGAGAGTTCCCCTGCAGACCTTTAAATGCCCTGAAGCCTGAGACAGGCCTCTGAATAACTTTGCTCCTGGGCTGAGTCTGCTCTGATCATTGTGAGCAGAGGTCTGTGTGTAGGAATATCTTTTTAGTCAACTTCAACATGCTTTTGTTGCACCCATGGAAAGCAGGTTGCCCAACATGAAGAGGCCTAGCTTCTTCAGTACCTTCTAGAGGTTCAGTACTTTGCATTTAAACTTTACTTGTAAGATCCATTTATTTTTAATTTTGTGGAGGTTGTAAAAGGTATGCCATGCCTTGGATAGCACTCCACGAATAAGCTGTGATGTACAAGAGTAAAATTGGTAATACAAAGGACTTAAAAATGCTTAGGATATAGTACATCTCACAAAGTAGAAGTTAGATGAAGGAGGCCTGTCTCTAAAACACCAAAATATAAGTATATGCTAACAAGGCCTGGTAAAAATTAGGATGCTAGGACACACATTTGTTAACCATGATTTTCTAGACATTTGGCTCCAAATCATTACAAATGACCCACCCCTGATTTGCAAGCAGCCACTAGGCCCATTTCCTATATCAAAGAACAGGCCTGTAGCAAGCTGCTCATGGAGTCATTACAGGGACACAGGCAACCTTAAGGTCAGTTTGCCATAAAATTCCAGTTTTTTCTTGAGAAAAGCATAGTTCTGCCAGATGGGCAATAGGACACCAGTGACAACTATCTGAACAGTAAAACACTGTTGTGTTAAGGACTTGCCTGATCAAGCAAGGCTTTCATTTAGACCGTCAGTCAGGATAACATTCTTGGGATAGCTAGTAACAGCCTGGGCCCTAGGCCTTGGGAGCTTTCCCTCAGGGCCTGATGTATTGACAATATAACAGAGAACCTCATCTAAAACCAGAAATCTGCTTGGGTGTGCTGGTAATGTTCTGGAGTACAGCTTTTGTGGAGAGGTTGGTTCGGATCTGGAGAACCAAACTCTTCCCACGTTATTGGTCCCAAGGCCACTTTGAACTTAGTCAGTAATGATCTTGAGATACCCTGTGTTCCCCTTGTGCAGCGCTGTTTGATTAGCCTCCTCCCTGAGTTTGTCCCATTGCATGACAGTGTCTACTGAGTTCATAGAAGTCACCCATTTTCTTCCATTTTCCTCCTGGAAATAGTATACAAGACGCTATTATTCTTTTTTTATTTATTTATTATGTATACAACATTCTGCTTCATGTATATCTGCACACCAGAAGAGGGCACCAGATCTCATAACGGATGGTCATGAGTCACCATGTCGTTGCTGGGAATTGAACTCAGGACCTCTGGAAGAGCAGTCAGTGCTCTTAACCTCTGAGCCATCTCTCCAGCCCAAGATGCTATTATTCTTACGACGCTTACTTGGCATGGGACATAAGCTGTGCAAGACCTCCCCATCCCAGCTTTTACCTATTCTACCTTCTACATTTCCTATATTTTTATCCCCTACCACCTTCACCTCAGGATCTTATCAGTGAAGAAAGTCCTGCTGATTCACATCTCTGGTGTGCTTAAGAATCAACTCAGAATAATTTTGCTGTGTAAGTCTCCCACCCCACTAGTAGCTAGACATGCTTCTCCGGTCTATATTTAAATTGTTCACAGTGTAACCGAGAGCACGAACCTAAAAGACACTTAAGGATGACAGCATATATGAAATGCAAAATGTGTCTAGGCTATATTAGCCAGAGATGAATGCATGTTTTCATTAAATCTATTCTTCTTTATTAATCTCCTAAATGTGTAAAATGATTTCTCCCTCGTAAGGCACATTAATACTAAAACATCTGCATTTCTATTGTTAGAAAATTTTTTCTGAGGCAAGCTCTCTTCTGTTGACTCAAATGGCCTTGATTCCAGTCTATTGTTCTCCAGGGCAATGGCCTTGCTGTCTTCTGTACTACACCTCAAAATTCTTAAATGAATGGACCACCTCAGATATTTGAATTTGTCTATTTGTGTTAACATCCAATGGAGTCACAGGGAAACAATTCCAATGGGGGAGTTTTTCTTCTGCCTTCAGACAAAAATAGGAGGCATAGTTTATACTGCAGGCAGATTCAGGCTAGACAACCAGCTGCTGGATCACCTTTATGAAACATATATAATTGTGGTAAAGGGAACGATTTTGTTATTTCCCATCAAGTTTTAATTCATGTCATGTGAATAAACACAGACCAGATTGTGTGGGTGTATAGCTTGGAAAGGTTATCTTGAGCCAATGAATATTGAATTTGCAATTGGGTAACTATCCTGTGCAGATATGGTGTATCCTGTTTGACACAGTTATGTCAGCTCAGAGGTTTGAGAAACAGGTCATTGACTGTAACTGTGTGTCAGATTGCAGGGAGCCAACATATGCATATTGGCAACATCAATCTATCTTTATTTATGACAGGAGTAATATCTTCTTTGTAATATAACAAATAAGGCTTGCCTGAAGATCAGAGTGTAGAGGTAAGTTACTAGTTGGCTACACACCTGATTTAAATGCTAAGCCACTAGTTAGCCACACACATGAAGTCACTAGTTAGCCATAGAGGTGGGAGATCAAGTACTCAAGGTCATCCCTGACCAGACAATGGTGGGGCACAGCTTTAATCCCAACATTTAGGAGACAGTGGACAGTGGCAAATGGATCTCTGTGTGAATCAGGCCACTCTGGGCTTTGAGAGAGAGAGAGACAGAGACAGAGACAGAGACAGAGACACAGAGAATCAGTTTAAAAGAGAAAGAGCTTACACAAAGGTTGTCACAGCACTTGGGATCACATATCTTTAATTCCAACACTGGGGGTTTGTAGAGATTGGAATGATATGGCTGGACAGAGAGAGGACTATAAGTTGGGAGGAAACAGGAGGGCATGTGGTGAGAGGATTGAGTCTGAGCATTCAGTCTGAGGTTTTGCAGAGACAGCAGTCAGTCTGAGGAGGCAGTGTGAGGACAGGATCGCCCCTTTGGTCTGAGCATTGATAGAAGTAAGAATTCTAGTGGACAGGTCACTTGGAGGACCTGATAGGCTAGTGAGGCCTGAGTGACCACAGTGCCTCCCACAGGGTTACA
This sequence comes from Cricetulus griseus, assembly GCF_003668045.3. Lineage (NCBI taxonomy): Eukaryota > Metazoa > Chordata > Mammalia > Rodentia > Cricetidae > Cricetulus > Cricetulus griseus. The sequence goes on along the minus strand of NC_048602.1, from coordinate 18,314,223 downwards.
CTGTCCTTAAAGACACAGCATAATGACTCCTGACTTGGCCTTCCACCCCAAAGAACTTTCCTAGATCAGCAGAGATATGCATTTCAATAACACTTGCCCTGGGCTCCAAGAGCAGACCCTGCTATCTTCCTGTACTCCTTACTTCCTCCTGAATACAAAGTGCCTAGCTAGCCTGCACAGGCTACTTCAATGAGGGTAGAGTGATTATTCCCTGTCCTGCAGGTGGAAGGGTGCCTAGAATATTAACAAATAAAGAGAGATTTCAGGACACAAAAAGAGATGTTTGTTCTGTGGTTTCACACTGAGGTCAGATGAACTGAAGGTGCTTCTTTCCTGGTTGTCTCTGGGAATTCAGACAACTAGGAGAAAAAAAAAACAGGAACCAGTTCTCAAATAAGAAAATAGGTCTTTCTCCAATCACAAGGCTGGATGATGGCTCCATTGCCTTAGGATCCTGAAATTAAGAGCAAACTCTTGGCAAATGCATAATAATAAAGAGTTATCTTTGTTTTCCATCTGTAAATGATTCTTAGTTTATGTGTATTGGTGTTTTGCTTGTATGTATGTCTATATGAAGGTGTCAGATCCCCTGGAATTGGAGTCACAGACAGTTGTGAGCTGCCATGTGGGTGCTGGGACTTCAACCTAGGTTCTCTGAAGGAGCAGCCAGTGCTCTTAACCACTGAACCATCTCACCAGCCCCTAAAGAGTAGTCTTCATGGAAAGTTGAATACTTAGAGAATAATGGAACTAGGGAGAATATGTTTCTGAGCATTATTGTTAGTCAGCACATGTTCTTCAATGAGCAAGTGAAAAAAAAGCTGCATTATTCTAGGTTTTCTACATGAATAGGACTGGTAGAATGAGTCTCTACATGTATGTAGAAAGTGGATTTATTAGAATGGAGAATGTCTCACAAGCTGTGGTCCAGGTAGTCCATCAATGACTGCCTACCAATGGAAATTTGAAGAGTCCGGAAGTTGTTCGGTTAGTCTTAGACATTGATCTCGTGTACTCTATAGAACTCCAGATGTGGTTGTATCCTGGCAGCTACAATTGTAGTGTTCCCAGTAATGGCCATTATAGTCTGTTTCTGATAAGGGTGTAAACTTTTTAATTGGTTGCAATAAAATTGTCATGGTCTCAGTCTTCCTGTGACTCATCTGATGTTCCCTCTGACTATAATCAGGTAACCCTGGATCAGTACATAAATGTTTATGCTTACACCAAGTCAAGGAATATTTGATTTTCCTAAGGTTTGCTGAAATCCCCTGACTCTATGTTGAAACTCCACCCCCTTCCCACTCACTGCCCATACCAAAATCAGCCAACCACTACACATGCATCCTGATATTCAGAACAAGGCAATTTCTAAAGATAGAATAACCTCATGTGAAGAAATGACCCCCCAAAGTAGAGAGTAGCCTGTAGGAACCTGAATTTGCATTTAAATTCTGCTCTTTTCCAAAAACCCCTTCATAAACTCCATGTGTCCCTTCTCTTTTTCACAGATCCCCTTTTCCAACTAAAAAATGTCTTCCCCTGCTGTTTGAAATAAATAATACCATCTGCTGAGGCAGGCTTGTCTCTTGCTGCTTTCTCTCTTTTTATATTGCCTCAGAAATATTAGAGGGTCCATTGAGTTAAAACCCTCACCACCTCTGAAAAGCCCATCTTTTCAATAATACCACAAAGATAACAAAGCTTCAAATAGAAAACATGAAAGGGGATGCCTATGTTTAAACCACATCAGCTAATGTTGACTCGATTGGCATTTAGGATGTAATTATTAGAATAAGAGTCTGTAACATCCCCTATTTTCATAGAGCCATGGGTTTTCTTCCAGGGATAGTGAATATCTAACATGGTTTCTGTGATCAGGTTCAAAGTCTTTACCTGAGGTAAAATACAATTTCCACTTCCATTGTCAATTATCCATGATTTCCAGTTCTCTCAGAAAAGGAAATTGTATTCAATGAAGTATACAGCCTCCATACTATCTCTGCTGTAGAGTTTTAGTAACTCTATCTTCCTTTATGTCCATTGCTAAACTTAGCTCAACTAAGCTGCCTCTGCTCCAATGCATTATGCTCCCGATACCCTATGAGCCACCTGATCAGTCGCTCACAACCTGGTCTTGAGCTCTACATTTCTAAACAACTGCTGGTTACCAATCAGCATCTTTTTGTAGTTCCTCATGGTAAGATGCTTCATTTTCCCTCATGCAACAAAATAATGAGGTATGAAAATAGAAGGAGCTTCTACTGTCATTCTCAGTCAAGCTAATTTCTTATGAACATAACTGGAAATAAGAACTTGACAAATCAAAGCTTAAGAGAATCTGCTTCCATAATTTTTCAATTTAAACAATAGAATATCATATAGCATTGTGTATCTACATCACTTTTGAAATTTCACAGGCTAGGAAGAGGAATAAACAATGATGTGTGATGGATTACTAGGATAAAAGGCATCTACTAGTAATGGTTCTATACTTTTATGTAAGTTTGACTTAACAGAAAAAAGACAAACTGTTTTTAATACATTGTATTGTGTATCTTTTATGAAATGTTGATATACAGTAGAAAATATGTCTTCATAAAATTGAATGCTTTAACAAAAACATAATTTTAGTTGATTAAAACATTGTTTTCTTCTGTATAAACTCATTAGCCAAATAAAACTGTGATAAGTTGATGAAATGTTTTAATGGACTCATAAAAACATTGATATATGTGCTAATTGTGCATATTAAGTGTTGTACATAAAATGATAAGATTAAAAATTACATTCATGATTCTTACATTTTATAGTATTTGTTGAAAGGGCAAAAAACAGTTATTAGGACCCAGTTTTCATATGAAGAAAATCTGCAAGTTTTACAAGTAGAAGATACAATATATAGAGAGTTCCAAAACAAATGAAATCAATAACATGTAATTTAATGTTCTCTTTATCAAAGAAGGATGAAATTAATACAAATGGGAAGACTTGGGGATAAGTCTTCAACACCAGGACTTTGCAGGCAGAGAAAGGCGGAAATCCATGAGTTCATGCCACACTGATCTACTTATGGGGCTTCAGACCAACAAGGGATACATACTGAGATTCTAGTACAGAAAAAAACAGATAACATGGATCTCAAACATGAAAGGAAAATAATGGTTCCAGTATAAAAAGACTTTAATAGAATTATATAAAGAATTATAAACCCACATAACAACATCATGTTACACCTGAATAAGACATTTAGAATGGTGTAGTGCTGGTATCAACCATTGTGTTTAATTTTCTAACACAGAATAATTTTAATTTTTAACTAAATTTCAAATGTCTCTTCCTTCTTAAATGGGTTTTGTGCCTGATGTCAAGAAAGGAGTTGATATCTGGCCTTAACAAAATAATGTATCAGTTGGATGCAAAGGTCAAACCAAGAAGTGTTGCACTGGAAGCCAAGATAGAGAAGACTTTCATTGTTGCCATGACCTTCCCCGTTGTGCTGTTGTATACAGGGAGGAAGGTAACCCAGACACAGAAAAACACCTGCATGCTGCATAAAATGAACTTGGCTTTATTGAATACATCAGACAGATTCCTGGTCAAGAAAGCCATGGTGTAGTACCCAAGTGTCAAGTTGCACAGGTATCCCAGGACATAGAGAAAGGCAACTGTTGAACCTTGTGGCATACAATGATTATATGACCATGTTCAGGTTGATCATCTTGTTCAATGAAGGGTCGAGAGGTAACCAGCCAGATTACACAGAGAACAGTTTGGATCAGTGTAGAGATGGGAATGATGAAATTAGGGGCCCTTGAAACCATTAAGCACCTCACCATTCTAGCTGTAATAGTGATCTTTAAGGCAATAACCACTGAAATGACATTGACCAACACTGTGGAGACAGTTCCAAATGATTTTTGCTGCAAGATGAAAATGGTTGTGTTGATCTGGCCAAAGAAGAGCAAAGAACAGAGGAAAAGGTGATGAGTGTTATTAGCAGGGAGTAGCTAGGAGCCTGATTATTGGCCTTGACAGTAGGATTATCTCTATGCTTCACAAAGACTATAAGAACCACAGCTGTGAGTACAGACAAACACAGTGCTGATTGGTGAAAGCCATCCCCAACCTCACAGATTTCTATAAAAGAGAGCAGGTGAGACGTGTCAGTGTCAATCCTGGGAAACTGAGTTCTCAGACCCACATGGGGGAATCAGAAAATCTACTATAACAGTTTGACTTCTAACTTATACAAGCCTGCCATAGCATATGAACATGTACACATATAAAATAAATTAATAATCCAGGTAGTGATGGTGCATGCCTTTATGCATAGCACTTAGGAAATAGAGGCAGGCAAAACTCTGAGTTCAAGGCCAGTCTGATCTGGAAAGAGAGCTCTAGGAGACAGAGAAAAATTATTTCGAAAAAACAAGCAAACAAACAAAAATAATAGATTTAAAAGGAGATTGAGAATCCATTACATGATAAAAATAAACAAATAAAAGTAAATTTTATGTTGTTTGTGGCAATTGTAAAGGTGATGTTTCTCTGATTTCTTTCTCCATGAATGTATTATCTCTATATAGTAGGGCTACAGATGTTTTTTTTTAGTTAATCTTGTATCCTACCACTTTGTGGAAGGTGTTTATCAGCTGTAGGAGTTCCCTCGTAGAGTATTTTAGGTTACTAATTGTTGGGAGCCAAATCTCAGGGCTGGGCATGAGATCCTAGGCAGTTCTTGGCTGGCCACATAGTTGTATATTAAGCTCCTTACATAGGAGCTCCTTAGAACCTCAGCTCAAGAAAAGACCCAGACCTCCACCCACAGGCTCAGTCACCTAGGCAACCCTTCCTGGACCTCTTACTCATGAACTCTTTACCCAGCCAAACATCCTCTTTGTGGCTTCCTAATATCCTGCCTACACTAACACCTGGTGGACAAAAACCCATTCTGCCACTCCCCATATCCTGACTATATAAGCTAGCCCGAGAAAAGTAAAGTTTGCTATTTGATCAGAATCCTGTCTTGTGGTCGTTCTTTCTGCATCTCTTGTCCCCATTCCCTATTCCTGACTCTGTTGCTCCAGGTTGGTATCCTGCAGGTCGGGACAAATAAGGGTGAGAGAAAACATGGGGTTTATCTTTTGAAACTCATTGAATTTGATTAATGTAATAATCTTCAGTTTTATCCAGTCTCCTGAAGATGAAAACTTATTTTTGTTTCATCTTTGAAGAACTGACTGTTAATTTTCAAATGTTTGTTACATTTGGCTCCATGTGTGTATCTCTTAAATTCCATCTCTCAGGACGCAGAGTCAGGCAGTCCATAGCTAGGTAAGTCAGGATTACACAGTGAGACTGTAATTATTACACTTATTTAATGACATATTTTTGTGGAGGTTTAGTAGGGACAGACGTTCCATGGCATAGATGGGAGAACAGAGTACAACTTTGTAGGAGTTAGTTCTTTCCATCCAAACAGGAGTCTCAGGGATTAGTTTAGGTCTGGCAGCAAATGCCTTTACCCATTGAGTCAAATGGCTGGCTTCATATTCTCCTTTGTCATTGTTCTGTTGCTGAACAGCTTCTCTGATTTCATAACTTAGCTGGAGTGAATAGCTCCATACTTAGGGGTAGTAAATAGTTCTGCAATAAACATTGATATATAAGTATCATTGGGAAATGCTGACTTGTAGACCCCCAGGTGGTGAGTAGCTCAGCAATATGCAGGAAAGTTCTTTGTCTAAGTCTGAGGAACCTATGTATTGAATTAAATTTCTGATCTCACCAGGCATGCATAAGGATTTGCTTTGTACATCCCTGACAGCATTTGTTGTTATTTGTGCTCTTAAAGACTGCCATTCAGAGAGGCCAGGTTAGAATCTCAGTGTAGTGTTACTTGCATTTCTCTGATGGCTGCCGAGGCTGACATTTCTCTTGGGTTGACATATTTCTTGGGAATACATACTTCATCTTTGAAGAACTGACTGTTAATTTTATTCAGGCTGCCTCCTTTATTGAGAACATCTCTTCCAAGATTCACTGACCCTGCCACCTCCATCCATGTTTCCTTCATCTGAGAAGCATATTCCTCCCTTAGACCTCAGATCATCCCTCCCTGAGCTGTAAGGGTAGGGATTCCTATTGAGCCTATGGCAAGCAGCAAGAAGCTGTGAATAGGGCAAACTCAGAAGCCTTTCTGGTTCTGAAACGATCCTTCCAGGGCCAAATTGGGTCTGAACTAGGAAACTAGGAAGAAGACTGGAAGGACGTGAAGGAGTCTGTAGCTAAGGTACAGGTTTGAAGATAGGACCTGGCTGGTAGTGTGGCTAAGGGGAAGAAGAGAACAGAGAGGGGATGAGAGACAGGGGGCACCTGTGACAGGCTGACTCCACCCAGAGTCTATTGGAGCCTCCTGTGACAGGCTGACTCCACCCAGTGTCTATTGGAGCCTCCTGTGACAGGCTGACTCCACCCAGTGTCTACAGGCTTATGTTGAGTTGAGGTAGAGGGTGCCTGCTAGGAGAGGGCAGGGAAACTGGGATGTTTTTAAGTAGGAGCACAGTTTCAGTTTCCTGAGAGGAGGATCACAACACACTGCTTGCATAATATCATTAAAGGACTACTCATGCCTGAACCATGAAGGAAAATAAACGAGAGCAATTCTTTGTTTATTTCATCACTATCAGTAAGAAATTTGAAACAGAAGGCAAATAGATCTGGAGAAAGTATTACCAGCTGTGTCTCTGTGAGACACTGATTCTGGGATAGGTGAGGAAAGTTTAGAACAGGGGTTGCGGAAAAAGGGACGGTCTCTTTCATGTGCTCACGAGGAACTCCCATCATACCCCCAGAGATGGAAAAAGTCTCTTTCCACCTTTGCCATTGCCGAAGAAGAGCCTGAATCTGAGATTCTGTGGAGCATCTGCGTGGAAAGACGGTACCAGTTCTGGCATATGAGCCTTCGAAAAACCGATGTCGATGGGGAATAGAAAGGAGGGGATGCCGTTTTGTTTTTTTTTTTTTTTTTTTGCGGAGCAGGAGGTTCCGGGACAGGGTTTCTCTGTGGCTTTAGAGGCTGTCCTGGAACTAGCTCTTGCAGACCAGGCTGGTCTGGAACTCGCGGAGATCCACCTGCCTCTGCCTCTGGAGTGCTGGGATTAAAGGCGTGTGCCACCAACGCCCGGCTGCAGATGATGTTTTCTGATACTTTTTCACAGAACTTCTGGGACTCTGCTTTTAAAAATAAATTGTTTAAATAGTCACCACCCAGGAACACACACAAACACACAATGCCCACAGCCGGTAATGACCAAGCCCCCCTTCCCAGCACTCCCAGCTGAACATTTCTCTCTACACAGGTCAGCTGAACACTTTGGAGAAGCAGATGAGGTTGCTATCATGGCCCTGGTGCCCTGTAGGCTGAAGGTGAGCTCTGAGGAAGGAAGAACCCTCCTTGGAGTTGAGGTCATCCTCTGTCCAGAAGAAGGTGAAAGGTCTATCTCCCTGGAGAGACTCTGAAAGGCTGAAGCTCTGGAGATCTGGGTGAGCAGACTGCAGGGGCTCCAAGGAGTAGATGGCAGGTTTCTCTGTAAGAACTTCAGAGGAGAGGAAAGGTGGCTTGACCCCAGGAGGTGAGGATAGGCCCCCCTACTGTGACCCTAAAAGGCACAAATGTGTCCCCAGGTTCTCTATTCCCTCTGGCTACACTGCCCTAACACCAGAGCAGAGAAAAGGACAGCATTCTATGAGTTCTAATATGTGGTCTCCACAATCCATCTTATGTCCTCAGGTACCTGCCCCCCTGTATCCTCAAGTCCAGTTTCTTATCTATGTAAATCTCATCTCTGCCAGCTGTGCAGAAAGCTTCCCGTGTCCTCCCTTCTGGTCCCTTTGGTACTCAGGTACTAGTTGTCGGTCTTCATGTTCCCAGAAAGACAGAATGTTCCCTGGGTCTTCTGACTCCACTGTTTTATTCAGGCTGTTTGTAATCACGGGATCATCACAATATATGTTGTCCTTATCCTGGAACCAGGATATGTAGAATGGTAGGAGACGTTGGGTAAAAGAAGAAGCAGGCACCAGCACACCCAGCTCCCCTTGTACTGTCACTGACGGGAGCACCTGGAGATCTGCATTCTCTTGCAGGGACTCTCAGGGGGCCAAGGTTCTAAGCGACAGCACCCATCCATGCCATTCCTTCTCCCTCAACCCACAGCAGGGGAAGCAGCAGCAAGGCCAGAATTCTGCACCTCCCCGGGCTGGAGCCAGTCCTGGGTCCTGCTGGAGAAGTGAAGAATGTGGGGCTGGGTTAACAAATTCCAACAGAAAGACAGATTGTGAGAGAAGCTACCAAACATCAAAGAGAAAGTTGCATTTTATGTGCTCCTGGAAGTGGTGGTGAAACAGGGTCTGCAAATCATCTGTCCCTGCACCTCTAGCAGAGACTGGAGGAGAAAAAACTAGAGTCCTTAGCAGGTGAAAGGCTTTCCCGGACAGAAACCTGGATATGGTCACCTTCTGCATAGTGCTTAAATGAGCAGCAAGCTCCATGGGTGTGAATAAAAATAGGACTGTATTCCAAGGTCAGTCTCAGTATTTGCTGAGGCTAGACTTGATTTGAGACTACCAAGAGAAGACGGCCCTGTTCTTCATGCATACCATGTGTGCATGGAAAAGAGCACCCTCCACCAGCTCTTTAGGCCTCAGCATTTTGGACCCTCTGGGAATTGCAAGAACAAATTTCCTTCCATGTGACGACAGAGTCGGTGATGAGAGCCCAGGTAGAGCCAAGGTGGGAGGAATCTTTCTCTGTCAGGAGAGTATGCAAGTTCTCAGGTGGTCGGTTCATAATCAACAGAAATGTGGTCTCAACCATCACTGTGGGGTCTCTGGATCCCATGACCATGTTTTCTGAAAGAAGATGCTAGACCTGGCATTAGTGTACATAGTATAATGGTTGGTTTCAATGTCAACTTGCCACAGATTAGCATGACTTGAGGAGGAAGCCTAAACTGAGGAACTGTCTCAGTTACCCATGGGCACCCTTCAACCAGGGCTGCCCTCCCCTGCTGCCATTCCACACAATTACCATAATTCATCATTGACTTAAAAGATTGCTTCTTTACCATCCTGCTACACCCTGATGACTGTGTGTACCTTGCCTTTAGCCTCCCACAAATTAATTTCCAAGGGCCTATGACAGGGTTTCAATGGCGAGTCCTTCCACAGTGTATGGCAAACAGCCGTACCCTAGCCCAAAAGTTCATTGCACAGGCCATCCAGCCTATATGCTCAAAATGGCCACATGTCTACATCCTCCACTAAATGGATGATGTCTTCTTGGCTTGCCCCTCTAGAGAAGAAAGCCTCCTCCGTCTCAAGGACCTACAAATTTCCCCTGCTAAGTTCAACCTTGTCCTTGCCCCTGAAAAATTACGAGCACAAGACCCTTACCTATACTTGGGATATGAACTTAGAAACCAACAGATCTTCACCCCCAAAATACAAATACACCTTTCCTCCCTTAAGACACTTCATGGTCTTCAACAATTTTTGGGCAACCTCCAATTCCTCCAGCCCTACCTCCAGCTCCCTCCGGATAGTCTAAAACCCCTCACAGACCTGTTAAATGCTGACCCTCATCCCCTCTCCCCATGTACCTTAACCCCCTTAGCTCTACAAGCAGTTGCAGCCATTGACAAGGCCATCTCCCATCGAACAACCTACTTGATCATGGTGGATGATTTCTCTGATGTGTTCTTGCATTTATTTTATTGTGTATTTTTGCATCAATGTTCATGAGGGATGTTGATCTGTAGTTCTCTTTCCTAATTGTGTGGATTTTAGACATAAAGTAAAGGATTACCAGCCTACAATCCAAACTGCCAGAGAAGCTAGTAAACAAAGAGGACCCTAAGAGAGACATACATGGTTCCCTGGAGAAGGGGAAAGGGTCAAGATCTCCTGAGCAAATTGGGAGCATTGGGGGAGGGGAGAGGGATCTAGGAGAATGAGAAGGGGAGATGAGGAAGGGTGAGGAGGACATGAGGGAACAGAAATGTTGAGTTGGGGGAAGAATAGAAGAAAACAAAGGAGATACCATAATAGAGGTTTAGGTTTAAAGAGAAATCAGGCACTAGGAAGATGTCTGGATATCTACAAAGATAACACCCATTAACAATCTAACCAATAGAGGAGAGGCTACCTTAAATGCCCTCCCCTGATAATGAGATTGATGACTGACTTATATGCCATCCTATAGCCTTCATCCAGCAGCTGGTGGAAGTAGAAGCAGACACCCACATCTAATCACTGACCTGAACTGGAATCCAGTTACAGAGAACAAGTGATGAGCAAAGGGGTCCAGACCAGGCTGGTGAAACCCACAGAAACAGCTGACCTGAACAATGTGGAGCTCTTGGTCCCCAGACTGATAGCTGGGAAACCAGTATGGGATTGATCCAGACCCCATGAACGTGGGTGTCAGTGAGGAGACCTTGGAAATCTATGAGACCTCCTTAGTAGATTAGTACTTATCCCTAGCATAGGTGTGGACTTTGGGAGCCCATCCCACATAGAGGGATACTCCCTGAGCCAAGACACTTGGGGGTGGACCTAGGCCCTATCCCAAAGGATATGATAGACTCTGATGATCCCCTATGGAAGGCCTCACCCTCCCTGGGGAGCAGAAAGGATTTGTGATAGGTAGGGTGTTAGTTGGTGATAGGGGTGATAGGGGAGGAGGGGAGGGAGAGGGAACTGGGATTGACATGTAAAACAATATTATTTCTAATTCAAATTTAAAAATCCTCAAAAATGTAAATTTTAAAAATGGATGGATGAGAATATAAACAAACAAATGAATATAATGACATTTTACACAATAGTGTGGAGGGATGTTGGGTGGTCATAGGGGGAGCAGATTGCACCTGAGTGGCCCAACCTTTGTTCCTTTTCTTTAGTAGCTTAACTGGTTGGTAAAATATACAGCTACAGTAGCACAACCTCCAGGCACCCTTCCACCTTATTCCAGTCTATACTCAGCAACAAGATGCAAAGTTTCTCTCCCATCAGCAGTTACTTTTGGGTGTGGTGATATTTTGTTTGTGCTTTAACAAATAAAGCTTTCCTGAAGATCAGAGTGCCAAGCTAGCCACAAGTTAGCCATAGAGGCCAGGCAGTGGTGGCTCATACCTTTAATCCCAGCACTTGGGAGAGTCAGAGGAAGGCAGACCTCTGTGAGTTCAAGGCCACCCCAGAGTACATGGGATTGACCATGTACTGAAAGAGAGAGTCAGGCTGTGGTGGCTCATACCTTTAATCTCAGCAGTAGGGAGGTGGAGACAGGAGTGAAAGGGCTGGGTGAGGAGAGGTATATCAGGAAGGAGAAGACAGGAGTTCCTGCCATTCAGACAAGGATTCATAGAGATAGAAGGAGCTCCACCCTTTTCTGTTCAGATTTGATAGATGTAAGAACTCTACTGGCTGACTGCTCTGCTTCTCTGATCTTTCAGCTTTCACCCCCTAATATCTGACTCTAGGTTTTTATTGATAAGACCAATTAGAACTCGAGCTACACTTGGAAAGCTGTGATTTTTCTAGGAGACTTTATTTTTGAAGGAGCTCTGGAGGAGAGAGAGACAATGTTAGTAAGAAGGTGCCACTGACTCCTGGGAGGCAGACAGACATCTATTTTTTCACTTTCATGTGGGCCATGTGGGGACTTTTATACAAAATTCCATGTATGTCTTTTACTATTTTATGCAAGGGAATTGTCATACATTTTTAAGTATTTTATTATCTAACAAGCTACAGGTTGCCTTGTGCTATTCTCATACACAGTTTTGGTTGACTCCTCGCCCTCATCTTCCTGCTTCCCATACCCACTTAAACATATAGTTCCCATCATTCCCCTTTCAATTTCACGTCACATGTGTCCTGTTACATACTGGACTTCTTTCCTTACAGCCTTGTTTTCATCTTCTCTTGGATGTCATCCTGGTCTCCACACACACACTCACTCCTCCACAAATAAACCTAAATGATAATTGGAAAGCAAGAGGTGTATTTGAGGGGGGGAGAGGAAGTGTTTCTGTTTCTGAGGCAATGTGATCTCTCTCAATATGTTTTCCAGTTCTACCCATTTTCCCACAAATTTCATAATCTTTTTTTTTTCTTTATGCCCAGAAAAAAATCCATTATGAGTACCCATCACATCTATGTTACCCATTTATCAATTTGGTGGAGGTCAAGGCTGAATTCACTTTCTTAATATTGTGAATACAGCATAAATAAATATGGATAAGCAGGCACTTGTACAAAGCTATAGAGTCCTAAGCATATATGCTCACAAGTGGAATAACTGTTTGTAATTGTTTTCAAAAAATAGATAAGCTCAGGCTGGCGAGATGGCTCAGAGGTTAAGAACACTGACTGCTCTTCCAGAGGTCCTGAGTTCAATTCCCAGCAACCACATGGTGGCTCACAACCATCCGTTATGAGATCTGGTGCCCTCTTCTGGTGTGCAGATATACATGGAAGCAGAATGTTGTATACATAATAAATAAATAAAATCTTTTTAAAAAATAGATAAGCTTGAGTCCATTTTCCTACTTCTCATCTGGATTCAGGGTGTTTAATAAAGGGAACCCATTCCGATAAAGTTCTCCAAACTTGAGTCTAGTAGGAGAGTGAGGGGTTACAGACAAGTGTGCCTAACATGGTTGGTTGACTTCATGGTCTTTCAATTTGTCTCCCATGCAGATACAAACAACTTTCTGGATTCTGTGTGCCATCTTATGGCTATTGAGACACAAAGTGCAGAAGTAAAAGTGGCAGCGCCATGAACTGAGACACCCCAAAACCATTTCTTTCCTCTGAGTGCTACACACACACACACACACACACACACACACACACACACACACACACACACACACACACACACGAAATTCCTAAGTGCACCTGGACAATGAACGGTGAAGATGGGAAAGCCAGGAACTTTCTTCAATTTCAGAATTCGAATTCCAGCTCTGACTGGAATTCCATGCAGACTCTGGGGATGGCTTCTCATCTCATCCATGCTCAGGGCTACCTGCTTATAAGCTCAAGAAAGTCTGCCTGGTAATACATCATCATGGTCTGCTGCTGAGCTTATTTCAAACCCTCAGCTCTACGGCCTCTCCTGAGCTCCACGTCCCATCTCAATGACTGCTTCTCACAGGCTGATGCACAATAGACTCTGCTTTGAAGACAGTCACTGGAGATTTATTTTTCTTTTTCCTCTCTCTTGTTTTGCTCTTGTTTTTCAACACTGTGTGAATATAATCTCATGAAGGAGCCAGATTCATTTAATGTAGTGAAGGCCACTGTAGGTGCAGCTCAGTTGATAGAGTGGCCTTCTAGACATGAAGTCTGGATTCCCAATACTTCATATAACCTGGCCTGGTGGTACATACTTGTCATCTCAACACTTGGGAGATGAAGGTGAAAGGGTTAAAAATCCAGGATCATCTTTGGATACGTGGTAAACTTGAGATCAGCCTTCACTACATGAGACTCTGTAAGACCCCTGGAAGCTCAGGCCTCCAGGATCTTTTCACAGCACCTCGGCCACCCCAATCACCATGCGGAGGTGGAAACTTGATGCAGACAGCAAGAGGCTTTAATGAAAGGTGGACGTTTGTACAAATGGGCTCTCTCAGCATGCAGGCTAGAGAGCAGCTGCGTCCCCCTGGTACAGGTGTTTTTAAAGGCAAAAACCACAAGCTTAGGGAGGGGCCTCAACTCTCTGTCAGTTGAGTACGTGACCAGAGTCATGGGTTCCTAGGAGGCCCTTTGCCTTGAGGAGCGGGCTGGGAATCAGATGGCCTCCTGATCCACCAGTTGTAAAACCTGCAGACCTCAGGATATGCTAACTAATCTTGCCTGAGCAAATGGTAGCTATCTCTTTGTTTCATAGGGACCCTTAATTGTTAATTATTGACACATTGGCCAGTGGGACAATCTGTTTCCTTCATGAGCCCCTCGGGGAAGGTGGCCATCTGGGAATTCCTGGTATCCAGTTATCTTATGGCCTTGTAAGGGAGTAATTGCTGGCAGCTGGTAAATTCCAAGCACTAAGTCATAGTAGTGACCTTAGTCAGTTTCTGGGTTAGGACTCCCTACATTCCCTTTGGAGAGTTTCCTTATCTGGGCTATATTTCTTTGCTGATTCTTAAGTCTTTCAACTCCATGTCAAAAAAAATCAAGGAAATAAACAAAATCATATTCTGACAAAGAGCTCCAAATTATGCCCTTCTTCACAGACTGACATTGTTCACCTGAATCCCTCCATACACACTACCTGTCAAGCCAGAGGGCCCTTTCTATGAGCAATTGACTCAATAATCTAATCTCTTTAATAAGAAATACAATGAGAACCATACCAGGTCTTGAAATCACAGATAGGTCTTTATTGCTCATAAGAACATGCAGTAATCTTCACAAAGGCCTGGTGCAGAGGCCACTGAAAGGAGATGTGGTCAGAAATCAAACATAACATTTCAGAGATGTCCTGCTGTTCCTAACATCTTGTGCCCTGTGTGTTCTTGAAGCAGCAAGGGACTACAATTTAAGTGTCAATATGTTGTTCTTCCGGAAGAACTGATGCCCAGAAGTTGTGATAATTGACAATGAATTAAAAGGAATGTTCTATCTTCTTCTTCCACATTCCACAAATCATGACTCGGGAAAATCAACACACCACACCTGAATTAGCTTTTGTTTGGATTTATAAAAGTATGTACAAGAATCATGTGTGTGCAGTGCTTGTGGAGGACAGAAGATGGTGTCAGATTTCCTGCACCTGGATTTACAGGTGATTGTGAGCTGAGCTGCCCTTGGGTGCTAGGAACCAAACCCAGCTCCTCTTCAAGAGCAGCATGTGCTTTTAACCACTGAGCCACCTCTTCCACCCACTGTTAGATAGTTTTTATGTTGACTTGATGAAAATTATAGTCATCTGGGAAGAAGAAACCTTAATCAAGAAAATGCCTCCATAACATGGTCTGGTAGGTGCTGGGCACACACCTTTAATCCCAACACTAATTGGGCACAAGCAGTTGGATCTCTGTGAGTTTGAGGCCAGCCTGGTCTACAGAGTAAATTCCAGCACAGTCAGGGCAGTTACAGAGAGAAACCCTGGCTCAAAAAACAGAAGGAAAGGAAGGAAGGAAGGAAGGAAGGAAGCAAGGAAGGAAGGAAGGAAGGAAGGAAGGGAAAGAAGAAAAGAAAGAAAGAAAGAAAGAAAGAAAGAAAGAAAGAAAGAAAGAAAGAAAGAAAGGGCTAGTAGGCAAATCCATAGGGCATGCTTTAAATTAAAGATGTTGGAGGGTTCAGCTCACTGTGGGCGGTCCCATCCCTAGATTAATGGTCCTGGGTAATATGAGGGAAGAACAGAGAAGGAGAGCAAGGAAAGATATGCCTTGATAGAGGGAGCCATTATGGGCTTAATGAGAAACCCAACACTAAGGAAATTCTCAGGAATTCACAAGGATGACGCCAACTAAGAATCCAAGCAATAGTGGGGAGGCTACCTCAAATTCCTTTCCCCTATAATGAGATTGATGATTACCTTAAATGCCATCATAAAGCCTTCATCCAGTAGCTGATGGAAGCAGATGCAGAGATTCACAGCTAAGCATTGAGCCGAACTGTTGGAATCCAGTTGTAGAGAGGGAGGAGTGATGAGCAAAGAGGCCAAGACCATGCTGGGGAAACCCACAGAAGCAGCTGACCTGAGCAAGTGGGAACTCGTGAACCCCAGTCTGACAGCTGGAGAACCTGCATTAGACCGAACCAGTCCCCCGGAATGTGAGTGTCATTTGGTGGCCTTAGATAGTCTATGGGGCCCCTTGAGGAATGAATTTTTTGGAGCCCATTCCCTATTGTGGGATACTCTCTCAGTGTAGATACAGGTGAGAGGGCCTCGTCCTGCCCCAAATGATGTGGTATACTTTGATGGTTCTCCATGGGAGGCCTCACCCTCCGTGCGTGCAGAGTGGACGGGTGTTGGGATGGGGAGATGGTGGGAGGATGGGAGGATGGGAAGAAGCAGAAACTGGGATTGGTATATAAAATAAGATTGTTTTTAAAATAAATTAAAAAAGAACCCAGCTTTGGGAAACAAGTCAATAAGAAGCACTCCTCCAGGGCTTCAGCTTAAAGTTCCTGCCCTGTTCTAATTCCTAACCTTCCTTCCCTCTGTGATGGCCTGCTACCTAGAAGTGTAAGATGAAATAAGCCCTTCCCCTCTCAACTCTCTTATTGTTGTTGTGCGTTATCAAGCAATAGAAACCTAACTAGCACAAGCCCTCAGAAAGTTACTTTAGAAAAACGGGTTGACAATGCTTCAATCCATGGTCAGATTTTTCTCTCTAGTCATAAAACTCCCTCAACACCCAGACCATCAAGGACAGTTTTCTCTACTTTAAATCAAGTTGATGGTAATAATAAAAGTGAAAGAATGTAAAGATCTCAAGTAATATTGGCTCATTTATTATATTCTATAACACTGACACATACAGCTAGCCAATCCCATCTATCCTTGTCAATTTCACTTATGTATACCTGTTTATAAATTATTTTTAGTATTCTAAAAAGAGAAAAGCCATTCATACTTCCACCTCCATACAGCCAAATGAATCCATCAACCTTTTGCCCAGAAGTAGATACAGAGTCCTATTGACAGTCACTATTGCCTTTGATATCCTCAGACACATATCATGCAAAATTACCTATTATTTATACCTTTCTCCTTACTATATTTATGTTAGTAAGGAGATAAAATGAGAAAAAATGACATGCATAAATATGCCTGCAATATATCAGGGAGAAATATTCTTACTATTACTAGTGAATGCATCTGATCACATGTGCTTATTTATAATTATTGTCTTGTTTTTCAAATTCCATATCCCATTTTCCCTTATCCAGTCATAATTTTTGCCAAGGGTGAATGAGGAAAACCTGAATTGCTAGAATCTGCCTGATTCTGGACACATAATGAAGTACACAGTCATCCTGAGACGCCTTAGGAGGTCTCCTACATTGCATGTGTTATTCTTCCTTCTCCACCATATAGGACCTTCTCAATGTAATCAGAATGGATCACCCCCAACCAGTTCAGTAGCTCTCTTCTCTGCCTGCAGATCGAGCACAAGAGGAGTCCAGAGTGGTAAATTCTAGCTGGGCATCGTAGATTACTCCTGTGTTAACTTTTATTAGGGTAGCTCGTGCAGGATGATGGCTTGATCACAGGAGTTCAAGACCAGCATAGGAACCACAGAGAGACCATGTCAAAAGAGACTCAGTGGGGGAAGTGAATTGAGAATGTAAGTTATGTTGCTTATAAAAACAAAATTAGGAAAAATGGCAATGTAGGAAGGATAAATGAGAGAAAATACTTCATCAGTGGAATGGTTATATTTATGAGTGGAAGCATTTCTTACTCCATAACAAAGACCTTCAAATCAACAGAGAATAAATTCATGCAGATGGGAAGTGGGTATTTTACTGGGGTACCTAGGACTAGTGGTAAGTCATGTCACTCCCATATCTTCCCTCTTTATTCCTGGAACTATGAATCCTGCATACAGGAGGGACAGTACCACAGACTGGATGCTGATATAAAGCATACACAAATTCTCAGGACATTGCTCCAGTCCAGAAAGATACTGACATCTATGTGGTGTTGTAACTGATTCTCCAAAAGGCCAAGCCACCATTCTCCTGACTCATGGGTGGTGAAAAATATGGTAAAACTAATAGATTTCCAGTGTGGGTCCATTAACACAGTTCGTTTGCTCTCAGTGAGCTGCTTAACAAGAAGCAACACTGTGTGGGTAGCCACATGATCTTGAAGGAATTATGGGTAATTCACAAGATGGTGGTTTTGGCAGCAGCTCCATTTGCCTATAAAGCAAAAATAACACCCAGTATAAAGGTCTCGGCCAATAATAAAAGGTCCCAGGCCTTCCAGATGGAACTGGCCCAATGTTATCAACATTAATGAGTTAATTCTTTGATTCTGTCTTCCAAAATATGTTCTGAGATTGCAACTTCACTGGTCAAAGGTAGTTATTTGGGAACCGAAGAGATGGCTTAGTGGTTAAGAGCCCTTGATGCTTTTCCAGAGGATATGGGTTCCGTTTCCAACACTCACGTTGCCATTCTCACCTACCTATAGCACAGGTCTCAGGTGATGTGATTGCCTCTTCTGGCCTCAACAAGCACCGAGTATTCATACGCTGCATATATACATGCAGGCATACAATACACACATAACAATAAAATAAAACAAAGTAGCAGCGTGGGGAAGCAGAAATTTGAGAAGACTAGTTAGTGCTAGAGCCTGAGGGAGTAGAGGTGGATATAACTGCAAGTTTGTTGTTGAATCAAAGGCTATCCTCCTCTGTCTCAATATATCTCATAAGCTTTATCTACCCAGGCACATACTGATTCAGGTGTATTGGTTTACCCGAATCATGATTTGTGGTGGAAAGAGGAGGTAGCCCTTTCTAATTAATCATTAATTCTACCATCTTCTCCTGAGAAGCTCCTCTTTCAGAAGAAGAAAATATTGACATTGAACTTGCAGCTACCTGCTGCTTCAAGACAACAGCAGTTCCCACAGGGTTTTGCACAAGATGCTAGGAACAGCAGGCTAAGCTTATGTTGGTAACTGGATTTCTGCCTATGCCCCCTTTCCAGTGACCACTGCACCAGCCCCCTGTGAAGAATCCCCACAAACTCTGGGGTGTGAATTATATTCTTTATTGAAGGTAGTACTGATCCAACCAGGAATGCCAGTAAAGCTAAGTGAACGGGCATACTTTGGATTTCTTCACCTGTAGTTGTAGTTTTTGTTGTTGATACAGACTCGTTGAACTCAAGCTGACATGAAACTCTCCAGACGTTTGAGGTTTGAACTCCTGATTCTCCTGCCGTTATCTCCTGATTGTCGGGATTACAGGCTGCTTTTATGCAGTGGTAGCAATTGAACCAGAACGTCGTGAATGCTGAGGGAGCACTCTATCAACTGAGCTACACCTCCAGCTCCCTGCATCAGACTTTATGAATCAGATGCCCCGATGTTTCTGTATCCTCATCCATGGTTGAAAAAAAAATTAAGAGAAAAGAAAACGGAAAGAGGGCTTCCCGGTGTTTGAGTTTTCCCTGCAGTCTCTGTTGTACATCAGGCTCTGAGAAACCATCAATCGGATGGAATGTGGAGCTACAGGACAGAGAGGAGAGCTAGGGGTGTGGGGAAAGCAAAGTAGGGGGCCAAGATGATGAATCCCCGGGCAGGTTTTCTTTAATACAAACTCACGGTATTCCTGGGGGTGGGTGAAATCAGAGCTGAAACGCACATTCGGAAATGAAAGGAGGTCCCAGGCTTTACCACAGTTCCTTGTCCAGCTGCACTTAGGAACTCAGCAGAGGGCGCTCAGAGGAAAAGAAGCAGTTCTAAGGTGACAGAGCCAAGGCCGACGTGTTTCCTTGCTGTATGTCTGAAAAGCCGTAAGATGGCGCACAGTATCCAGAAAGTTGCTTTGCATCTGCCTGTGAGATAAACTGAAAGACCATGAAGCCCCCCAGCCCAAGAGCTTTTGTCGTGCGGTGTTTGACTTTTCACTGACTCTTCTTCATTATCCAGAAAACAATTTAAAACCCTTTATTTTCTGAGATTTTTGAGTTCTTTACTACAGCAGTCCAGCTATCCTGACATACATTACTTCTTAGGAGTTAACGACCTCTCAGCCTCTGTTGTGAAATTCCTTCTCAGCGGAAAGCATAAGCAATTTCCATCTCTTCTCTTAAGTTCCCAAAAATCTCTTCAGCTCTACCCTTCTCCAAAGGTCCCATGGCGTCGCTTTGTCAAATATAACTTTGGAGAACCAATGAGTGTATTGAGCTTCCTCACAGATCATAGGTGATGAGTTCCTCGCAGGAGTGCAATCACTCTTCCCCAGCCCACCTAACCTAAAAAGCCTCACCCTGCAGGGCTGAGGGCTTCCCCACCACTATATATAGAGTGCGTCTTCTAGTCTTCTCCAGCCTTTGTATATCTAGCACGTTCTCCAGGTCACGTAGAGAGTTGCCAGGTGTTCGGGGATGACTAGATGAATATTATATTCCCTATGCTGCTCCTCTATGCAGGGTGCAAACTGCCAACAAATTGAACTGGGATTATTTTATGCAAAGGGGAGCAACTAAATCCTCCAAGACTGCACTTGCTTGCCCAGGAGGACCGTCAGTAGTGGCAATCTTCTAACTGATATCTAGATGAATCAAAGACTTGGACACATGTGTGAATAGCTTTCCAGCACCTATTCTTTCTTCCTTTCTTTTTCTTGTCTGTGTTATCATTTCATTTGTATTAGAATTTAAGCTTTGTACAGTTTGTTTCCTATATTTCCCTTCAAACCCACCACTGTCCCTTTCTCACCTATCCCCACTAGTGTCTCCTTTGTCTCCCTAGACAGAGTTTCTTAAACACACACACACACACACACACACACACACACACACACACAATTTGTATTTTTCTATATAAAAATCTAGGAACCAAAAATGAGAGATGACATATAATACCTATCTTTCTATGCCTAACTTAATTCATTTAATGCTTTTCTCCAGTTGCATCTGTTTCCCTGCAAAACACACAATATTGTTTTGGGGACTGGTCTTGAACTATTTATTCTCTCCTGCCTCAGTCTCCCAAATGGGGATGTTATAGGCATGTGACGCAAAGACCAGAAAAGTCTTACCAGTTAATGATAAAATAATTTTAAGGATTTATTTTATTTTTTGATTGTGTGTGTGTGTGTGTGTGTGTGTGTGTGTGTGTGTGTGTGTGTGTAACGGTATGTGCATATGAGTATAAATGCTTTCAGAGACCAGTGCCATTGAAATCCCTAGAGACATCATTACTAGTAGTTGTAAATTAAATGATATGGGCACTTGGAAGTAAACCCAGATCCTCTGCTCGAGAAGAAATTTCTCTTAGCCACTAAGCCATTTCTCCAAGCCCTAAAATAGAATAATTTT
The DNA here is from genome assembly GCF_003668045.3 of Cricetulus griseus. Taxonomy (NCBI): domain Eukaryota; kingdom Metazoa; phylum Chordata; class Mammalia; order Rodentia; family Cricetidae; genus Cricetulus; species Cricetulus griseus. The sequence continues at coordinate 18,293,127 of NC_048602.1, read as the reverse complement.
GATTTTAACATCCACTATCCTATCTAATCCTTGCAAACATGCATTACTATTTTTCTCTCTTGTAATGTTTTGCCAGTTCAGTCTTACTCTAGGCTATAATCTTAGTTGAAAAATCCCCGAAAGGACAGCAATATTAGCTTTGATTTTTATTTCTTTTCTCCAATTCAGGGGACACAAAAGTATCTTTCCAGATTAACAATGCTCTAGAGCACAATATAAGGCAAAATAAAAGTGAAATGGAACTGGTGTGGGAGGGGAAAATAAAAGCATTCTCCCAGTCCTCTCCTCAGATTGCCTTTATCTCAATGTCTGCCAGAGATGAAGCTGATTTGGTCCCTGTACCACTGGTCTGGGCAGTGTCCTCACTCAGGGCTCTCTCCAGACTGGAAGGCAGGGAATGAATCAGTCTTTTTCTAAAGTCCTGTCCCACAAAAACATAAAGCATTGGGTTGAGGCAACTGTTGAAGAAGGCCAATGAGCTTGTTGGGTGAACCAATATGTCAAGAATTTTATACCCACCACTAAGAGTCTCTTTGAGCCAGACTGTGCCTAAAAGAGCCACCAGTTGAAAGGGAAACCAACAGATAAAGAAGGAAGCCACAACTGCAGTAAGTACGCGTAAGGGACGGCTGGAATTGACAAGGGCTCTTCTGTGGAGCTTGGCAGCAATGAGTCCATAGCAGATGGCAACGATGGACATGGGCATGCTGAATCCAATAACGAACCTAATGATCCCCCTAGCTGTTAGCATAGTGATAGCTGCGTTCAAACGTTCCATATCTGTGTCACCCCAGGACGCAAAGTTGAATGTGCAGTACACATCCCCTCCTGGAACTCTAACTGTAGTCAAGAAGAGGAAAATGGGCAATGTGAGGATGAGAGCAAGAATCCAGGGTCCAATTACCACCTTCCTAGCCAGGCTCACAGTGCGGTGGTTCTGAGCCCAGACTGGATGAAGGACACAAATACAGCGGTCCAAGGCAATGAGCGCGATCAGGAAGACACTTCCAAATAGGTTTATGTCCACCACAATGTGAACTAATTTACACATGAACCAGCCAAAAGGCCATTTTTCTTTCATGGCCATCGAGGTGACGAGGAATGGTAGAGTAGCCGTGAAAGAGAAGTCAGCCAAAGCCAGGTTCAGATAACAGATCGTTGTGACAGTGTGAGTCATCCGGAATCCAGCTACCCAGATCACAAGCCCATTACCCAGCACCCCGATGAAAAAAGTGATGGAGATGACCACCATTGAGAGGATCCACAAAACTTTGGAGGTGATAGAATCATAGACCACCATTTCTGTTCCATTCAAAGGGATGGAGTAGTTGGCTTCCATTTTCTCTGCACCTGAAAAATTTCAACAACAGCCATTTCTTAGATGTGGCTCCATCTTACATTACACAAATTCAGAATCCATACCACCTGGCACCACAGGAGATCCATTGTACCAGTAATACTATAAAACTAGCTTTCTACAGATGTCTTTCTGAGAGAGCATAGTTCTCCACATTTTCCACATTCCTAAAACTCTTTATGCTTTTCAGACTGATTACAGAAAGAATAATATGCCCCCATCTTCCAGCCGTGATATTGAACTGAGGATGAACAGATAGGAAAAATGGGTGATGGAGTTTAACACTCGGAGTAAAGCAGTAGAAGTAGTCAACAATTCCTTGGTGAAGGCTTTTCCTCAGTTCTCCTGTTCACAAAAGAAATAATTCAGCTGAGAGATGTCAAAAGTTTGTTTAACAAAGTGAAGGTCTGTACACTCCAGAGAGAGGGAGAGAGAGAGAGAGAGAGAGAGAGAGAGAGAGAGAGAGAGAGAGAGAGGCAGAAAGGCAGAAAGGCAGAAACAGACAGCAGACAGATAGATTATAGATATCAGAATGGGCTGAAGCAAAGAATGAGCAGCAGCGGCTCATTAGTCTCTGCAGTGTGGATTTCAAAGACTTTTTTCCCCTGAGAGATTCATGAGATGAGTTATATACAAAGGGAAATAAGGTGACCCTTTATTGTTCAAACTTGTGGTAGACCAGATGCCATTTCTGAGTACTGATTACCATAAGAATTTTGAAACTTTATAAAGATGGGAAGTGACAACACAGTCCAGAGAATATCATCGCAAAGCTGAGGTCACATTCATACCAGTGTAATGTTAAGTACAGAAACTGGTGATACTTCTTGGTATCTTGGTTTCTTATATTGTAAAAAGTCCTGAAATGCAGCACAAAGACTGTTTAGACACAAAGGGGCATTCTGGACACAGCTGCCATGACAGCAACAGTTTTCTTCATATCTAAAGTCTTACTTCCATGATCTCAAGTTCAAAAGTGATTCTACCATGGCTTGGCAAATGGTGCCAAGATCTTCGCCTTCCAAACTCATTATCTTCTTTCAACCCCAGGTTAATACAGTTTTCAAATATCTGTTTCTCTTCACTGTGAGAATCCTTGACCTAGTGTTTGACCATTATTTCTGTTCATCTAAGGTATTAGCTTTAGCCCATAATTGAAAAGGAGATTGAATAGTTGCTACCATTGTTTGGTAATTATTCTACTTCAAGATTCCATTACTCACTCTTGTTATGAAGTCTCTCAGTCTTTCATATACACAGAGTATGTATGACTGCATACTTTACTGTTATGTGGAAAACTGGGTGAGACTTAATGAATTTTGGTGGAGTTTGTGTACTTCTTAAAGACTATGCACTATGTGATTATTATGGAATTTAGAATGATCTATATAAGAATTCTAAAAGGTTCATTATTTCTATTTTTGTAAGACGAGAATCATGTTAAGAGAAAATATGATACCTAAAGTCTATACAAAAAGTGATGACAGATTTTAATCTAGCTGGGTCTGACCTCTGAGTTCTTCCTTTGCAATGCCAAATGTGACAGATACCGCTAAATGTGGGCTGCTCTCTGCTGAGCAGCCACAGTTTTGTTCATGGAAGTTATCCCTCAGTCTACTTTTGAGTCTAAATCCTGATCAGTCTAGAGAATATCTTGAATCTTCACTGCTTCATAAGGAATTGTTGGAGCCATGCACAGAGGACACAGGTCTAGATGATAACACAATGGGAGCAAGTCCTCAGCAAGCCTTTGTGATTGCTTCTCTAGTTTCGTCAGAACAAGAATTACTTTTACTGTGTTACCTGACTTCTGGTCAGATCATGTCTGTAGCCAGTTCAACCAAGAAGTCTCTGTGTGCACCCCCACCCAGGTTCAGGAAACTTGGAATATTGTCTTATGCTGTGGTGTGTGGGCTACAAAATCTGCATACAGGTTATCTGTTGAAACATATTTATAGGCCTGAGGACATCGTATCAGTAATAGAGTGCTTGTCTATAACCTACTATGAGGTGATGGGAACATTGCTTAATGGTAGAGCATCTACCTAACTAGAATCCTGCTGTAGCTCAGTGGTAGAGCACTTTTGTAGTATGCAAGAAAACTTAGGTTTAATCCTTAGAAATATAAGAAAATAACAATGTAGAAAGAAACATCTCAATTATTTATGAATCCTGCCTTAAAATGCATTCACACAAAATATAGGGTAATTTTGCACAACCATAAAAGTTTTAGGCTTACCGATCTATCTTTAAAAAGAAACAGTAATACTGAGCACTGCTTTGGTTGGTTGGTTGGTTATTTGGATATATGGTTGGTTGAGGTAGGATCTTGCTATGTAGCCAAACTGACCTTATATGCCTAACCCTTTTGCTTCAACTTTTAGAGTGCTGAAATTACAGATGTGTACTCTAATAGCTCTGTGTAATTTCTGTGCAGAAATTTCCTTCAAATTCAAACATTCCCTTCAGGAGGCAAAAAGGAGCTTCCTGGGTTTCAGAAAGTAAAGAAACTTCACATGTCTTGGAGAGTTGAAACTAACAAAATTTAGAATTGCTTCTCTCCAAGGTTTTATAAATTTTATATTTTATATTTTATAAATATCAGCTGGGAGAGGAGACTCTGACCAGTATTGCTACCTAGAAGAGACTCCCTGACCTACCAAGTTGTCTGTAAATCATGCAGAATGTTTCACAGATACAGCTCTCCTGAATCTCCACCCTTGTTGGGGGTGGGCTTTTGGATGATAGAACTGCATCTGTGTTATCTCTGCTCCTGTAACTCTTACCCATACTCCTGTTAGTAAAACCGATAAAAATTGTTGACACACCAACTTGCACTCTGATGTAATCATTGCTTTGGTCTGCCATGGGTTCTCTGAGATGAGTAGACAAGTGTGTCTTGTTCCCTCAGGAAACTAACACAACACATGCCCAGAAGTTTCTCTCCTTTAACTCTCATAATAATCGTAAGATACAGCTACATTCCTCTTTTATCAGGCCAAAGCCATACTCAACGGACTTTGGTAGGGCTGTTGTTTTGTCTTTATCTTTGTTAACAGCCAGAAGCATTAAAAACCTGATGTAACTAATCCTAGAACTCCCAAATTTGCCTCACTACTATGCTTCATTTAACAGGACCTGCCCCAATAGCTGACTATCCTCACATTTGATGCGATGGTGATTTCCCTCCTTGGTTTCCTATTACACTTCCTTGTTTTCTTTTTGTTGCCTGTCACTTTCACCAAGGCCCTATGCAGGACATTGTGTAATAGGATTCAAGATTTCTCAACTGGCACTGTTGATATCTGCTGCTACTTAATTGTAGCGGAATCCTGTATATCACAGGATGTGTAGCAGCTCCTTGACCTCATCTACTAGACTCCAGGAGCAACTCTCATGCAGCTATGATAACCAAAAGGATCTATAGATGTAAAACATCCTCTAGCAGACAAAACCACCTGCAGTGGAAAACCATTCATACAGTAAAATAGTCCTCGGCTCTCCAAATTTTCTTTCTTTATTTTATTGTGTGTGTGTGTGTGTGTTATCTACATTGGTGTACCTGTATAAATCCATGGGCCTGTTTTTATACATGTGGATACCACAGGTCAATGTCCATTGTCTCTGTCAATCGATCCTCCACCTTATTTTCTGAGACATGGTCTCTTATTAAACCTGAGGCTTACTGACTGGATGGTTTGGTAGCTAGTTAACTTCAGATTTCCTGTTATCTTTAACTACCTAGAACTGTGGCTATCAGTAGGTTTTGTAGTGCCTGTTTGATTTTTTTGTTTGTTTTTTCTGTAGGTACTTGGGATCTGAGCTCAGATCCTCTTATTGTGAGCACTTTACCCACCAAGCCATATACTCAGCTCTGACTAATCTATTTCCTGATTATATCTCTAATGCTGTCAATGTCATTTCTTTGAGCCTTATCCCTCTATTTTGTTTTCCCTCTATTTTGTCTCAATCTATTAACATACACCAGGCCAACCTTGTTCTTCCTAGGCAATTAGGTTGTCTTGGCCCTGGAGACCCTCCCTTCATCATCTGCTGATCTGCAATGGCATTATAGTGGAGAATGATTTTTCAAGTAAGGCTAAAATGAGAATAAACACAGAAACTTTCCAGGTTGGACCAAGTAAGTCTTTAATAAATGTTAACCCTATCTTAACCATGTTCTGTACGGTGTCTTAGGGCTCATCTGTGGCCTATACATTGTAGAAGCTAGTATTCAGAGAAGAACACGTTTCTCTGGCTGAGGAAAGCACCTGACTAGCAAGTACTTGATTCTGGGATTGATCTCCAGCACTGCACAAAACCGAGTATGGTTGTATACATCTTTAATCCCAGCAACATAGAGGTATAAGCCTGAGGATCAAGAGTTCAAGGTTATCCTTGACTATATATTGAGTTCAAGAGCTACATAGAGAAGAGCATGGTTGTGACAACAGTAACTAGTTCAATGGATATTGTCCTCACTTTAACAAGTTCATTAAGAATTTACTTAATTCATGCTAGCTCTCGCAGATTATAGAAGTTAGTAATGTAAAGCGTTATGTATATTGTGAGATTTTGTGAGTATTGAATAACATAATTTATAATAAGAATAACCACTGGAAAATTAAATGAGTTAAGATTCAGGAGAGTAACATTCCTTGTTTAAGCTCCTAGCTAGAAAGAAGTCAGCCCATCGTTAGAGCTCAACCCAGCTCTTAACCCTGTCCCACCCTATGTTCCTCACTGTATTCAGTTTTTTCCCACCTTTCCAAGAATCCTACAAACCACTCCATATGCCCTCCATAACCTTTAAATCCTTGCTTTAAAAAAAAACTTAACACAGCAAGAAGGACTAGCGGAAAGACAAAGGTGCTAAAGGGTGGTTCCATCACACTGTTTCTGCAAGGTGGAGGAGCTGTGAGCTACAGAAGAAAACACGTGCTGGTTAGGATGATCCCTAACATAGCCAATCATTTCATTATAACATCTGTTTCTTAGGACACGTATCACCATTCTGTAATAGATGAAACCATGGCTCTGAACCGGAAGTGACTTTGCAGAAACGGCACTTTTTTGCTAATTCTCTCTACTTTTTTATCATGCTCATTTCTTGTGTACAAAGTGAGTATTCAGAGCTGGGCCAATGGCTCACTCTAAAGTATTTGCCATGCAGTGAGAACCTGAGTTCAGATCTCCAGCATCCACATAAAAACCTGGTATGGTAGAATACATCTTTGACTCCAGCTGTGGGCGAGGGTGGAGACAGGAGGATCTGCAGAGCTTCCTGGCCATCATTAGTAAGTTACAACCTCAAGGAGAGACTTTTCCCCATAAAAATAAAAACCATGGAGATTGAGTTAGATGTCTAACGCTGACCACTAGCCTCCACATACATGAGCTTACGCACATACATGAATACAAACAAACAGAACCCCCCCAACACACACACACTAAATTGATTATTCTGTCCCTTTGATTGCTCCTCAAACTATATTATTTCCTCTGCTATTCCCAGGATATGCTCTTTTTTAAAAAATGGTACCAATTGATTGGGGAATTTTTACTGTACCATCAGCCATCTCTCCTTTCCTAAGGGGAAAGGGTTGTCATTCATTTCAAATGGCCTCTCTACACACATTGTCTCTGGATCTGTCTCTCACCCTCCCAGATATTAGACTCCTGAGTTTTTCCTTCTCTGTTCTCCCAAACCAAGACAAAACACCGGGATATACTTTCCAGCAGACCACTCTCATTGACATGTGAATACTGTCATGTCATTTCCCTTTAAGAATAAACCATTCCCAGCCAATCCTTACCTTTCACACCAGTAAGCCCAACTGTTTTTGAAGGATGAGATAAGAATTGCCTATTCAAGAAATGCCTCAGCTACAGGACAAGTTCCAGTTCAGTAAATTACTGGGATCGTGGCTCACAATAAAAAGTAAAAGGAAGAGAGCTGGAGAGATTACTTAGAAGTTAAGAGCATTGCCTTTCTTTCAGTAGATCTTAGTTCAGTTTCCAACACTGTCATATAGGCTTATAACCATCTGAAACTTCAACTCCAGGGGGTCCAATGGTCTTTTCTGACCTTCTCATGCACCAGGAAGGCACATGGCACACAGACACACACATTTGTGAAAAATACCCATATACATTTTTTTTTTAAAAAATTGAAAAAGTAAATACAGTGCCGGTGATATATCTCAGTTGTAGAGCATCTGCCTAGAATGTTCCAGAAGTGAGGGATTTGGCAATGTCACTCAGTGATAGAGTGCCTGTGTGGGATCCCCAGTGAGGTGCAGGGCTCATCAGCACAGCACCTGGGTACATAGGGGAGACATTATATTCTGTTGAGAATGGAGGAGAGAAGGAGAAAGAACAGGGATAAGCTCTGATTCAACCTTAGAACCTCACTGCTTCTCATTAACCCACTGCATACTGACTCGGGTCCTTGGTACTGCACTAAATTGCCCCATCAAGGATATGGACTCCAGGGAGTCAAACCCAGTGAACCATTCTCAGTTCTTAGTCTGATATCTCCCATGGCACAGTACCAATGAGACCCTTTTTCCTCCCTAAGTAATGTTTTTCTTGAGCTTTAAGATGACAAAAGATATACCCAGCGTATTCTTGGTTGCCTTTATAACTCAATGGCTAGATGTATCACAGCCTAAGGATCAGATGGCCTCCACTTGACTTTTAAAAGTGGGTTTGGTTCAGGTCTGCATGCTTGCAAGACACTCACTTGCAGACTGGGCCCTTTCCCCATACCTCTGACTGGTTTCTGTCCTCAGCATATTCTAATTCAAGAACTCAGAAGTCATCTAGTGAAAGTAAGCGTGACACGGCAGATCTCCACATAGGATTTTAGAAAGTGTCCATCATATATAACAGGCATTCAAAAATTAAGTTTTCAGGTGTTGGAATGCAACTTACCACCAGCTAAGATCTCCTTTCTATGGCTAAGTCCTGGGTTCCTGTGGTGTAAGTGAAGCACTTGGCTCTCATCAGAGACTTAAGAAAATGCAAAGAGGAAGAAGAAATCTGGAACTAATATGGTTGCAAAAATCCAAGGTTTCTTAAGATTTTCAGCAGCTATGCAAATGTGATGATATTGGAGTCATTTACTTTTATTCTATTTTATGTGTGTGGAGGTTTTGCCTGTATGTCTGTGCACCCGCTGCACAGAAGTCTGGTGTCCACAGAGGCCAAAGAAAGCATTGAATTCCTTGGAACTGGAGTAAGAGGCAGTTGTTTGCCACCAAGTTCATGCTGGGAATTGAACCTGGGTCCTCTGGAAGAGCAGCCAGGGCTCTAACTACTAAGCCTTCTCTACCCAAAGTGGAGTTCTTAGAAACATAGAAGTGTAAATGTTCTCCCACCAAGGATCTGTAGAGCAGCTGGATAGATGTCTCAGTGGCTAAGAGCACTTGCTGCTCTCCCAGAGGACCAAACTTCATTTCTCAGTGCCCAAATAAAACTGCATATAACTCCAGATCCAGGGAGACTAGACATCTCCTCTTGCATCTATGGGTGCAGCCACATACACACATAAAGACTTAGATGATAACCAAACACAATTTTGCCTCTCTGCTTATGACAAGAGTTCCAACAGCACATGTGTAAGTTTCTTTCCACACCAAGAAATTCTCCGGTCCCCTGTGGACACTAACTGGGTTGCCCAACAATTCAGTTCTTTCCTAATTCAGATGTAAAGAGAGAGGGCATAAACACTACCATAGTAAGGGAAATTTCAAAAACAATCTCCTGGTCACATCCTTTCTGTATGTGACACTGTGGCTCTGCTTCTGTCTCTATCTCTCTCCATGTCCCCACCCACCTCTCTTACTTCCACATTTTGAAAACAGGTTGTCTCATGTATCACAAGCAGTCTTTAAACACTCTAAGTAACAACTGAACTCTGGATGCTCCCTTCTCCATTTCCCAAGTGCTGGAATTAGAGGTACACACTATCACACCCATTTCAGTCAGGACCAGAAAGTCGCTCTGCTAACTGATCCACATCCCCAGTTGATGGCTATCTTCTTTAACAAACTGAGTAGATTTGAGGTCATCATAGAGGTAGGAAACCCTGAACTAAAGCAGAATGGGTTGGTTTTCTAAGGCTTTCACTATAAAGCACCCACATACTGGGTATCTTAAAGCATAGCAACTGATTTTGTCACAGTTGTGGATTCTGGTGGTTCAAGCTCATGATGTTGGTCCTGGGGGTTTCTCTTTGGCTTGCAGATGCCATCCTCTCCTCGCTGTGTCCTTCCAGAGACATCTCTGTAAGCTTGCTCAGACCTGGTGTTTCCTCTCAAAAGGTCACCACTTATATTGGATTAGGGTCCCACCCTTATGACTTCATTTAGTTTTAATTAGTTCTTTAAATGCCCTAACTCTGAACAGTCACATTCTGAATGGAATAGGAATTTGGGCTTTAACTTGAGATAGAAAGAGACACCAGTTTATTACAGAAGACAGGATTAAGTGAAAAAATTGATGAGAGAAAATTCTAGAGGTATGCTTGAAGGGACAGGTGATCCTAAGATGTGCCTTCAGTTCAAAAAAGGCAAGGTCTGAGCCGCAGACCATGAGTGGAGGGAGGTGTGATGGAAAAGTCTATACAGAAAGCCTGTCAGGAGAGAAGAATGTTTTCTAAGATGCAGATAATATTTATGAGTCTGGAATATGCGGTACGTGCTCTGCATCAGTTATCTTGTCTGTTGTACTGAAATAAAAATTATTTTGGTAACTACTATGACTCTGAATTCACAGGTGAAGTTACTGAACCTTCTAAGTCATGGTCACTCCCAGCCACCTCCTGATTGTTGTGGTAGTCTGTAAGAACATCAAGTGCTCTTAACCATTGAGCGCCCTTCTCCAGTCCCACCAACACTACTAGTTTTTGCACAACCTGCAAGCCAGGAATAGTTTTCTTGTTTGTTTGTGGGTTTGTTTCTTATTTTTTTTCTACCTGAAGAGCAACAAAAGAAGAATAAAATATGGTGTGTGAAGTGATGTGAAATCCAATTTCTTTGTTCTTAAATGAGGTACTGTTGGCATATTATCTGTGTACTCAAACACATTGTCAGGCTGAAAAGAGGAATCACGAAGCCTACCAGGTTTTAAATATTGACTGTCTCCCTTGATAGAAAATGTTCAGCCCTGGTTAAATGGCTTGTCTGGTTACCCAACTAGTGACCAACCCAGTCCAAATCCCCAAAGGGAGATGCCAGTAGTCTATTTCCTGACAATAATTAGGCATCTCAAGCAGGGATTCCTCCAACGCATCACAGATCACAGCCAAATTTCCTTTGGGTTTACCTAGATTGTGCAAATGGGGCCACACAAAGCAGAAGTCCGCCCTGGGACTTTCCTGCCTTTCTTCATGTTCTAAACTCTACCTCTGCATTGTCGTAGGTGTTGTGGGTAATCATAGGCTATTGGGCAGCAAAGAACAAAACCACCCTGTGCCTCAGTCAGGGTGTGGTGGGCTGTGGAGGAACAGGTGGGGGACTCCTATCAAAGCATCTGCAAGGAGAGCCTTCAGACTTCAAAGACCCGGCCCTCTGTTCAGCAGTTACTCTCTACCTATTCCCTTTCTTGTTTTTCTTGGGATCTGGGTCCTTCACTGTGTGAAACGATGCCCTTTACAGCTCAGTTTCTTGTGAGTTGGTAGAACTTCATTTTCATGCTTCGTCAATTGTGTAGCAGTGTTTTTTCCTGCTGAGACACTGAGGAGGTAGGAACCATAAAGTTTGGAGAAGTTAAAACTTGGAACATTCCCCCCCCCCCAGGAAAAACATGTGTCATGGAAAGCAGAAACTTACAAAATATATAGGACTCTCTATAAGGTTAAGAAAGCAATAAACAGCTGGGTGTTGGTGGCACATGCCTTTAATCCCAGTACTCGGGAGGCAGAGGCAGAGGCAGACAGATCTGTGAGTTCGAGGCCGACTTGGTCTATAGAGGGAGATACAGGACAACCTCCAAAGCAATACAAAGAAAACCTGTCTCAAACCTCCCCCCCCAAAAAAAAAGAAAAGAAAAGAAGAAAGAAAGAAAGAAAGAAAGAAAGAAAGAAAGAAAGAAAGAAAGAGAGAAAGAAAGAAAGAAAGGAAGCAGTAAATGAATGTTTGGGAGAAGAGAGGAGGTCAAGTTGCCTGGAGGAGGCTCTCAGACTAAAGAGCTTACCTGTGAGAGATTCTCCAGCCTAATGAGTTGCCTGCAAGTTCTGCAGAGAGCTCCAGGTTTGCTATGATTCTTCACTGTCACTCGGGCTGAGGTGGGATTTTTGGTGATGCAACAGTCTCTGAGTCACCCTGGTTCCTGTAAGTAAACCCTCAGGCACATACACTCTGTAAGTATCCCCATTGAGCTCACTGGTTTGCCAAGTTGGACTCAGAATGTTCATTACTTTTCTTTGTCCCCAATAGCCTGTCTGGGGTGAATGGACACCTTTTGATGCCCTTCCAGGAAAAGTCAACACCTTCCTTCCTTGGGAAGGTTCTAAAAGGTGTCTGTTATAAACGACTACAAAAGTGAGTTGGCAGAAGTGTGGGCAGTTATGGTATTGGCCTTGGCAACTGTGACTAAGTGTAGAATGTGTGATCCTCTCTGACGATCTGAATTATTCACATTTATCTTCCTCTATCTGGGTCTCTAGTTTCTCTTTCTCTCTCTCCATCTCTGCCTTTCACTGTTTTCCAATAGGTTCACCTTATCACAGCCTCCTCCCCTTTCCTTATGCTGAGAAGGCTCCTAACACCCAGATCCCTTCACCTCTGATACAGAGAAGGTTGGACCTCTGTATACCACCAAAGATGAAGCAGAGGAAGGTTTTCAGGCTCTTGAGTTTCTAGAAGGATCCAGTCCAATCACCAAATGCTTTAAAAAAAAAAAAGTCATTTGGGTATTACCTCAGGTCAGTGCAAATCACAGGAAATCCTGGGTTCCTGTTTCCTGTTTCCCAATACATTTCTGCTCTGTTACGCCTCCCCCACCCCTTTGTATATTTCTGTTGAGGCCATTAGACACAGGCCACTCTCTCCAAGAGATCTGAGCTGTCCAGAAGAAGGCCCACAGCTGTTGCAAAGTGCAGGTGAGAAAACTTTGCCTAGGGATCTGCCCAATATGGTGAGGTTGCAATCAGAAGACTGGTGGTAGAGCAGAGTTTGACCTGTGTAATAGAGGGCTGGGATGTGGTTTAGTTCGAGGAATGCTTACCTAAAAAGCACAAAGCCTGGGTTCTATCTCTAACACACAGTGGCACACCCCTGCAATCTCAATATCAGAGTTGGAGAGACAGGAGAAGCAGAGGTCTAATGTTATCCTTGGCTAAGTTCAGGGTCAGCCTGGACTACATGAAAGCCTGTCTAAAAAGATAAAAAGAAAGAAAAGGAATAAATAAATAAAGCTCAATTATGGGACAACATAAGATAGAAAGGTGAATACAGCCACAGACAGCATTCTTTCATGATGTTTTGCTGCAAGAGAAAGTCAAAGGCATGGTTGAGAATTAAAAGGGGCCGTGGAAGTGAATAATAACTTGCATTAAAGATACAATGGTCTAGAGCAGATTGGTGTGCTCATTCATTGCGAGGAATCAAGAAAAAGTGCTGAATGTGCACTAGTCAGGGATAGCACTCCTGGAAAAAGTAGGTTGTGAAGGGAATGTCTTAGGCTGGGATACTTGTCTTCTGGTTATTGATGTAAGGCCAGAGAAGATCTGTCAGGAGTGTGGAGGGCAGTGGCTGTGCTGGACCAGAGGAGGCATGGGCTGTGTTTGGGTGAATGGGAAAAGGCTCAAAGCTTTAAACAAAATACTGAAGGAACAAAATTGCTCTAACAAGTCATAGGAAATTTTAGGAAAAGGGCAAACATGAGAGCAGTGCTGAGCCTGCAAGCAGACAGGTCCCACAGGCTTCATGGATTCTGTTGCAGAATTTGTCTCTGCCTCCTCTGGAACTGCTAATCTTGGTTCATTTTATCAGGGTCTGAAGAGGGTGATGATGTGGTACAGTGACTGACAGGTTTAAAGCCCTCTCTAAATGGTGGCTAACAACATTCCAATTCGACCCAAACCACATTCTTCCACCTCCAACCATAGGTGGGGCCATTTCTCATTGTTCTTCTGCTCTTGCATGTTCTGACCTGTCACTGAAAAATCTTCCTTGTTCATTCTGTAAACCTTTTAATCATTGCCTCAGAGAATCTTGAGAACAAACAGCCCTCAGCCCAGCTGGTGCTTGGTAGCTGGTGGAAGGTGAGAAAATAGGAGTCACTTGCAAATTGTTTCTGAAACCATAAGCATTGAAATTCAATAATAATGTGAGCTACAGATGTGATTTTAGGCAGTTCTTTGGGTGCTTTAAAGACATAAAGAGAATCACAGGGTTGGGGCTGTAGCTCAGCAGGAAAAGCATGTGTCTCTCATACAAAACCTGGATTCGAAACCCAGGATCACGTAAACTGAGTATTGTGCATACCTGCAATCCCAGAATTTGGAAAGTAGAGGAAGGAAGACAAGAAGTTTATTTAAGTCTATACTTGGCAAGTTTGGGATTCATGAAAACTTATCTTAAAAGACAAAAGCAAAACAGAGGAAGAAGAGGAGGAGAGTGGAAGGAAAGGAGAACTATTTAGGCTTGATAGCACACACCTATAGTCCTACCACTTGTGAAGCAGAGGCAAGAGGACTGTTACAAGTTCAAGGCCAGCCTGTTCTTCACAGAATGTTCCAGGTCAATGAGGAATACAAAAGAACTTATGTGGAATAAGAGGAGGGGAAGGAAGGGGGAAATGGAGCAGGGAGCAGGGAGCAAGGAGGAGATGGGAAAGAATTGGTTCTAATTCACTATTTGATGGGGGATGTCCTTCTGTATATCTGTTTCTCTTATTGGTTAATGAACAAAACACTGTTTGGCTAGTGGCCAGGCAGGAAGGATAGGACTACCAGACTAGGATGAGGAGAATTCTGGCAAAGGCAGTCAGAGAAATCCCGCCAAAGAGAGTAACCATGTAGACCACAAAAGGAGTAATGGGTCTGAGCATTCTTGGGTAAGCCAACACCAATTCGAAATACATAGATTAGTAGTTATGGGTTAATAATTAAAAGAGAGCTAGCCAATAAGATGCCCTAGCCACCAGCCAACAGTTTAATAATTAATATAGCACCCATGTGTGCTTTTTTGGTGTTAAGGTAGCTTTGAGACCAAGCTGGTTGGAGAGAACCGCCAGCAACAGCTATTGGTTCAATAATTGCATCAAGGGCTATAAACACTATTAACGAGGCCTGGAAAGCTACTTCCTTCATAGACTTTCAAACCTGATGGCCACTGTTGCTGTTTCCCTGCCTCAAATTGGAGTTGATACTATGTGAGTCAGCCCCTCTTAAAATGAAGGTATTTGCAAGGTCAGAAAAAGCTGGGTCAGGAAAAGACCTTTGCTGGAATTTCAGACCGAGAGACTGAGTGACTATAAAAAGTTAATGTTTCAGGTCTGTTTTCTCATTTTCACAAGTGTCAGTGATAAAAGGAGTAAAACCTCTGGCTGAAGAGATGGCTCAGCTAATAAAGTCAATCTGTATTCAGATCACCAGCACCCACATAAAAGCAAAGTGCAGGAGCATGGGTCTTCAACTTCAGCACTGGAAGTCAGGAGAGCAGATGGTCAGATACCTGGAACTCATTGACCATGCAGTGTAGCCTTAAGTTAAGTGAGAGACTTTGTCTCAAAAACATAAGGTGAAGAATAATCAAGGAAGACATCTGACATTGACCTCCGCATGGACATTCATGGACACACACACACACACACACACACACACACACACCTGTTATTATTCAGTGCATGCTACCTGTCAATCACTGACTCCACATCCAAGGCTATTAACTAATTTTACCCGCCCCCTACCACCCCTGCCATTTAAGGAAGTCCACGGTTACTATTAGGGAAAGCCATTTTTGACATGAGCAACATATTGCCTACTTAATCCAGCAAAATCTCATATCCACCACACTTTGGAAGACTCATTTCTCTCTTGCCCTTTTCCACCCTCAAGTGTCTTGAGAAGATCTCATAAAAGGAGAGAACATTATTTCCTACCACCAAGATAATCTAGATAAGCAGCTGAAGAGACAGCTCAGTGGTTAAGAGTGCTTGCTGCTCTTGAAGAGGAACTGAATCCAGTTCTCAGCACTTAAACCAGGCAGGTCACAACTTGTGTCCATCATCTCTGGCCTTTTTGGGCATCTGCACCCTTGCACATATTCACACACAGATACACACATATATACCTAATTAAAAATAGTTTAAAATTGATTTTTAAAAGCTAATTTCAATTGGTTGTTCAATACAAAATGGTTTGCCTTGAAAATATATTTACAAGTCACGTGTTGTATTTAGGACTGTGAGTGTGTTTCTATGTGTTTGGGTGCACAGGTGTGTGTGATATAACAGCGATTAATGAAAAAAGAGGCCATGCATTTAAAAGAGAGCGGGGTGGGGGAGCATATGGGACAGATGGTTTGGAGGGAGGAAAAGGAAAAGGGAAGTGATAGGATTATGTTATAAAATCAAATATAAAAGAAATAGTATAAAGAGACAATTTCAGAAATGTCGCCTGCAGCCATAGTCATGCAAATGCCTCCTCTGAGCAGAGGAGAGGAGTATCTATTGAAGCCCCAGGAAGGAGGGAGGTAGGTGTGTAAAGAAGTGCTTTATGCAGACTGATATGTTTATGGTGGTCTCTCTGGGCCACCGAAGCTATCTTCTGACAGTTTCCTAATGTCCACACACCATATTTTTTTGTTGTGGTAACATACACGTAAAAAATCCACCTGATACTTTTTTTCTTGTGTGTTGGTGCTTGCATGAAAAGGCCACCAACCTTAGTTTTTGAGACAAGGTCTTGCCATGCCTTTCAGTCTGGTTTTAAACTCACTATGTAGCCCATGCCAGTCACAGAGTCACAGATCTTTCTGACCCTGTCTCCCAAGAGCTGAGGTGACAAGGGTACACCCCCACCACACCCAGCTTAAATTTTACCACTTGAAAATTAAATGTCATTAAGGGCATTTAAAATGTTTTGCAGCCATACCCCTATCTAATTCTAGAATTATTGCATCACTCAAAAGAAAACAAATTCCATACCCCTTGAGCAATAATTCTTCTCTCCCCCTCCGTGAGGCTTCCTTACCCACTAACATGCTGTTTCTTCATGGGTATTTGTTATAAGCTGAATAACACATCATATGACATTTTGCATCTGGATTCCTTTGTTCTATGCCTTTAAAGTGTATCTGTTCTACCATGTATTAGTTCTTCATTATTTTGTTTTACTTTTTAGGAAAAGTGTCTCATTGTATATCCTATGGAATGAAGACCTCAAATTTAGCTAACCTCATGTCATAGAACCCCAAAAAGCTGTGATTACAGGCTACCACAATCAGCGTGTTTCATTCCCTTTTATGTCTGAAACCTATATATCAAATGGAAGTATCACATTTTGGGCGTCCAATTTGTCTGTTTAGTTTTCCTCAACTAGACACATGCTAGAGTTATCTGGGAAGAGGTAGCTGTGACGATAAATCTTGCCTCAACTGAGAAATTGCCTCGATCAAATTGTCCTGGAGATCAGTCTGTGTGCCATTTTCTTGATTAATAATTGATGTAGGAGGGCTGGAGAGATGGCTCAGAGGTTAAGAGCATTAACTGCTCTTCCAGAGGTCCTGAGTTCAATTCCCAGCAACCACATGCATGGTGTCTCACAACCATGGATAATGAAATGTGGTGTCCTCTTCTGGTGTGCAGGCAGAACACTATATATGTAATAAATAAATAAATCTTAAAAAGAAAAAAATAATTGACATAGGAGGGCTCAGCTTACTGTGTGTGGTGCCACCCTTCAGTGGGTGGGCCTGTGTTGTATAAGAAAGCACGCTGAACAATCCACAAGACCAACCCAAAAAGCAGCATTCCTCCATGGCCTCTGCTTCAGCTCCTGCCTCCAGGTTCCAACCTTGACTTCCCTTCATTATGGGAATATAAAATATTAACTGAAATAATCCCCTTACTTCCCAAATTGCTGTTGGGAAGCAAACTAGGGCAGGTTGTCTTTATATTCAACCTATAATGAAAATTGCTGCTATAGAAATTAGCACAACTTCTGTTTGAACACAAGTTTTTAAAAAATATTTTATTTATTTATTGTATACAACATTCTGCTTCCATGTATATCTGCACTCCAGAAGAGAGCACCAGATCTGATAACAGTTGTGAGCCACCATGTGGTTGCTGGGAATTGAACTCAGAACCTCTGGAAGAGCAGTCAGTGCTCTTAACCTCTGAGCCATCTCTCCAGCCCCAAACACAAGTTTTTTTTTTTAACCATAACTTTATTTATTCTTCAACATCTGCAAGCACAATCATCCTCACAGTCTTGCCCTCTTAACATCACCCAGAACACACCCCTCTGCCACCATGTCCTCTCCTGTTCCTAACAGTCCATTGAGAGCTGCCTGCTGGAATATTGACCTGTCCTGTTGGCTTGATCATATACTGAAGTGCTAAACACAAATTTTATTTGCATACCATTCACCCAGTTTTTGTTTTTGTCTTGTTTTGTTGCTTTTCCTCTTGCAAGTTAATGATCTAC
The DNA here is from genome assembly GCF_003668045.3 of Cricetulus griseus. Lineage (NCBI taxonomy): Eukaryota > Metazoa > Chordata > Mammalia > Rodentia > Cricetidae > Cricetulus > Cricetulus griseus. Next base: position 18,275,107 of record NC_048602.1, on the reverse strand, counting down.
ATCAGCCAAGTGGTTCCCTTGTGGGTAGAGCGCATATTAGCAATTGTGGAAATATAAGCATAACCTTCCCCTATCTGATAAGCAATTAAAAACATGGGTAAGCATGTCAGGGGATGGTGAGCTTGCTCTAGCTTGGATATGAGGGACTGGGAGGGAAAATAGATTGGGTACAGCAATAAAGACAAGGAAAACTGCCTCCTTTTTTGGTATTTTCAAAACTAGGTCCTGAAGAGATTGGTTAGCGGTTTAAAGTGCTGATATACAACTGTGAAGGCCAGAGTTTGAATCCCCAGAAACCCATGTAAATGTCATTTGGGCTCAGTGGTTCACCTATAATTCCAGTCTCAGAAAGAATAGAGAGCCAATCTACCTAACAAGGTTAGTCATTGCTGTGAGCTCTGGGTTTGATTGAGAGACCCCGTCTTGATGAATATGGTGGAGAGTAGTAAAGTATGAAGCCTGACATCAACCCTAGGGCTCCACATATGTGCAGAAGCATCACAGACATGCATGCACTCATACATAAAAAGAAAACACGCACTCATGAAAACTGGAAAAAAATGAAGACAGGCATAGTAGCATCTGCCCTTAATCCTAGCACTCAAGAGAAAGAGGCAGGCAGATTTCCCTGAGATTGCAGCCACTTTTGTCTATAGAGAGAGTTCTAGGCTAGAAAAGGATGTGTCCTGAGACCCTGTCTTGAGGAGAAAAGAAAAGGTTGGTTAAATAAATAAATAAATAAATAAATAAATAAATAAATAAACATTCCTGTTTCTCAATGTTCTAGGAGTGAACAAGATGGACACCAACATCTCTCTCCTCATGAACTTGTCTGCAGCGAACTCCATGAATATATCTGCAAGAAGCCAGTCAGTATCTGCTGGCTACACGGCTCTGAATGTCTTCTCATACTTGATGTTTGGAATCACCTTCGTCCTTGGAGTGCTGGGCAATGGGCTCGTGATCTGGGTGGCCGGCTTCCGAATGGTCCGCACAGTCACCACCATCTCTTACTTGAACCTGGCCATTGCTGACTTCTGCTTTACCTCCACGCTGCCGTTTTTTATCGCCTCTAAGGCCATGGGAGGACAATGGCCATTTGGTTGGTTCATGTGCAAGTTCGTATTTACCATAGTAGACATAAACCTGTTTGGAAGTGTGTTCCTGATCGCCCTCATTGCGCTAGACCGCTGTATTTGTGTCCTGCATCCAGTCTGGGCTCAGAACCACAGAACCGTGAGTCTGGCCAAGAAAGTAATTATCGGACCCTGGATTTGTGCTTTTCTCCTTACCTTGCCAGTTATCATTCGTCTGACCACGATCCCTAATAAACCTGGGCCAGGGAAAACAGCCTGCTCTTTTGACTTCTCCCCTTGGACCAAAGATCCTGTAGAGAAGAAAAAGGTGGCCATCACCATGCTTACCATCAGAGGAATTATCAGATTCATTATTGGTTTCAGCACACCCATGTCCATTGTTGCCATTTGCTATGGGCTCATAGCCACTAAAATCCACAGGCAAGGCCTGATCAAATCCAGCCGTCCCCTGCGGGTCCTCTCTTTTGTCGTGGCTGCCTTTTTCCTCTGCTGGTGCCCATTTCAGGTAGTAGCCCTCATATCCACAATATTCAGAGTCAGTGAACGCAGCATGACTCCAGGCCTCACAACTGCAGTGAACGTCACAAGCTCCTTGGCCTTCTTCAACAGCTGCCTCAACCCAATGCTCTATGTCTTCATGGGCCAGGACTTCAGAGAGAGACTAATCCACTCCCTGCCTGCAAGTCTAGAGAGGGCCTTGAGTGAGGACTCAGGCCAGACCAGCAACACAGGCATCAACTTGGGCAACAATTCCTCGTTACCTTCTGAAGACAGTGAACAGGCAAAGTGAAGAGAGGGCTCCAACTCAAGTTTTGTCTGCTTTGAGTTCCCCTGTGCTATAATAAACATTCCCTGTCGACCTTCAAGCTACACACTCAATAGAAAAACTTGAGAAGACTTTTTAGATTTTTGTTACCTCAACAGATCAATAAAGAGAAAAGACAAAAATAATATACATTTTCTTGTTGGTCTGAGATAGTTACAAATGACAGCTAAGGCTATAGCGCTGTTACTAATGCTGTCTACTTCCAGTCCCCTCACAGGCTGTAAACCTGCAAATTTTCTTAAGCGTCCTTCTGTGGGTAATAGGTGTATGTTTCCTTTAGATAATGAAGAAGGAAGGGGAAAGACTCTTGAGCTACACAATTTCCTGATCCCTTGTGTTGAAATATTTGCCATACCACTTATCATCATAAGACCAGTGTTTTCTGGTGGCACACTCCTTTTATCCCAAGACTTGGGAGGCTGAGGCAGGTGGATCTCTGTGAGTTTGAGGCCAACCTGGTCTACAGAGCTAGTTCGAGGACAGGCTCCAAAGCTTCACAGAGAAATGGTGTCTTGAAAAGCCAAAAAAAAAAAAAAAACCCAAAAAACAAAAAACAAAAAAAAAGACCAGTGTTTTCATTTATGTCTCTCCATGTACCTCCAACCAAATTTGTCCAGTTTGTGTAGAAGCTGGTATTTGAGGTACCTGATTCAAAGTGAATGACCCCAGAATGGTACTCCAGGCTTTACCCTCAACAGCAGTGAGTTAAGTGTCACCCACCCACCCCACCACCACACACATGCCATGATTTGTGTTATTTGTGTTCTTTTAATCCTGACCACTCTGACTAGAGTAAGATAAAACCTCAAAATAGTTTTAATATGAAGTTTCCCGCTGGCTAAGGATTTTAAAGATTCATTTAAATATCTTCCAACCATTACTAATTCATCCTTTGAGAAATTTCTGTCTTCTCTAGTGCCTGTTTTTTAATTGGGTTGTTTGTTTTCTTGATGTTTAGCATTTATTATTATTATTATTATTATTATTATTATTATTATTATTACTTTAGTTCTTTGTATATTTTAGATACTTATCCTCTGTCAAATATCCAGCTGGTAAAGATTTTTTTTTTTTTCCGTTCTGTAGTCTGCCTCTGTATTTGAGCAATGTTAGTCTTTGTTGTATGGAAGTTTTTTAGTGTCATTTATTGTTAATCTCAACACCTGTACTTTAGGATCCTAAAAAGCCTTTTCCAATGCCAATGAGCTAAGTGTATTCCCTGCTTTTTCTTATATCAGATTCAGGGCACCATGTCTGATGTTGTAGTCCTTGATCCATTTGGAGATGAGTTTTATGCAGACTGAGAATAAGGATACAGCTTTTTTTTTAATTATTTTTTTCTTCTACATGTGGCTATCAAATTTAGTCAGTACCATTTGTTGAAGATGCTGTATACTGCAATGATTATTGTGGGAGTGTGGACTTACATCTAGATCCACCAGAAAAGGAATCACCAGTCTTACCCATTTGTGAACTGAGAGCTACAATAACAACCATCCTGGCAAGACATATCCATTGGTACAATACTGGCATAAACATCATGAGATTAACCAACCACTTTCTTATTGGATTTAAGGTCTGCTCCCCAAATAAAAACCCATACCTGCCGCCATTATTGGAGCCATGAGTCTACAACTAGAGCAGTCATAGGCCCCCGTGGAGAAGCTTCTACTCCTCTGCTAACGACACACACTGAGAACCAACTAGTAGTGACTGTCATTCCACACATAGATTAGTGCATCTCTCAGCGCTCTCATTTTCCTGTAGATAACAACGAATATAGAGACCCAGAGTTGGTTAAGGTGTAGAGAACCTCGGATTAATGAATTATCAACCCTAAATGGAAAATATGTATCACACACAACCCTCCCAAGGTTCAGGGATCATTATGAAACGGGCCACAGAAAGATTGTAAGAGCCAGAGGTAGCAGCTGACTACAAGGAAATAGTGTTTTCTGGGCATACCAGAACAGTTGCACACACAAATCCATGGGGGTTATGACAATGCGGACGGTGCCTGTGCAAGCTCAAGCTAAACCAAATCCCAGTCTGAAAAGGAGAGGTGAGCATGAAGAACCACACCAAGCTGAGGAGTTATTGACAATTGGAAGCTTGTGGGAGAATGTCTTTTTTTTTAAGGGTATAGTTTCTGGTAGATCAACCATGCTCCACTGGAAGGCCATACATCAGAGAATATGTGGGTAGCACCAACTATTGGATGGGTTTTTTAAAAAGAAATAAGAGGAGAAAAAGCTAAGTAGACAGGGAAAGGGGGGTAGATCTGGGAGAAGTTGGTCAAGGAGACTATGATCAAAATGCATTGTATGAGATTCTCAAAGAACTAACAAAGAAATGGGAAAAAGAAAAAGCATCTGCGGATGTCCTTGATTTCTAACCAAGCCAGACAGATGTGTAAGTTACTCTGTGAAAGACTTTTTTTTTTTTTTTTGAGACAGGATTTCGTGCATTCCAAGTAAAGGATGACCTTTAACTTCTGTGTGCATGCATGCGTGCATGTGTACACATGTTCATGTCTGTGCCTGAATCTGTACATGAATCTCGATGCCAGAGGTCAATGTGGGGTATGTTCCTCCATTGCTCTCTGCCTTACTTTGAGAATGAGTTTCTCAGTGAAACCAGAAGTTACCAACTTACTAGGCTAGATGGTAGAGCACTCTGGAGTTCTGCTTGTCTCATCCATTCCTAGCTCTGGTGTCATGGGCATGCACTACTGTGTTTATCTTTTAAATGGGTTCTGGAGATCTGAAGTGAGGTCCTCGTGTTTCCATAGCAAGCACTTTACCTCCTGAGATGTCTCCCAGAGACCATGAACAGGTCATCCTGCCTGCATGCCAGGCTTACAAATACATATCCCAGCCCCTGCTTTTTGTGGTGCTGGGGATGGAATCCATAGTTTCCTGCCTATCAGGAATTGGGCTACTAAAAGAATTATATCCTTAGCCCAAGGCTAATGAGCTGTTAACCCCGAGTAATTAGCATCTCTGGGCCATTCTAACCCAGAGTACAGTATCGGAATTGAATCTAATAGTACCACTCTGAGAAGACACACACACACACACACACCATGGAGAATTGCTTAGGACATACATCTGTTTTCACAAGTGCTATAAATGAATCCTTTTCCTTTCAGTCCCCATGCCAGAGAAAAACAAAATTACAGCCAAGGTGAAGAATACTGTGAGAAAGGGAGCTTGGGTTATGGTGAACTTGGGAGTATGAGGAGCTTAGGACTGAGGGGTTATAGGTGGTACCCTAGTTCTAGGTGGTTCCGTCTTAACCACGATTTGCATTGACACAGTGAAACCACATCCCTTGCTATTTGCAAATCAGAAGGAAACCTACTTCCTTTTACTCAAGTAGCCCCACGCCTACTTCCCCCTTTTTTCCCTAAATTCTGTTCAGAAATCCCTGAAGATTGAGACATACTCCACAGATGACCGGAACCCAGAAAAACCCCTGAGTTAGATCAGGAGGAAATAAAAAACCCCGAGTTAGATCAGGAGGAAATAGTCTGTGTCCGGAAATACATATCCCTAGAGTAGGGAATTAAGGAGGCGTAAGAACCTAAGGGAAGAGAGGAGTCCCAGACTCCTGGGGTTCAGGTCTTCACCTCTCTGAGCTTTTGTCTTCAGGTTTGTAAAAATGAGGGTTTGACCTGTAGACAGGTCTGTAGGGCATTTTCTTAATTAATGACTGATGTGGGAGGGCCCAGCCCACTGTGTGCAGTACCAGCCCGGGCAAGTCGTGTTGCATTGTACAACAGACAAGCTGTTGGCCTGGAGGGACAGCATAGTGGTTAACAGCACTTGACTAATCTTGCAGAGGTCCTGAATTGTGTTTCCAGCACCCGCATGGTGATTCACAAGCATCTATAACTCCATTTCTAGGAGGTCCACTGACTCCAGGCACCAAGCACATGCATGTGATGCACAGACATACATGCAGGCAAACCATTCATGTGGTGATACATTGTTTCTGATCTGGTAAAGCCACTGAAGATGAGAATGCAAAGCCAGCCACACTAGTTAGCCATGATCTTCAGCTTGAACCTCAATATCTGTCTCTGGGTTTATGTTATTCGTGTTACACACTCATATACATTAAATTAATTGAGTGAAATGAGTTTTAAAGAGGACGAGGAAGAAGTGCCAATGACGAGCTGAGCAAGCAGACTGGTAAGCAGCACTTCTCCATGGCCATTGCCTCAGTTTCTGCCTCCAGATTCCTGCCTTGAGTTTTAGTCCTGAATTATTTCCCTTCGTGGTGAACGAAAAGTTGTAAGATGGCAATTATGGTGTTTATCACAGCAATAGAAACCAACTAGGACAAAGAGTTTACTGACAATCCCTTTCAGAGAAGACTGCGTGCATAAGACAAAGACAAAATCCATTGTTTTACAGGATGGAGGAGTAAATTGTCACTACATTAGCTACTGTGGCTGTGCTCACAGACATAAAGTTATGAAAGATACCATGAGCAAACTTAGACATCCTAGGTAGCTCCACCTACGTAAGGCTAAAAGATAAAGCATCTAGGGGTCTACAAGGTGGCTCAGTCAGCAAGGGTGCTTGCTGCCAAAACTTCCGTCCTGAGTTCACTACCCGGATTTCACATGGTGGAAAAACAGAACTGACTCTTTTTTTTTCCCCATTTTTAAAATTTGAATTAGAAACGAGATTGTTTTACATGTCAATCCCAGTTCCCTCTCCCTTCTCTCCTCCCTTGCCCCACCCCCCACTAACTCCCTATCCCATACCCTTTCTGTTCCCTAAGGATGGTGAGGTCTTCCATGGGGGAGTCTTCAGAGTCTGTCATATCCTTTGGAGCAGGGCCTAGGCCCTCCCCCGTGTGTCTAGGCTGAGAGAGTATCTCTCTATGTGGAATGTGCTCCCAAAGTCCATTTGTATGCTAGGGATAAATACTGATCTACTACCAGAGGCCCCATAGATTGCTGAGGCCTCCTCACTGACACCCATGTTCAGGGGTCTGGATCAGTCCCATGCTGGTTTCCCAGCTATAAGTCTGGGGCCCATAAGCTCCCCCTTGTTCAGATCAGATGTTTCTCTGGGTTTCACCAGCCTGGTCTTGACAACTTTGCTCCTCACTCCTCCTCCTCTGCAACTGGATTCCAGCTCAGTTCAGTGTTTAGCTGTGGGTGTCTGCTTCTACTGCCCTCAGCTGCTGGATGAAGACTCTAGGATGGCATATAAGTCAGTCATCAATCTCATTATCAGGAGAGAGCACTTAAGGTAGTTTCTCCACTGTTGCTTAGATTGTTAGTTGGTGTCATCCTTGTAGATCTGTGGACATTTCCCTAGTGCGTGATTTCTCTATAAAGGCTCCCTCTATTAAGGTGTCTCTTATCATGCTCTCTTCTATTCTTCCCCCAACTCAATTTCTTGTCCCTCATGTCCTTCTCACCCCTCCTCTTCTCCCCTTCTCATTCTCCTAGCTGCCTCTCCCCTCCCCCCATGCTCCCAATTTGCTCAGGAGATCTTGTCCCTTTCCCCTTCTCCGGGGGACCATGTGGGTCTCTCTCAGGGTCCTCCTTGTTTCCTAGCTTCACTGGCAGTGTGGATTCAGAACTGCCTCTTAAAAGCTCTTCACTGACCTCCACACACACATTGTCACACACACACACACACACACACACACACACACACACACACACAAATAAATATCAATAAAAAGAGGAAAATAATCCATGGTGGTCTGTAGCCTCTGGTTTATTTGGTTTTATTTTTTTAGGTTTTGTGGTTATTTGGTTGGTATTCTTATTTTTGTTTTAGTTTTTTGTTTTTGTGTTGGGGGGGGTCGGAAGAGAGAATGAAAACGGGGCCTCTATGTATGGTGAACAAAACGCCCTACTATCTACAATGAGCTACACCGCCCCCCCCCAGAACCTCATCATGAGTTTTAGGCAGGGATTCTACCACTGAGTCACCTCAGCCCCTCACTGAGAGATTCTAGGTAGGGGCTCTACCATCAAGTCACGCCCCAGACCCTTTCTGGGGATATATAGGGAATATTTCTGCTACTGAGCTGCAGTTTGCAGCCCTTCTTATATTTTTCCTGTTGTACTCCTGGCTGTTGTTGAGATCACAGATTGTCCTGCATTTGCCAGCTGAGTGCTAGGATAAAAGGTGTCTACCACCACACCTGGCTCCAGCCCCTTTCTTATTTTTATTTTTTATTTTCAGGTAGGATTTCACGAAGTTGCTCTGGTTAGTCTTGAACTCATTCTGTAGCCCACCCTGACTAGAATTTTCTATCCTTCTGCTTCTGCTTCAGCTGCCTAAATATCTGCAGGCTTGGCACCAGAGAAACACAGATCAAGTATAGATAAGACAGTGCTTACACTTAAAGTAGGGACTGAGAAGGACTGTCTCCTCCCTGACCAGGAGCTGTTAACATGGGTATGTTAACAGGGGCATGTTAACTCTGTGAACATTTATCAAAAAACCTCTGAGCTAAGTATGTTCTCTGTGTACACTATACCTGAAATTCATTCATTCATTCATTCATTCATTCATTCTACTGATTATGGAGAGAATGGAGGAACAGAAAGAACAAAGAAAGGATGGGGAGAGAAAAATAGGTAGAGAAGGCAGAAGACAACGCTTCTTGGCATGTAGGAAAATGAAGGCTGGCTTTTAGAATGATCTTGCATCTGAGCAAATAAAACAGGATGAGCTGGCACAGGGGTCAGGAAAACTACTGAAAAACCATTTCTGAGGGCCGAGATGCTTCAGCAGGCTAAGACTCTTGCCCCCAAGCCTGGTAACCTGAGTTCCACCCCAAGTATCCTTGGAAAGAACTAATTCCTTCCTTCAAGCTATCCACTGTGGTACAGTGTCCACTGTAGTACAGTGTTCCCCAACACACAAATAAATTAAAGAACATATATAAAATAAATTCCTGTCCTTTCCTGGTCCCTCGTTCATCTGAAAATCCAGAGGTACAGAGGGGAGGCTGGGAAGAGAGCAACTGTGAGGACAAAAAGTATCCCTGTGCCAGGTATTTGAGACATCCGGACTGCACCTAGAGTAGAGATGTCACCTCTGACAAATTCACTCTAGCACCCTAATATTTCCGTAGATGATGGGTGATCTTCCTACCTTCCACACCACAGAATAGGCAGAGGCCTGGATTTCTGGGAATCGGACATGAAAAGACCCCAAATTTCTCTTCTTTATACATACAGTGGGAGTACCTCCCCAGTGAGGTTCTGTGATGGTTCACACCAGTTACAATGACATCTTGGCTACAACTTCAACAATTTTTGTATCTCTTCTCTGCCTCCCCCTTTTATCCTTGCATTCTCCATAAAACTTTGCAAGTATAATATGCATACAAAATTCTGCACCTTTTATTTATATATTGCTCAGTGAGATAAGCAAAAGAAACACAAGAAGACATCTATATCAAACACCCCAGGCTCAGAGAACATTGTGGAAAGGTAGGCAGGGGCTGAAAGAATGTTGGAACTGGAAGATGGGTAGGAGTGCTGTGAAATGCTGTCTTTATGGCATGGCTGCTGCATGTATGAACACACAGTAGCTATACTTACGTATGCTAGCTCTGCAGATCATGCCAATTAAAACTTTCAACATGGAGTGGGGATGGGCTCCTGAAGCCATACCATGGCAGAGAAGCCACTGGCAGAAGACAGCTTCTTAGGAATGGAGAGGCACTTTCCTTTCTCTTTAAAGATTCATTTTATTTTATGTATCTGAATAATTTCTTCGCATGCATCTGTGTACCATGTGCGTGCCCATTGCCCACAGAAGTCAAAGGGTAGCACTGTATTCCCTGGAACTGGACTTACAGATGGCTGTGAGAAGCCATGAGGGTGCTGGAAATCGAACCCAGATCTTCTGAAAGAGCAGCCAGTGCCCTTAACTGCTGAACCATCTTTCTAACCCTGAGCTATGCGGTTTAATATTTGTGGTTTGATATTGTAACATGACTGTTGGCCATGGCATTAGAAAACTTAATGTTGAATCTGCAGATAATACTAAGTTGGTACAGTGTTTTCTTTGCTTTCACAAATTCCCAAGCTTCATCCCCAGAACCAAATAAGTCAGGCATGGTTGTGCAGGTCTGTCACCCCCAACTCTCGGCAGATAAAAAGAGGAAAATCAGTTCAAAATCTTCTTCAGCTGCCTAGAGAGGCCAGGTGGGCTACATGAGACCCTGTTTCAAATGAAAGAAGAAAAGAGAGAAGAAGAAAGAAAGGGGAAAGAGAGAGGAGAGGTGGGGGAGGGAGGGAAAGAGACAGGGAGAAGAGGAACTTGATAATTTTTCTAAGAAACTCCCCTTCTCTCTCTCTCTCTCCCTTCTTTCCTTTCTCCCTTTCTCTATCCCTCCCTCCCTCCTTCTTTCTCTCCTCACCCCTCTCACTCTCTCTTGTCTCTCTCTCTCCTTCCCTCCCCTCTTTCTCTCTCTCTAGCACCTCAAGAAATGCCACCAGAAGTCATAATTGCATGAATTTACAATATGAGACTCATGTTGTGTGTACATTCACAACATGCTATAGTCTCTAAAACCAGTAGGTTTGGGCCGAGAGATTGCTGAGGATTTAAGAACTCTTCCTATTGTTGCAAAGGACCTGAGTTTCATTCCCAGCATCTACGTTAGGTTTCTCACAGCCAACTGTAACTCCAACTTCAGGGGAATCTGACACTGATTTCTGGGCTCCATAGGTACCTGCATCCAACCATACATACAGACATACACATAAAACACAACTGATTAAAAAATTAGCCTTTAAAATTAGGAAGTATCAGACAAGTGGTAGTGCACACCTTTAATCCCAGCACTCAGGAGGCAGAGGCAGGTGGATCTCCGTGAGTTCAAGGCCAGACTGGTCCCCAGGACAGGTTCCAGAGCTACACAGAGAAATTCTGTCTTGACCCCCTGCCCCCAAAAATAGCAAGTATTATTGGACATATACACATACACATGTATTTTTTTCTCTCTAGAAGGCCAATTGTTAATCACTGTCCAGCATACCACAATATAGACAGCACATGTGCTTTGGAATCCGTAAGAGCCATGTTTAAACCCTAACTTCCTCACTATCCATGTGACCTCAGTCCAGCAGCTTTTTTCTTCGGATCTCTGTTTTCTCCAACTTGGTTACTGTCTATCATAAGTATCACAGGAGATATTTCTAATGCAACTCAAAATACTGAGTGGGCAGCCAGGACCTTAGCATAAATCACAATCACCTGGTCTCGCTCTGTCTTCTGCATTCTCTCGCTGCCCTAATACTTTCCATCTGACCTGCTTGTCTCATCCCCATCCTTTCTTGTCATATCTGTTTAGCCAGTGTTACGATTAAGCTTGAGGGGACCATGTGTGGGCGACCATGGCAGATTCCATAGCAGGTGAGGGCAGCAGAGGCTGGGGGCAAACATGCCAGGCAGACAGAGTTTAAGTGAGGAGTTTTATTAGAAAGGGAAGGGAGGGGGAAGTAATGAGAAGTAATGAGAAAAGAGACAGAGACAGAGAGAGAACAGAAGAGAAGAGGGAGACAGGAAAAGTCCTGTCTGCTGCAGGGGAACTGTGGGGAAGAGAGAGCTGGAGAGGAGTGGGAAAGACAGAGGGGAAAGAGAGGAGAGCAGAAAGAGCAGGAAAGAGACCTAAGTGGGCGGGGTCTGTCTTTTAAAGGGTTCCTTTGCACCTGCGGGCAGATTACACAATCATGGAACCCTAGGCTGATCAGGGTACGGTCTGAGCGCACTCTGCCAGGTGACTTAGGCCAGCATAATGCCTGAACCTTTCAGCCAGTGGTTCTCAGCCTTCCTAATGCTGTGACTCTAATACAGTTCCTCATGTTGGTTGACCCCTAACCATGGATTCACTTCATTGTTACTCCATAACTGTAATTTTGCTAATTATGACTCATAATGTGAACATCTGATATGCAGAACGTACTTTCACTGTTATAAACTGACCCAAAGGAGTGGCAACCCACAGGTTGAGAAACACCGGTTGAGGCAATCAACAGATTGGAGAATATTTCTGAAGTCTTTATTCTGAAATCTTTATGGGGGAAAAGAAACTTCCCCATAATTCAATTCGGCCCTGGCAACCTTAGAAAAGGAAGGTCTCTGTGAATGTGTCCAGGGAAAAGACTAGAGACCGGTTCACATGCCTATGTGTACCAAGTAATGAGCTAGTATCTTAGTCGCCGCTAACCAAGCGGTGGTTTAAAACTTTAGAAATCTCTTGTCTCACACTTCTGACACCAGAAGTCTGAAACTGAGGTTTCACCAGAGTTGGTTCTGCTTTGGAATCTCTGTAAGAAAAACTACACCCCTTCCCCAGCCGCAAGCAAGTCTTTGGCTTTTCCACCACCTCTCCTGTGTGGAAGTCTCATCCACAGTGCCTCAGAATGTTACCTGTTTGTATTCTGGATCGCTGCAGATATAATTAAGTTCAGATTGCATCATACCAGGGCAGGGTGGAGCTGTAATGCAGTATGACTGGAATCCTTACGTAAAAGAAATCTGGACATACACACACACACACACACACACACACACACACACAGAGGAAAAACAGCATGTTGTGAAAAACTGTCAACATACAACAGCAGCTGAGTTATGGGCTTGGAAAAGAACCTCTCTCACAGAGTCAGGAGGAACCAGTAACACCTTGATCTTGAATTTGTAGCTTCCAGAATTGTACAGTAGCAGTTTTCTGTTGTCTCACCAGCCTCCGTTACCAAGGAAGCTATAACAAATGAATATGCTTGGCTCACAGATGTGTCATGGCTCAGCTTGTCTTCCAGTAACTTTCTCAGCAGTGTTGACATTTAGGACCCACCCTATACACAGGATGAGCTCATCTCAGAGTCCTTAAGTTCATCATGTCTGCAAATGGGACTGGTGTCCTCAGATTCTGGGCACTGAAACTTAGAGCTGGCTTTGGGAGGCCATCAACTGGCTTACTGCATACAGAGGTCCTTGTGTGTTCTGTAATCTTTGTTCCGAGAGTCACAGGAGAGAAACTAGAGTGTCATATTCTCTCTGATGTTACATTCGTATGTCATATGTGTTGTTCTTTTGTTTAAGATAAAGGATAGGGTGCTAGATGGGACAGGAACACAAGAGATAGATTAACCAGTTTATTACAGGGGAGAACAGCGAGAGGTGGAGAGACGGACGAAGAGAGTAAGAGCAGAGAAGTAAAAGAGAGAGACAAGGTAAAAGTGTGAGATTAAGAGCGCAGAGTAAGAGTCAGAGAGCATAAGTGGGTGGGGATCTGTCTTTTAAAGGGGTCCTTCACACCTGTGTGCAGATTAGTACTCATGGAACTCTGGGCTGACCACAGTACTGCCTGAGTGCATTCTGCCAGATAACCGGGGCAGGCCAGCATGATGCCTGAACCTTTCAATATGCATATTCACATTGGAGGTGCTATTTTAGTTCGATCCTTACCACTCTAATAGTCCCCATTTACGCTCTGATAGCCCTTACTCTATTACCCTCTCTCTTCTATATCTCCCCTGTGTACCCCTAAGATCTTTTACACCCTCTCCTACCTCCAAAAACTATTTGATTTCTTCATGATACTAAATATAATGAAGTCTTGGTTTCTTTGTCTTTAAAAAGAGTGTCATAGCTCTTCCCTCAGATGTTTCTGGAGAATGCTAAATGAAAAACTGCACCCAGGCCAATGTCATTTATGAATTAATAGAGTGGATTATGCTATTTTACCTCAGGACCAATTTTTCCCTAGTCATGGGACCTCCAAATTTTATAGCACATGAAGAGTTCTGGGGCTCACAGAAACATAAGACAGAGGTCCTTAAACCCGAATATTAACAAATGTACCAGAGCTTTAGATGATTTAGGGACTCGTTGGCTGCTCTTCTATTGGTCCTGTGTTCAGTTTCCAGGATCCACATGGGAGCTCACAACCATCTGAAATTCCAGATCCAAGGAATCTGGTGACACTTCCTGGCCTTTGGAGGCACTATACCCAGGTGTACATATACACATGTAAAAAAAATAAATAAATACTCCTTTGGAACTCATAGGATGATATACAAAATCGTTGGATAAGAAGACAAGAGCTACCGGGGATATGCCTCAGTTGGTAGGGGGTTTGGTTAGCCTTGAGTTTGATCCCTAGCACCTCATGAAATTGGGCATGGTAGTGCATACTTGTAATCCCAACGCTCACTGCGGAGCAGAGGCAGGAGGATCAGTAACTCAAGGTCTTCAGATACATTGAGAGTCTGAGGCCAACCTGGCTATAAAAGACCTGTCTCAGAGAGAAAAGACAGACAGACAGACAGACAGACAGACAGAGAGACAGAGAGAAAGAGGAAAAATAACTTTCTTTCCCAATGAATAACAAAATAGGACATGAATGCTCCCAGGTATGGTGGAGGTTTCTTTTAGATAAAAGATAGAACATAGCCAGAGGCAGAGACATCTGAGCCAGTCTAGAGTGAACATGACCCTGAGCCAGGCCATGGAGAGGAGAGAGCCAGGGAGGGGAGAGCAAGGAGACTAAGGAAGGCAAAAAGGGGCAGATAACCAAAATGGAGGATTACATAGGGAAGGGGAGCCCTGGTTCTGGACTGGAGAAGTCTAGGGTAGAGGGGCAGGTTATGTCAACCATAACACGTAGGTACTGACGGATGCTAAGAGAACCTAGAGGCCAGGTCCACTGTGATAGGCACTCAGTTAGCCATGTTTCTGGAGTTTGATACCTAACATCCTGGCCTCTTTGTAAATAATAAAAGATAAGAAGTGATGAGAAGGGGAGAAGAGGAGGGTTGAGGAGGACAGGAGGGAGAAGGAAGGTTGAGTTGGGGGAAGAATAGAAGAGAGCATGATAAGAGATACCTTAATAGAGGGAGACATTATAGTTTTAAAGAGAATTCAGGCACTGGAAAAATGTCTGGAGATCTATAAGGATGACACCAACTAACAATCTAAGCAACAGTGGAGAGGCTACCTTAAATGCCCTCCCCTGATAATGAGATTGTAGACTAACTTATATGCCATCCTAGAGCCTTCATCCAGCAGCTGAGGGAAGTAGAAGCAGACACCCACAGCTAAACACTGAACTGAACTGGAATCCAGTTGCAGAGAAGCAAAGGGGTCAACACCAGCCTGGTGAAACCCAGAGAAACAGCTGACCTGAGCAAGGGAGAGCTCTTGGTTCCCAAAGTGATAGCTGGGAATCCAGCATGGGATTGATCCAGACCCCATGAACGTGGGTGTCAGTGAGGAGACCTTGGAAATCTATGGGGCCCCTTATAGTGGATCAGTATTTATCCCTAGCATAGGAATGGACGTTGGGAGTCCATTCCCACATACAGGGATACTCCCTGAGCCCAGACACACAGGATGGGCCTGGGCCCTATCCCAAAGGATGTGACAGACTCAGAAGACCCCCCCCCATGGAAGGCCTCACCCTCCCTGGGGAGCAGAAAGGGTATGGGACAGGGTCGGAGGGGCAGGGTAGGAGGGGAGGGAGAGGGAACTGGGATTGACATGCAAAACAATCTTGTTTCTAATTCAAATTAAAAAACAAACAAACAAAAGAAGTGATGTGATCTGCCCCATGATTCCTTCCTGCTGACACTGCAGCATCTTTGTTGAGAACCCAAAAAAGCCAGAATGCTGGCCAAGGCCAGGAAGAAAGAGAGAGGAGAGTGCTGGCTGTTTTACTTGCTGTCCAGGCTCTGTGGAACCATCTGGGGCTAGGGAAATGCTGGAGCAGTTTGTGAGGCTGGAACACCTGGGGCTAGCAGCTTTGGAGCTATCTTGGATGTAGACAGACTTTTTGGAAATTCCATCAGAGGCACCTAGGGCTGTTTAGTTTGGAGCAGTTTGCAGTCGTTAGTTGATTGATTGGGAATCTGCTGGGACAGACATAGAGACAGAAGGTAAAGCTGACATTTGAATTTCAGAAATAATCAAACAGTAGACAAATTAGAAGAAAAAAGGTCACCTTTGTTCCAGGCATACACAAGGAGTCATCCTGAGAATGAAAAGTGAATATTCTGTAAGATTTAGAATTGTATATGCCCTTCTTTATAACAAAAGAGAAGTGAGGACTGTAGGCTGTTTAGAGGAAGAGAAAACATGAGTGTCCCTGATGAGTAGACAGTGTTCAAGAAGAACACTTACCTGATCTTCAGGGTGGTGCTGGGTCCCTCCGTGTCTTCTATGATGACAGTTTAATTTTCCCCAGTTGATGCAATAACAGAGGGAGGCTGTGGGTAATTGTATTCCTTTCTTGCAGAGCATGTCTTTAGGAAGACAATTGAAGCTGGAATAAAAGCCCTACCTACACTTGCTGCTACACTATTGCCACTTGGCAATCCAAAGGGATGGTTCTGCCTTATTTTTCAAACCTCAACAGTAGAGAGGAAACCATTACAATACTATATCCCTTTTTCTGTCTCACTGTGAATGTCAACGTTGTGGCTTTGGCTATGGGTAACTAAAGCATTTGTCACAAAAGTGGTCTCTAGGCCTCTGTCGTAGCATCTTTCACTTGCCCCCCCCCATGCACCCCTTGAAGTATCCATGGTCTATGCTGCAGAATCTGGCTAGGAACATTCCAAGCTTCCTACCGAGCAATCTCCTCTAGTAGCCCTGAGAAGAAGGATGGTCTCCTTATCCCTCACTCCAGAAGTGAGAAATATCCATCCAGGAACCAAGGCTGTCCACAGACGTAAACAGTGGTGGATCTTGTGGTCTAAAGTGCATAAAGAAAAGAATTAGGGTATTGGCAACCAGTCTTTGGAGTCTAGTGTGACTCAGAACACAGGCTCTTTGCAATTTCCACCTGGCTGACTCTTCTGATAAGAGCTAAAGTAGTTAAGGAAGAAACAGTCTTGTCTCTGCTCCCAGCCCAGCACATTCATCAGCACCCCCACCCCCCCACCCACCCCACCCACCCCACCCCCAATGGCTGCTGCTGGTTCATTGACATGCTGTAGCCCCAATCTGCAATGTCTCCACTTATCTCACAGCTAGTGATGCTAACTGGGAAGATTGTCAACATTTAGAAGGTTTGTGATGGTGTTGATTGCCAAGTTCTCAGAACACGTATTACTTAGGAGATAAGCTTCTACTGCTCCCTGAGAGATTTAGATTATGTTAGCCTCTGGCCTTGCCTGTAGGGGTTACCTTGGTTAGGTCAATTAAGGTGGGAAGGACTTCCCATTGTGAGTGGCACCATTCCAACTAGGGCTGTGATCCCAGACAAGAAATTGAGTTGAACAGCATTCAGGGCCCTCTGCCTCCCTACTATGTTGCGATGTTACCTCAAGCTCCTGCTACCATGTCATGACAGAGGATACTTGGCAACTATGAGCCAAGATAAAAATCCTTCCTTCGTTACATTGCTTTTTCAAGAGTATTTCATCATAGCAAGAGAAAATAGCTAATACAGGCCTATCGAGCAGAGATAGGTCACTAGAGCAAGATTTTGCAGGTAATTCATAGTCCCTGCTCCCCCCACCCCATGCCTTCACGGTCTGCCATGATACAATCAGACTCTACCACTTGGTTCCCATGAACTCAGCTGCTCTGACACGCCTTTCCCACTGTGACAGATGGAAACCTTTGAAAAACATGAGCCAAAGTAAATCTTTCCTCCCTTGAGTTTGTTTCTGTCTGGTATGGTGGCCACAGCATGGCACAGGCAATCTCCACAAATGGATGACATCACTTCATTACCTCTGTGTTGGGCAGACTCTTGCTTGCTTATGGGTTACGCCATGAAGGACAACTTGAATTTTTGCTGAGGAGTGGTGGCTCACACCTTTAATCCCAGCACTCCCAGGAGATACAGGCAGCTGGATCTCTGTGAGCTCGAGGCCAGCCTGGTCTACAGAGCTAGTCTAGGACAGCTAAGACGGTTTTACACAGGGAAACCCTGTCTTGAAAAACAACAACAAAGAAGCTCATTTCATAGATGATGAAAGGGAGGTTCTGGGGAATGAGTCTTTCAAATAACATGCAAGCAGCTATAATATAACCAGGGTTTGTGTTCAGACCCTAACCTTCCTCCCACAGTCCTCCTCCCTCAGCCTCAGAGATCCAGATCCCAGCCTTCTTCCCTCAGACCCAGGGATCCAAGCCCCATCTCACCTCCCTCATACTCAAGTGTCCACATCCCTGCCTCCTCTCTCAGATCATGGGTACAGGCCTTGTCCCTTCTTCACACACACAGAGAGGTACAGGGCCCAGTCTCCTACCATAGGAAGAAACCTCCTAATTCCAAACACCTGTTTGGTCAGCTGGCTCTACTAACTCCATCCTTGTTGCATCTGGCTGGGCTACTACTTTTTTAGGGCCTCTGTTCTGCTCTATGGAAACCAAGATCCCTCCTCCTTTGCTTTTCTGGCCAGAGATAGAGAGCTCTGATGAAACTCCCCATCCTCTTCCTTTTCCTTGTTCTTTCTTTTTCCTCCAGTGGGAAGGGTGGAAGTGGTGAAAAATCCCTAGAGAATGTCTAGGCGCAGGGGCCTCTGTCTAGGACAGCTACCTTCCAGAGGCACAGAGCCAAACTCCCTCCACTGAGTAGTTTCTTAGGAATCTTTCTTGAAGGTCTAGGAGTTTCCTGGAATCTTGAGCGTGGGGGAGGAATGGCTCAGGGAGGCCCTAGTAGGATCCAAGCCCTCCCAGTTACTGGAAGTCAGGAGCAGACTGCTCGCATGTCTGGGATCTGTGCCCATCCTGGGGACTCCTTGCCTCAGGTCCTACTTCCCCAGCTGGGAGTAACACATCTTGCCCAACTGAGTGGTGGCCACAGAGCTGTGGGGTGTGGGCCTCCCAGCTGCTCGGCCTGTTCCTCCTCCTGTCCCTCTCCCCACCCCTCCTCTTTCCTCTGTGCTGTCATCCCTCCTCCCCCATCCTTGTCTCTCCCTTCTCTTCTGCCTCCCTGGGAAATCCCAGTGTGTGAGGAATTGACTCTGCTACAGAAGCAAAGACCAGTGGGAGGTAATGCAGCAGAAAAGAAAGACAAGAGAAGAGTAGAGGGAAACTGGAATAGGGTTGGGGAGGGGGGAGAATGACGAGAAAGAGAAAGAGCAGCAGACAGACAGAGAATGAGATTATGTATGTGTAAGAATAAAGACAGAGACAGATCAATAGACAAACATACAGAAAATAAAGCTGGGGTGGGGGTGGGGAGTGGGGGGCATTTGCTAGGCCACTGGACGTGGCAAGGTGGAGAGTAAACCCGGCTACAGGGTGCATTCAAGGCCAGTCTGGGCTGCACAGGGAGACAATGTCAGATGGGAAGGGTGGAGAGAAAAAACAGAGGGGAGAGAAAGGGAAGGAAGGACTGAAGGAGGGATGCAGAGAAAAAGGGAGGGGGGAGGGAGGAAGGAAGGAAGGGAGGCATGGAAGAAGGGAGGGAGAGAGAATGATAAGGGTTAGATGTTTAGAGAGGCACAAAATTTACCCTTCCCTCTTTTCTTCTCCCCTCTTTCTGTCTTTTCATGCTAATCACACTCAATCATTCAACACCTGCTTATCTACCACCTGTTTAGCCCAGGAACTAACTGCCCTAGGCTCTAAGGGCAGAGATATATGTAGAATGAGTAAGGACCTCTGTCTACGGAGAGCTCACATTCTAACAAGAGAGGGCCTCATTACACCAAAGAAGATGCTGAGCAATCCAGTCTATGCATTATATAGAAAGCTGACCAAAATGGTGGGTGTGTGGTAGTGGTGGTGAGGGAGAGAGAGAATCAGGGTCTACAGTCCATAATAGTGAGAAAAGTATGACAGTTGAGTGACTCAACCCTTACAGCCGGAGATCATTGCATGACTTGTTCACATTTCTGTGGATCAGGAGACATTGGATCAGGAAGAGAGACCTGGCTTATAGCGCTCAAAGCCCTTCACCTACCCAGTGACTGGTGTCTGCCTCCAAGACATAGTGCCTGAAAGATTCTAATTCATAGTTGACAAGGTGTTCAACATGAAGTGTTCTGGTTTCTTTTCTGTGATAAAACACTGATCAAAGGCAACATGGGAGAGGAAGGGGTTTATTTGGCTTATAATTTCAGATCACAATTCATCATCAACAGAACTAACTCACTGGCAGTCTTATGCTTAGATCTGTGATATTTCTACAGCCCAGGGTCACCTGCCTTGGGATAGCATGCGTAGTGGGCTGGGCCCTCCTATGTCACCAGTCAAGACTTTGTCAGACATGGCCACCAGCAAATGTGATCTAGACACTCTCCTCCCAAATATCTCCAGGCTGTATAAAGTTGACACTTTAAGCTAACTAGGACAAGAGTTTAACTGAGGAGAAAAAAAAAAAACAAAACAGTAGCTGCATCTTGATTGGTGTGTCTCCCAGTGGTCACAACCTCTTTGTGGTTAAACATCCTGGAAGCAGTTAAGTTTTTCTTGTTATAGCAGAAACTAAGACATTCGGAAATTCTCTAACATGTGTGCAGGAACCAAGGAAAATTATCTGATGGGGTGTGTGTGTGTGTGTGTGTGTGTGTGTGTGTGTGTGTGTGTGCATATCTATCACTTGAATTCTGGTTTTCACTGTTTTTTGTTTGTTTGTTTGTTTGTGGATTGTGCTAGAGGATCATGGGAAGAAATACCTTAAAAGGGAGATCTAGTCCACCATGATTTGGAAAGGGGAAAAGGGTTAGTTAAGTCCATGAATAAGTCATGCACCCCACAAATATCCCTTACAATTTCCCTAAATTCTGCAACATGGAACCCACTGTACTCCTCCTCCACCTTCCGGAAGTCCAATTGAGTCTTCTTCTATAGTTTGTTTAGCTTTGGAAAAGTGACTTTTGCTCAAACTGTCTGTCTCTTGACTGAACAATTTTCTTCAAGAACTGAGAAAGACAACTACCCAACACACACACACACACACACACACACACACACACACACACACACACACACACACACACTCCGTGACAGCAACACACCCTTTAACACAGAGCCACCAGCTGGCTAGTGTTCAACCACGTGATCCTTTGAGTGATCTATCCCTCCATATCTCCTTTTCTGGATTTCAGTCTCTCAGTATCTGGATTTCTTCAAAGTATCTGGATTTCTTCAGTATCTGGATTTCTTTTCCAAGTCAAAACATTTCAGAGAGTAACCACCTAGCTCAACAGAAGCATTTAAGAAAACGCAGCTCTCTCTAATTTTCAGTGGCCATTTACCCCTCACCCCCTTGCTTCTCCAGGAAGGAAGTTCAAACGACTCTTACCTTAAGCTGGGGCTGTAGTCCAATTAATAGAGTGCTTGCTTAGCATTCACAAACCTGGAGTGCTGTCCCCCAACGCTGCATATGCACGGCGTAGGCTTGCCATCCTAGCACTTGAGTGGAGGCCGAGGACCAGGAATACAATGTCATCCTCAGCTTTAGGAAGAGTTAGAGCCCAACCTGGGCTCTAACCCGGAGCA
The DNA here is from genome assembly GCF_003668045.3 of Cricetulus griseus. Classification (NCBI taxonomy): domain Eukaryota; kingdom Metazoa; phylum Chordata; class Mammalia; order Rodentia; family Cricetidae; genus Cricetulus; species Cricetulus griseus. The sequence goes on along the minus strand of NC_048602.1, from coordinate 18,253,718 downwards.
ATGGATTGAGGTACTTAACATAACAAAGCAGGCTAGACTGCCTGGTTCTCCTTGCCTCCAGCAATCCCTTCTGTTACCGGGCCCTCCTGGCTAGCATACCCCTCCCCCATTCCCTAAACTTTTCCTGCCCAGGGGCAGGGCTGCCGTTCCGCCAGAGGCCCTTCCCTCAGCTGCTCTTTCTATATAATCCAACCATTTGGTTACCTGGTGTTTTTGTCGACTCTCTTTCTGGCCTCCTGGATGTTCCTGTCTCTCCCCCTCCCCGTTCCTCTCCCCTCTTTCCTCATATGACTCAGGGGCATGTCCACTCTGGGCTCTCCCAGATATCCCTGCTTCTGACTATGTCTGTCTCCTTTTTATCCACAAAAAACTTTCTCCTCCACCGTACCTTGGAGCAGTCATGTTCCTGTCCTTCTTATTTTTTTTTTCTTTTTCATTCATGAGAGACCCTGCCTCAAAACACCAATGATATCCCCTCCCTCAGTTATCCCAGGGGCATATTTTTCAAGATCCTTATTGAATGCTTGAAACTATACATAGCACCCAGTTCTACACAGAAACGAAGAACCTTGCACCTCGTGATTTCTTTTTAGTGCACTTGAATTGCTATTGTTTTGAGATCTTAGCCAAAAGGAGAAATGGCCAAGGGTGAACTTTTCAATAAGATAAGCACTACTGGAATTCAAAGATAATATATGGCCATAATTAATGCAATAAATAGATGGGTGAGTGACTAAGGGCTAGTCACAAATGCAGTATGGATACCCTGGGCCAAAGGAAGATTCACATCGAGGACAGTGTAAGGGTTCAGGCATTATGCTGTCCTGCCCCTGTCACCTGGCAGAATGCACTCAGGCAGTACCCTGGTCAGCCCAGGGTTCCATGGAGTCTGCATGCAGGTGCAAAGGACCCCTTCCCCCCAAAAAAAACAGACCCCTCCCCCAGGGCTGAAGAGATGGCTCAGAGGCTAAGAGCACTGGCCTTTCTTTCAAAGGTCCTGAGTCCAATTCCCAGTACCCACATGGTGGTTCACAACTATCTATAATGAGATCTGGTGCTCTCTTCTGACATGCAGGCAGAACACTGTACACACGATACACGATATATAAATAAACCTTTTTAAAAAAAAAAAACTTAAGAAAAGAAAAAGACAGACCTGTCTCGAGCCCTTACCAGGTGTTGACCTGGGAGGAATGACAAACTCAGCAAGTTGGTTTTGAGTATATAAGTTTTACTTCACACTTATGTCAAAGTAACACACAAGCATAAGCAAAGAACCACAGACAATAGGCTCATAGCAGGGGGGTACCTCTCCTGCAACGGCTGGAAGAAATTTCGGGCTCCTCACTTCTGTTCCTCTGGATTCAGGCTGTCGAGTCTCCTGAGGGCCCGGTGTCATGGAATCAGGTTCCAGCTTGATGGACTGGTTGTCTCAGGTTAACGGAGGAGAGCTGCAGGACATAGAGTCGTGGTACACTCTAAAATTCCCAGTTCTGAGCTGGTCCTTAAATAGTTTGCTAAATCGTGCTAATCACACTTTGTCACACTCCACACATTCTCACTCTTATCTACAATGGCCGCATAGTGGGCCTATACTCCCTTTCTTTTAATCTTTCTTCAGCCAGACTGAAGGTTCCTTTTAAGACCCCACTTACCACTTACACTCTTTTTCCACCATCCCACCCACCCACCCGCTCTTTCTGCTCTCTCTTTCCCTTTCGTCTCTTTCCGCTGTCTCTCTTACCCAGGTTCCCTTGGTGCAGACAGGACTCCCTCTTCTCTTCTGTCCTCTCTCTGTCTCTGTGTCTCTTCACCTCTTTTCTCTTTCCTTCCCCTCCCTCCCCTTTCTAATAAAACTTTACTTAAGCTCTGTCTGCCTGGAGTGCTTGTCCCCCACTTTGCTCACCCTCGCCTTGGTGGGGAATCCACCAAGGTTCTCCACTCCCTTTATCATAGCAAGCAGATTATATTGTTAGATCCCCAAAAACTCAAGTATCCGGGGTCCCAGGCCACATTCTCGGTCACCCCAATCACCAGGCGGATTCGAGAGCTTGCTGCAAACTGCACGAGGCTTTATTGTAATTTAACGAGCTAACCCCATGTTAGCTCGGGTCTTTCACCCACCCGCCATGGCGGACGGCTAGAAAAGACGGCTCCTAGGGGCTCCCAAAAGATCTTATAGGGCAGCGTAAGGGGAGTGTCTAGGGGTACGCACAGGCTTCACGATTGGTGTGCCTCCAGCCTTGGAGGGTTTGCCCTGTGTTGATTGGTCAACTGGTTGTTATGGCCCATAGGCCCTCCCAGGGTGGTTGCTATGCTCTCTATGTCATTGCTGTGCGCTTGTCCGTAAAGCACACCCAGAGTCGTAAAGCATAGCGCCACCAGCTAACTTCTGATTGGTTCCTTGTCACGAGACAGGAATCTGACTTTCTAGTGTCTAGGGCAAGGTCATAGAAGCACATGTTTGACCATTATGGCTGCCGAAAGGGAAGCTGGTTCCTTCAATATACATATATTATGTATTTATTGTTATATACTCATAGTCTATATAACACATTTGTTACTATATATTTATTAAAATACATACATTAAATACATATTCATTATACACATACTTAACAATATCAACTAAAGAGAAAGAGGCCATGAATTTGAGGACTATGGGAACATGAGAGGGAGGAGAGAGAGGCCAGAATGACATTATTATTTTTTTTAAGATTTTATTTATTTATTGTGTATACAACATTCTGCTTCCATGTATATCTGCACACCAGAAGAGGGCACCAGATCTCATAACGGATGGCTGTGAGCCACCATGTGGTTGCTGGGAATTGAACTCAGGCAGGACCTCTGGAAGAGCAGTTGGTGCTCTTAACCTCTCAGCCATCTCTCCAGCCCCGACATTATTATTTTATAATTAAAAATATTATTTTCATTTATGGATTGTCAGCCTGGAGAGATGGCTCAGTGTTTAAGCCATCTTTGGGCACTCTCAAAGAGGACCTGGGTTTGATTCCTAAACATGCAGACAGTCAAATCACCTCTGCATACAAAATGATAAAAAATAAGTTTTTAAAATTATGAATTGCTTATTCCTAGGATGTTTCCATTTGGTATTTTTGGGCTTTGGTTGATGAAGCTAACTGCAACACCATAAAGGGAAAACGGATAAACAGGTCGTATGTTATTTGAGAACAGGAGTGGGGGAGTTAGAGTGGCATGGGCAAACGTTGAAACGCCCCCTATCTCGTCTGATCTGGGAAGCTAAGCAGGGTCGGGCCTCGTTAGTACTTGGATGGGAGACCACCTGGGAATACCGGGTGCTGTAGGCAAATGTTAGACCCCCAGAAAAACTCAGGAATCCGGGGTCCCAGGCCACGACCTCGGTCACCCCAATCACCAGGCAGATTCGAGAGCTTGATGCAAACTGCATGAAGCTTTATTGTTTTTTAATGAGCTAACCCCATGTTAGCTCAGGTCTTTCACCCACCCGCCATGGCGGATGGCTAGCAAAAGACGCCTCGAACCGGCTGCCGAGAGATCTTGTAGGGCATTGTAAGGGGAGTGTCTAGGGGTACGCACAGGCTCAGGATTGGTGTGCCTCCAGGCTTGGAGGGCTTGCCCTGTGTTGATTGGTCAACTGGTTGTTATGGTCCATAGGCCCTCCCAGGGTGGTTGCTATGTTCTGTGCGTCATTGCTGTGCGCTTGTCCGTAAAGCACACACAGAGCCGTAAAGCATAGCGCCACCAGCTAACTTCTGATTGTTTCCTTGCCACGAGGCAGGGATCTGACTTTCTAGTGACTAGGACAAGGTCACAGTGAGCACGTGTTACTGTCATGGCTGCTGAAATGGGGGGCTGGTCCCTTCAATTCATTTTGGGCTGTGTGTGAGCCACCTCCCAGTCCTCACTCCTCAAAGGATTATATCCAGCTGCTCTGCCCATCCTCACTTCCCTGGAGTCCCACCAGCTCCAAAGCTTCCACAACCCCCAGCCTGAAGGAAATTCTGGAATCTCTGACATGCCCCACCCACTGAGTTACCTTGCCTCTCTGCCTACTTAGCAATTCAAATAGACATAGAATCTCCAAGACAAGAGTCCAGCCCTTGAGTCTGGCATTTGAACTCTGCATATTGCCCATCCTATAATAGCTTGATTTTATCATAAAGAATGATGTTGTATCTTTGAATATATGAATATACAATTTAAACGTTTTTCAACATTTTATCACATTTATTTTAGGGTTTGCACTCAGAGGTCAGACAGCAAGTTGAGAAGTCTGTTCTCTCCTTTTACCATGTGAGTTCTGGAGAACAAACTGAGGTTTTCAAGTTTAGTGGCAAGTGCCTTCACCCACTGAACTATCCCATCTAACCCTATATATTTATTTTGAGACAGGATCTGATGTGGCCCAGAATGGCCTCAAATTTTGCTTTGTAGTCTAAGACAACCATGAACTTCTGCCCCTCCTCCCTCCACTTCCCAGGGCTGACATTACAGGCTTGTACCACCACACCCAGGGAATACAGCGCTCAAGATCCCACCTACAATCTAAACACATGCTAGGCAATCTCTCTACAACTGAGCTACATCCCCATCTGGAATATATAATTTTGCCTTTCAATCTAAAAGTCATTTTTTAAAAATAATTTATTTATTTTATTATTTTATGTACATCAGTGTTTTGCCTGCATGTATGTCTGTATGAGGGTGTCAGATCTTGAAGTTATAGACAGTTGTGAGCTGCCATGTGGGTGCTGGGATTTGAACCCCGGGTTCTCTGGAAGAGCAGTCAGTGCTCTTGAACCACTGAGCCATTTCTCCAGCCCCTAAAAGTCATAGATGGCTTACATAGATGGCTGTGCATCGTGTACCTGGAGTACCCACAGAGGTTCAGAAGAAGGCATTGGAACTACTGGACCTGAGGTCATAGGCAATTGTGAGCTACCATGGGAGTGCAGAAAACTGAACCCAGGTCCTTTGCAAGAGTAGCAAGTACTCTTACCGTGAGTCGTCTCTACAGCCACCCAAGCTCCCGATTTTTAAAAGTTTTCTTTTGTTTTTATGTGTATGTCACATGTGTACAGGTGTCCTCAGAGTCCAGAAGAAGGCACCAGATAGATAGATACCCTGTAGCTCGAGTTAGAGGTGGTTGTAAGCTACCTGACATGAGACCTGGGGCCCCATCCCAGCTTCTCTGCAAGGGCAGAGAACACTCTCAACCACTGAGCCATCTGGTCCACCCCCACCCCCAAACCCATTTTTAAAGTCATCTTACCTTTATGCATCTCATCACTTCTCATTGTGTGCTTTATAAAGTAGCCACACCGTGGTCTTGCCTGTGCTTTATAAAGTAGCCACACTGTGTCTTGCCTGGGATGCATTTTCTTTCTTTTCTTTTTTTTTTTCTTTTCTTTTTGTTTTTTTTTTTTTAAGATGTATTTATTATGTATACAGTATTCTGGCATTCGTGCTTACACACCAGAAGAGGGCACCTAATCTTATTACAGATGGTTGTGAACCACCATGAGGTTGCTGGGAATTGAACTCAGGACCTCTGGAAGAGCAGATGGCTCTTAACCTCTGAGCCATCTCTCCAGCCCCTGGGATGCCTTTTCTCTTCTTCACTTTCCACTGCCCTAATTCCTCCTCAGTCAGGATCACTTCCTCCGGGAAGCCCTTCCTGCCACTCAGCTGTGGGGGGAGGGGGCACACAGAGGGACACGGGACACAGGACTATTACTCCATCAGTTCCCAATTCTCTATTTACACAGCTGTCTCCCCTACCAGACTGGCATCTCCTCAGGCGGCAGCTCCCTCCTCTCCCCCCCCCCCACAGGAGTCATTTCTGTGTGCCTGGCATCACTTAGTCCAGGGCCCCACCCATCAGCAGCTCAAGAGTTGTCCCTATAATGAATAACATGTTTTTCCTCTGTTTCCTCTCCATTTGTGGTTACCACTGTTACCTTTCTCCCCTGTCTTCTCACCCTTAAGTTAAATGATGATTCTACTTGGGGAAGGGAGGGCACTGTGGGCTCAGGTCAGGCGCCAGTTAAAAACCACCATCGTCTCTCTTGGTTATCTTGTCTTTACTCCATTCAGTCCTGATTATCTGTGCTTGCACGGAATTATGGGAAACTGGACCCCTGTGTCTGAGGGAAGAGGGCTAGGCCTGTATTCCTTTTCTGAGAGAAGAAGGCTGAGGTGTAGACTCCTGAGTCTAAAGGAGGGCTGAATACTGGACCTTGGGGGTCTGAGAGAGAAAGGCTCTCTCTGGCTTGGACACCTGGGTCTGAGGGAGGACGACTGGGGTCTGGATTCATTGGTCTGGAGAAGGAGAGCTAGGGTCTGTCAGCCTTGGTATAACAGAGGAAGACTAAGGCCTGGACACCTGAGTCTGAAGGAGGAGTCTGGGCTGTGGCCAGGTTTCTAGTGTCCTGGCGGAGAAACCCCCCAGGGTTTGAAATCCTGGTCTGTCTCTCACGCACACTCTGGTTTTAGCAACATCTGGTTTTATACAGCTGCCCCTCCCAGTCAGGGCGGTGCTCAGGCTAGGCCGTCAAATGCCCAGATCCTGGGTGGAGCTTGGGCTATCCCTTCCTAGCCACAGGAACTCCTCTTATCCCCTGCTCTGGGCTTGCCTCCATCATACTGACACAGCCAGACACTAAGCGTCAGAGGCTCCCGGCAGAAGCGTCAGACACAGCTTGCCCTCCCCTGATGGGTGGTGAGTGGTGCCCAGGTTCCCACCACCAGGGACCTTCTCCCCAGTGGCCAGGTTCAAGCAAAGGCCAACCTGTCACTGGTCCTACACCCTGTCTAGCAAGGTTCTCACGCCCTGCTGGCTCTGTTCAGGAGAGCCCCAAATGTCTAAGAGAGATGCAGCAGCAGGAGAAAAGAAAAACAGAGACATAAATAATCAGAAGGGGAGCGGAGAGTGAGAGAGTCTCACAAAGAGGCAGGCAGATGACAGCTAGAGACATAGAGAGGATAGAGGGATAGATAGATAGATAGATAGATAGATAGATAGATAGATAGATAGATAGATAGATAGATGGATGATAGATACACAGATGGAAGGTTAGTAGAAGATGATAGACCAGACATATGTGTAGATGAGAGATGGTAACTGGTAATGGACATGAGAGGGGAAAGACTGGGAGAAAAGGAGGAGAGGGAGAAATGGGAATACAGATGGGTAGAGGGATAGAGTCAGGGTGTCAAGTACAAAATGAGAGAGCAAGAGTCAGGGAGACAGAGAGAAAGAAAGAACATAAATTATCAGCGTCCACCACGCAGAAGGATGCAGGAAGAGAGAGTTACTGAACTTAGTAACTTAGTTACTACCAGTTCACACTAAGAGGGACGTAGAGAAAGACAGTCTTAGAGCTAAGGACAACAAAAACCCCTATAAAAATAAAAGAGCCCAGAAGAGCTGGGATACACACACCCTGGAACCCCGTCTCTTCCCACCTTGTTCTGACCCAGTCCCCACGATGTGTAAGCAGTAAGCCCAGGCCCTTCCTGGAAGTTGATGAAGTCCTTCAAAAGAAAGATCCCAGTATTCCAGTCCTTAGCCTCAGCCAGACCTGACATGGACACAGGTGCACACACACACATACACACACACACACACACACACACACACACACACACACACACACAGCAAAGATACACAGACAGACAGATATCGGCCCACCAAAGAGCAGGCAATTCTGGCTGCAGTTTCAAGCTGCTGTGAAACTCACGCCAGCAACACAGGCACACCCACAGACATGCACATGTGTGCACTCTATCCACCTGCCAGTTGCTGATATATGCTCTTGGGGGACCCATTTGTAGAGGGTGTGAGGAAAGGAAGGGTGGGCTGGGGGGGGTGAGGGGTGAGGAAGAAGAGGCAGAGTAAGAAGGTGTGGGGCAGGACGGGGAGACAGGGTGGGTGTTGGAAAGTGATAAGACAAACGGGGAGAGGGAAATGCAGACAAAACGCAACAGAAGCAGCTGAGGGAGATGGGAAAGACAGAAACGGGGGTAAAAGTATATACAGATGGGACAAATGACAGGTAAAGTGGACTCTATGGAAACGAAGAGGAGAGAAAAACAGCGGAAAGGCTGGGAGAAATGTGGGGCTGGGTTGAAGAGCCAGTTTGAGGGGCTGTGAAGGGAGGTCCTGTCTGGTGAGGGGGATGAGGGCAATGTCGGGAATCGGGAATCGAAGAGGGTGGAGTCACTGCCTGATCTCAGAGCCCCTGGACAGGCTAGCCTGACGTCAGCCGGCCTCCGCCCCCGCATTTGCTGGTCTTCAAATGGCCCCCCTCCAGTTAGCTCCAGACACAAACGGATTGCAGAGCAAGAGGGAGAGGAGAGAACTCAGCAGGGCCCACAGCCATGAGACACGTATGTACACGTGTGTGTGTGTGTGTGTGTGTGTGTGTGTGTGTGTGTGTGTGTGTGTGTGTGTGGTGTCTGCTGCCATAAAGGGTAATTACTACCATATGTGAGACCATGTGTATTGGGGACTATTGAGAATGTGCATGTACATGTGTGTACGTCTGCTTGTGACAGCAACTGTATGTGTTCAGTGAGCGTGTTCGGTGGAGTGAGTTTCCTTCTCCGTGTTTATTGCCATATGGTTTGTCATCCATACATGTCTATGATTCTATAAGTGTATGTTGGTGCTTCCAAAGAAGACTGCATGTGTGCAATACACGCATTTTGGTTTTGATTTTTATGGGTTCAGAATCTACATAGCTGAATTACCCTCATTCACCAATAATCAACCTCTCTTGGCCTGGGAAAACAGCAATTTCATATGGCTGGGGTTCATTTGAAACAGTGGTTCTCAACGTGTGGGCCACCACTCCTTTGGTCAGTTTGTAACAATGAAAATACATCATGTATATCAGACGCTTACAATTCATAACAGTAGCAAAATTAGTTATGAAGTAACAACTAAAATAGTTTTATGTTCTGGGGTCACCACAACATGATGAACTGTATTAAAAGGCTGGCAATATTAGGAAACTGGAGAACCGCTGATTTGAACTGTTCACCGCTTCTTCTCAAACCTTCTACTTCTGTTCCATCGCCCCAGGCCCTTGGTGGCTGTCTGGATGCTTATTGACATGTTGTTTGTCGTCTTGACATTGTTTCCTCCTGATGCTGAGGGCTAGTGCCCTCAGAAGTCAGTGGGAGGTCACAGGACACCTGTGTTCAGCCTGAGACACAGTACATGAGTTTGTCTTATGGAGCACGGGTGCTTTCAATCTGTGTGGTTCTTAATGTTTAGCCTTAATGTGTAGCTGCAGGTAGAGGTGCTCATATTGCTAGCATCAAAAACTTCTTCATAAACTGAGCCACCCCGGGGGAGCCCAGACATAGCTATGTTTGAGGCAAAAAGACAGGAATGAACCAGTCTAAAAGAAAGAATAACTGTTAATGGGTATCTAAAAGTTCTGTCTCAAGTTGGGTACCATCTACCTGAGGTCCCAGATACTTAGGAGGCTGAGACTGGAGGACACTTGAGTCTAGGAGTTTGAGGCCAGTCTGGGCAACAGTGGGAAACCCTGCATGTTCTTTTAAAGTCCCCCGACCCCCTAAATCACCTCTAATGTTCAGAAACATAACGGGAATTACCACATACGATTTTTAAATCCTCTTGAAAAAGAAAAAAGAGGGGCCTAAAAGATGGCCCTGGGGGTAAAGGTGCTTGCTGCTAAGCCTGACGATCTGAGTTTGGTCACCAAGATCTACATGGTGGGAAGAGAGAATATAGTCCCATAACTGTCCTCCAACCCACACACACACACACACACCCGCACATGTCCTGTGAAATGTATATATATACCCACACACAAAATAAGCAAATAAGTAAATGTAATTTTTAAATGAAATTAATTTTGGTAATTTATTTACTTCAACCCAGTGTATGAGACAGCTGTAAACTTTTCTACCAAAAACCAGACAGGAAACATTTGAGGACTGGGAGCCCTTGTATTCTCTGAAGAAACTACTCAACCTCGGTAGTCTACAGTAGAATCAGAATAGACAACCGGTAAAGTAGTGTTAAGGACCTTGGGTTTTGAACTGCAAGTAACTTTCATGCTCCACAAAACCTTTTTATTTCCCTTTTGGCTTAAAATGTTTTGCAAATATAAACAAAAAGATATTTGTAAGTGGCATCGGAAACCTGTGTCCTGATCACTATTGTATACTTAAAAATATGATTGGGGCTGGTAAGATTGCACAGAGAAAAGTGTTTGCTGCTAAACCTGATTACCTGAGTTTGTTCCCCTACATGACGGAAGGTGAAAATTAACTCCTGAAAATTTCTCTGACTGCCACTCACACACCATGACATGTGTGCATGCATGTATGTACAAATAAAAATTTAATTAATTAATAAGCGAACTAATAAATATTTTTGAAGCATGACTGATTTAGGGATGCAGTTCAGCTGGTAGAGTGCTTACGGAGCATGCACAAAGCCCCAGGTGCAATCCCCAGGTCCACATAAAAGGAATGTGGTGGCCTACCACTGTCATGTCATCACTCCGAAGGTAGAAATATCAGAAATTCAGTGTCATTCTGGGCCACACAGTGAAGCCAAAGCCAGCCTGAGCTTCACATCACATTGTCTGGAAAACAAAATGATCATTTCCACACAAAAATATTAATGAGATCTTTTGTATTATCACCCACCCCAGTCTAATACTACAAAATACATTGTGCATGAAAAAAATGGCTTGCCAGGGTTTAGCTTTTTGTAAAATCTACAGTTAAGAAGAGAAGAGTCATCCATCACACTTGTTCAAAGCATATTTAAGAGTTTTTCAATAATTGAACGGGACTAAATGGAGTATTTGTTTTAATGTATATATTTAGATTACGCATTTACATTTAAATGTGTTTGTATGTGTGTATATGTATGTGTGTATGCATGTGGGTATGTGTATATATATGTGTGTATGTGTGTACGTATGTGTGTATGCATGTGTGTATGTGTGTATGTATGTATTATGTGTCTGTATATGTGTGTGTGTGTGTCCATGCCTATATGCTTCTTCAAATGAAGTGTGGAGGTCAGAGGACAACTTCCCAGTCTGTTCTCTCTCCAAGTGAGTTCTAGAGATCAAACTGGAGTCCTCAAACTTGGTAGCAGGTACCTTTATCTACTGAGCCATCTTGCTAGCCTCTTCGTTTTTTATTTTGAGAGAGAGTTAACCGCTGAATTAACCAGACAGGCCTTGAACTTGAAATCCTCTTATATCACTCAGCCTCAAAAGTAGCTAGGACAACATGCTTACGTCACTAAGCCTTTCATTTTAATGCCTCTGTGTGCATAGGTGTGTGCTCAGGTGAGTCTGTGCCTTTGGAAGTCAGAGGTCAACATCCATGTCTTCCTCTATCTCTCCTTTACTGTCTGTCTTAAAGATAGGGTTTCCACTGAACATAGGGCTCACAATGTCAGCTATAATGGCTGGCCAGCAAGCCCCGGGGCATTTTACCTGTCTGCCTGCCTGGTGCTGGGATTACAGGCGGGCACTGAGCTTTTTTGTGTATGCTGAGTCGTCTCACAAGACTGTTAATGTTAAATTTTAAATTAAGATTAGAAACTCACACAGTGGTCAGTCATACTGGCTGCATTTCAGCGGTGGGCAGTGTTGCCTACCTTATGTTGGTGCCCTTATCCCACAGTCAGCCGGAGAAGGAGGATCAGACAGGCTAAAATAGAGGAAGCATGACAGACTGTGTTTGAACCCTAAGTTTTCTGCTTACTATCTGAGTGACCTTTAGTGAGAAAATTCATCTCTTTTGGCCTCTGTCACAGGACACAGCAATAGTACACACTTCCGAGGGTTTCTGTAGAACAGGGACTGGCTTGCGGAAGTTGCTGGGCACCAGTTTTATGGATGAGAAGAAAGATACCCTTTTCAGCTTCCATTGATACGTAAATGCACACGGCCCTGCCAAGTCACTTGACAGTGGAAAAGGGGCACACATCAGGTCTCTGGGAAGTCAGAGGTGCTATTCTGTCACCTGTGGCTGCTCACCTGTCACAAGCCTTTGGCTACCCTGTTTTTCTATCTATACCATGACTACAAATGCTGTCACTGGAGGCTCCCCTGATGGGGGAAAACAGTCTAGGAAGACTGTGATTAATAACTGCAATCTTGGCTGGGTGGTGGTGGCGCACACCTTTAATCCCACCCCTCGGGAGGCAGAGGCTGGAGGATTCCTGTGAATTAGAGACCATCCTGGTCAACAAGAGCTAGGTCCAGGACAGCCTCCAAAGCCACAGAGAAACCCTGTCTCGAAAAACCAAAACAAACAAACAAACAAACAAACAAAAAACAAAACCTGCAGTCTGGGTTCAAGTCCCATAATCTTTGGATTTCTGAGACTCCATCTGTGTGGATAAGAGTACTTACCTGGGGTTGGAAATAGAGCTCAGTTGGTAGCATACTTGCCCAGCATTGCTCTGCCTCCAGCGACGCATGATCTGGGCACGATGGAGTGTGCCTGTCATCCCAGTACTCCAGGAGTTGCAACGTAGGATCAGAAGTTCAAAGTCATCCTTGGCTACCTGTAGGACAGGCTGGGCTACAGGAGACCTCATCCCTAAAAAAAACCAGTTCCGGTAAAATGGTTGAATCAGCACTTTGATGCGCTTTTTGTATAAACCGTTTAGTACATGCTATCAGTGTCTTCACACAGAGAAACATTTGTTTGTAGGGTTATTCTTAACTTTCTTATATTTTTTTTTCTAATTTTAAAAATTACGTTTTGGGAGAGGGCATGCCAAAGCATGTGTTTTTAATCACAGAATGGCAAGCTGATTTCTCTCCTTCCCTCCTGTGGGTTCCAAGGACAGATAAAACTCAGTTGTCAGACTTGGAGGCCTGGCAGCTTTAACCCACTGACCCATCCCACAAGTGGGCATCATTTTATTGGCCGCTAACAAAAACAGGGAAAGCCTGGGGAGCTGCATTGTGTACTCCCTTTGTGTAGAAGGTATGCTAAAGCTGGGGGAGACGAAGGCATGATAACTTAGTTTAGAAGGCATCAAGTAAAAGCCAGGCTTGATGGCTCACTCCTGTCTTCCCAGCAGCGTTCGGGAGGCTGAGTCTGGAGGAGTGGGCGTTCTAGACGAGCTGGGGCCACACAGGCTCTTTCGTAGGGTAATTAATAAAATTAGGCATTAAGCCAAGATAATAGCCACCCTTGCTTCAAATGTGATGCTCAGGGGATCTTCTTTTTAAGAACTCTTAGGGTGCTAGAGAGATAGCTGTCTCGCTGGTTTTAATAGCGCTTGCTGTCCTTGCAGAGGACCTGAGCCAACCAGCTTCAATTGCCTGTAACTCCAACTCCAGGGCATACGAAGCCCTCTTCAAGGCCCTCTTCTGGCCTTCATGGGCACCAGGCACATGGTAGACGGGCATATATGCAGGTAAAACACCCACACAAATGAAATAAAAATAAACACATTTTAAAATATAAGAGATAATTTTAAAGTTCTGGGATGCTAAGTTACAGCTTAGAAGGGAGAAGCTCCACGGAATAAGGTCGTTTCCATAAAGCCTTCAGGGCTGATCATTCTCTTTGGCTCCCCATAGGACATGCCAAAGCCCTCGGAGGCAGCCCGCCGCTGCTCCGGCCTGGCTCGGCGGGTGCTCACCATTACATTCGCTCTGCTCATCCTGGGCCTGATGACCTGGGCCTACGCCGCCGGCTTCCCTCTCGCCACCGATCGCTACGGCCTCCTGGCCTTCGGCCTCTACGGAGCATTCCTCAGCGCGCACCTGGTGGCACAGAGCCTCTTCGCTTACCTGGAGCACCGGAGGGTGGCGGCGGCGGCACGGCGCGCCGCGGCGAAGGGACCCCTGGACGCCGCCACAGCACGCAGTGTGGCGCTCACCATCTCCGCCTACCAGGAGGACCCCGCATACCTGCGCCAGTGCCTGACCTCGGCGCGCGCCCTGCTCTACCCGCGCGCCCGGCTGCGCGTCCTCATGGTGGTGGACGGCAACCGGGCGGAGGATATGTACATGGTGGACATGTTCCGCGAAGTCTTCGCCGATGAGGACCCCGCCACCTACGTGTGGGACGGCAACTATCACCAGCCCTGGGAGCCGGCGGAGGCGGCGGGCACAGTGGGTGCTGGTGCCTACCGCGAGGTGGAGGCGGAAGACCCGGGGCAGCTGGCCGTGGAAGCGCTGGTGAGGACGCGCAGGTGTGTGTGCGTGGCACAGCGCTGGGGAGGCAAGCGCGAGGTCATGTACACGGCCTTCAAGGCGCTGGGAGACTCCGTGGACTACGTGCAGGTGAGTGCAAGGGGTCCCCCGTGCCACCTGCGTGTGATGTCACACCCTCAACTTCAGAAAGAATAGGGTGACTTGAAGGCCGTAGAAGGTGGAGGCAGGCGGGAGCATCAGAAGTTCAAAGTCAGGAGATACTGTCTCAAACAGACTTGGAGAAACCTCTTCTTTTCCTCTTTACTCATTCGGCAAAGAGAACTTTTTATAGTTATTCGTGATTTTATCTATCCTCCAATAGACCATTCATTTCTTCAATGTATTGTCAATCCTGCCTTCGTGTGTGTGCGCGTGTATGTGTGCGCTGTGGAAGCCTGAGAAAGACATGGGGTGTCCTGCTCTCTCACCCCCCCCCCCCACTCCTCATTCCTTTGAGACAAGTCCTCTCACTGAACTTAGACATAGGCTGGCAGTCTGCAAGTCCCCAGTGGTCCTCTTGTACGCACAAGCACGCGCGCGCGCGCACACACACACACACACACACACACACACACACACACACACACACACAGAGTGAGGGGGCAGGAAGGGGGAGAGAGAGAAGAGAGAGAGAGAGAGAGAGAGAGAGAGAGAGAGAGAGAGAGAGAGACGTGCAGCCACACCTAGCTTACCCGAAGCTGAGGATGAGGACTCGGGTCTTAAGCTTGCATCGCACCTAGCTATTGCCCCCATCTTAAAGCCTTTCTTCTTTCATCACTTTCCCACACATTGACACAGAAACCAATTCATCCTTCTCTTTTATTCCTATCCCTTCCTTGGGCTCTGAAGAAAAATTGCTGACTGTAGCTTTGGAAGTGTAGCTCTGAGAACCATAGACAATTTGAGTTCTAGGAAAATAAAGCCCTTGATTACTATCCTGAAAAGAAAGAAAGAACGAAAGAAAGGAAGAAACCAATTCATCCATTCATTCACTCGTTCATTCATCAACCACTGATGACCTGATCTAATATGGACGTTTAGTCAATCATATCCATCCTATTTGATATAATGGTTCCTTGTTTATTCATTTGGTGCAATTCTTTCATTCAATGGTACAACACAGTGCTCATTCACTCTGTCCACTTGTATACGTGTTGCTGTGACAAAACATCAGACCAAAGCAATTCAAAGAAAGGTTTATTCAGCTGGGAGGTGGTGGTGCACGCCTTTGATCCCAGCACTCGGGAGGCAGAGGCAGGAGGATTTTTGTGAGTTGGAGACCAGCCTGGTCTACAAGAGCTAGTTCCAGGACAGGCTCCAAAGCCACAGAGAAACCCTGTCTTGAAACTCCCCCGGCCCCCCAAAAAGAAAGATTTATTCTGGCTCAGAGTTTGAGGGTGCAGTCCAATATGATAGGGAAGGCATGGGTTTGGAAGCTTGAGAAAGCTGGTCACACCACTTCTGCAGATAGGAAGCAGAAAGAGAAAAGGAAGTGAGACCAGTAGCTGGCCACCACCTCCTAAAGGTCATATAACAATCAGAAACAGTGCCACCAGGTATGAGACCAAGTGTTCATAAACATGAACCTATAGGGGATATTTCACATCCAAACCATAACACCGGGTGAAGAAATCCATCCCCTCTTTCATTCATGCAGTCACTGAAGACAGAAGGAAGCTTTCTGATCATACATTCATTCATCCATCCATGCCGCTACTCATTCATTTAATACAAAGATTCATTCACTTAAACACTCACCCATTAATCTATCCAGGCATTCAGTACAATGTTACTTTCTTTTTTCATGCAATATGGAAAATCTTTCCTTCACCCTTCTATCCATCCATGTACCTATATCCAGTGTGAACCTCATCCACGTTTATATAGGGGTTTATCCCCCACCTTTTTTTTTTTTTTTTGCTTTCTTTCCTTCAATGTTGAGATTTTTGTCATCCATCTATCCATCTATGAAACATAAGCCTTTATCTCATCATGCATTCATTCATTGGGTGTGGTCATTCATTAACATGCTACTGTCTTAGTTTCTTCTCCTGTGGCTGTGACAAAATACATTGACAAAAAACACCTTAAAGGGAGAAAGGGCTTCTTTTGGCTCACAGTTCACAGTACAGTTCTCCAAGGATGGGAAGTCAAGGTCCAGGAGCTGGAAGCAGCTGGTCACACAGTATCCACAGCTTTTGTTCAGGTCACCCTCTCTCTCTCTCTCTCTCTCTCTCTCTCTCTCTCTCTCTCTCTCTGATTTTTCAAAACAGGGTTTCTTTGTGTAGCTCTGACGCCTATCCTGGCACTCGCTCTGTAGACCAGGCTGGCCTTGAACTCACAGACATCCACCTGTCTCTGCCTTCCAAGTGCTGGGATTAAGGGCGGACGCCACCAACCCCTGGCTTCACATTCTCTCTTTATACAGTTCAGGATCCTAGCCCAGGGAATGGTGTAAAGAGTCTACAAGCCCTTTCAAGGACCATCCCCGTGTGAGGTTCTGGTCCGAGCCTGGTCCCTTGCTCTTCACAGGTCTGTGACTCAGACACAAGGCTAGACCCCATGGCACTGCTGGAGCTTGTACGAGTGCTGGATGAAGACCCCTGGGTAGGGGCTGTCGGAGGAGATGTGAGGATCCTTAACCCTCTGGATTCCTGGGTCAGTTTCTTGAGCAGCCTCCGATACTGGGTAGCCTTCAATGTGGAGCGAGCGTGTCAGAGCTACTTCCACTGTGTGTCCTGCATCAGTGGGCCTCTGGGTGAGTGACAGTGTGGCTTGCAAGTCTTGTAGGTGTGCAATGAGGGAGAGAGGACGCCGGAGGCAGGGTAAAGTTGAGGACAAAGATGGGGCCGGGGTCCAGATCGCAGATAACCTGAGATTGAGGAGTGGGTGGGAAATGGTGTTAGAGCTGCACTGGGTTTGCTGGAGAGGAAGGAAATTGGGAAAAGGAAGAGGAGGGAGACTGGGGAAGTTGCTGCACCAGGCTTGTGGGAGTGAGTGAGATGAGGCCGGGGCGGAGATGGGGTTGGACAGGGCACCGAGAGTGCTTTGGTACTTTGAAGGGAGTGGCGACTTTACAGTGCATGGCCAGGTGGCAGACACACGGGATGGGCAGGGGTTTCAGATGAGACTGGGGCCGTATTTGGGGTGGTGACGGACAAGGCTGAGACTAGGATGGGGATGAGGAAGCACAGGGAGGGGGAAAAAAAGAGATGTGTTGATCGCAGCATTGGCCACATCGGAGTCTGACGCCTGGATCCTCCCCGCCCTACCTAGGCCTGTACAGGAACAATCTCCTGCAGCAGTTCCTGGAAGCCTGGTACAACCAGAAGTTCCTGGGCACCCACTGCACCTTCGGGGATGACAGGCACCTCACCAACCGGATGCTCAGCATGGGCTATGCTACCAAGTAAGTAGAGGGGACCATGTGGTCGTGTGTGTGTGTGTGTGTGTGTGTGTGTGTGTGTGTGTGTGTGTGTGTGTGTGTGCAGAGTGTCCCTGAGCAAGAGAGGCAGAGGGACAGACAGAGAGAGGCAGGGGATAAATACCCTAAGAGGCAGAGGAGCCATAGGTATTCAGCCAATGGCCTTCAAAGAGTTGGATACTGGGAGAGAATTGGAGGTACCGTAAAGGTTGTAAAGGGTTTCGTGAACCCTTTTCACCTCCGCCAAACACGACAAGTTGAGGATGAGAGATTTCACATAGAAGGAAGAAGGTGGATGGGGTAAGTGGGACGTACCATGGAGACCAAGCCAGTGTGGACCACTCAGAAGGGAAGTGAGTAGGGTGAGATAAGTAGATTGGCTGGGTGAAAACCAGTGAGAGAGGCAACAAGAAAACAGGCAACTGAGGAGGAGAGGCACCTGATCCCCACTAACCACTCTGGAGGAGGTCTTTCAGTAACACAAAGTTGGATGCCCTAGAGACAGAGCTGCAGGCAGATGGGGCATAAATTCCTTCTTACACTAAGGAGACACCATTCTCAATCAAGTGTGGTAGCCTATATAGTATGTTGTGTGACTTTTCCCGGAGAAGAAGTGGTGCTCTGATTTAATTTTCGTTTCTGCAACAAATATCCCTGACCAACAGCAACTTAAGGGAGGGATTGTTTATTTGCCTTACAATCCCAGGTCATAGTTCATTACTGACAAAGTCAAGGCAGGAACTCAAGCATCCTCAGTCAAAAGCAGAGAGAAATGAACGGTCCCTAGCAGGCTGCCGCCTTCTGCTTAGTACTGAGCTAGCCTTCTCTACACTTACATTATTCAGTACCTACCCTGTGAAACAGTGCTATCCAAATTCAAGGTGAGTCTTCCCAAGTCAGTGAACAATCAAGACAGTTCCCACAGACATGCCCACAGGACAAGCTGACAGTTCCTCAGTGAAGGCTTGCTTCTCAGGTGGTGCTGGCTTGTGGCAAGCTGACAGTGAAAACTAACTAGCGAAGATGTAAGCAAACATCCACCCAGCCCAGACAGGACGCAAATGACAGGCCAAAAAGAAATTATTTAGAAATAAATTAAAAAATAATTATACCTATTGTTTGATGCCAGTCGTAGGTGGCACAGCAGAGCGAGAAGCTCACCAAGCTGCTAAGCCTTCAATTTCTGATGGGGCAGAGGGGTTCAGCCTTCGTGGAAAACACTGACCCCCAGCTAGCTCACTCCAGTTACTTTATTCAAACATATACAAGGTTAATAGGGGCTGGGAAAGGTTACAACTACCAAAGTTAGCTTGCTCTTGCTGCCCAAGAAAGCAGAAAATCAAGACATATCTCAGTCCTTTTTGATTATGTTCAGAGAGAGTTTTTTTTCAAGGTTTAAACAGTCTCAAAATAATTTCCCAGCATCTGCTGGTCAACCCAAGTGTAGCGAAGGCTTTGCTGAAACATCTCTCCCAAAGCCAGGCACAGAGGCTTTACTATACTTTCTACTTAAAGTCAGACACAACGGCTTTACTTTACATATCACTACATCTACCCAAGTCTAACTTGGTGCCAGTGAGCTCACTGGGTCGACTTATGCATGACTGACTCTGAGGCAGCTTTGACTGCTCATCAAAGCTGCAACTGTAGAGCTCCCTGAACACTTTGCAGACAGCTCCACTGAAGAGTCGCCTGCCCCCACCCCGCCCTCCACACGATTGCTCACTACCTTGAAGGCTTGCCTTAATCTTGGAATATTTTAAGCTTCCTGGCTCTTGTAAATTCCTTGATCTTCCATTAACTTTTTAAGTCTTCCCTTCTTCCCCCAAGAGGAAATGTTTCCATCTGAGGAAGGAAACAGCTAGAGTTGGCGCGCTTATCTCATTTTAGCCAAGAGCACCAGGAGAGAGGGCAGGGAGCCAGCAGGGGTCCTCTTGTGAAAGGCTCATAGGATCTTCACTAAAATGCATCATGGAGGGCTTTGAGCAGAAGACTGGCATGTAACAGCATCCTCCAGGCACATGTTTTCGTACAAACAGCAAAGGCAGGAGCCAGAAGAACACTGAGGGTGCCAAATGACACAAGGAAGAGAGACGCTATCATGTACTGCCTTTGGTGAGAGACTAGTTTGATGTCACCTAATGAACTGCTGATTCCTTAATTGGGATCCTTAATTGGGATTCTATCTGCCCCGCATGGGTATGGCTAAGCCATGTAACGAAAGATGAATGGTTTCGGCCTTAGCCATCGGAAAGGGTCCAACTGTTCTTTTGAGACTTCTCATTCAGAGACTGACCTGGGTAGGGACCAGCCTTGCCGTACTCCTCATGGCAGGACCTGCCAATTTAGTCAGCACTTAGTCATGTCACTGATGGTGTTAGTATCAATGACTAATATTAGTCATGTCTGCAGCAACAGTGTTAGTCACAGTAAAAACAGCAGCAGCGCACACTGGTTCAGCAATTACTAGAAACTGCCTGGTATATGATCTTCATGCAGTTTTGGCTATTGTAAATATTATACAATGATATAGGCCCATAGAAAGGATGGTGAGGAGGCTGGAGAGATGGTTCACCGGTTAAGAGGACCTCTTTCAGAGGAGCCCAGCTGAATTCCAGCACCCACATCTGATGGCTCATGATTGCCTGTAACTCCATTTCCAGGGGACCTGAGACACACCTCAGGACTCCTTGTGCATCCATATATTTAGGCTCTGCTAATAAGACCTGGGTCCAATTCCCAGCACCCGCAGTGGCAGCTCACAAGCGTCTGTAACTCGTTACGCCCTCTTCTAAGCTCCGTAGGCACCAGGAACACACACAGCACACATACATACTTGCAGTCCAAACATTCATGCACATGAAATGAGCTTAAAATTGCCCAGGCCCCAGGGAGAACCCACACTGATGTCCGCCCTTGTTGTCTCTGCACCTGTTAGGTACACCTCACGCTCCAGATGCTACTCGGAGACGCCCTCCTCCTTCCTGCGCTGGCTGAGCCAACAGACCCGCTGGTCCAAGTCTTACTTCCGCGAGTGGTTATACAACGCCCTGTGGTGGCACCGCCACCACGCATGGATGACCTATGAAGCGGTGGTCTCGGGCCTCTTCCCTTTCTTCGTGGCTGCCACAGTGCTGCGGCTTTTCTACGCGGGGCGCCCGTGGGCTCTGCTCTGGGTGCTGTTGTGCGTGCAGGGTGTGGCACTGGCTAAGGCAGCTTTTGCAGCCTGGCTGCGAGGCTGCCTGCGCATGGTGCTGCTGTCACTGTATGCACCGCTCTACATGTGTGGCCTGCTGCCCGCCAAGTTCCTGGCATTGGTCACCATGAATCAGAGTGGCTGGGGCACCTCGGGCCGGAAGAACCTGGCTGCTAACTATGTACCGGTGCTACCCCTGGCACTCTGGGCCCTGCTGCTGCTGGGAGGCCTGGTCCGCAGTGTTGCCCAGGAAGCGCAGGCCGACTGGAGCGGCCCATCCCGGGCAGCCGAGGCCTACCACCTCGCTGCTGGGGCAGGCGCCTATGTGGCTTACTGGGTGATAATGCTGACTCTCTACTGGGTGCTTGTGCGGAGGCTCTGCAGGCGTCGCAGTGGCGGCTACCGCGTTCAGGTGTGAGTCCCGGCCATGAACATGTCCACCGAGGGCTGCAGGGTGGCTCCAAGGAACCACGAATTCCACGGTCTCGGTTTTCCTTTCTCTTCGAAACGAGGGAATCGACCCATTGAAATGCATCCAACGGACTGTATTGGAACTCAAGACTTGTGGGTCTCTGGGGAGGGGTAATTTATTGATCAGGGTGTGGGTTTGTAGGATCAGGGCCGGAAGATCCCCCGCTTTCTCCCTGTTGCTATTTAACGTGTTTGTACTGTGATTAATATTATAATAAAAGTTTTAATTTATTTTCTATCAAACACCTCTCCCCACATTTCTCATCATTGAGAACGAGGGGCACGGGGTCCAGTGAGGGGTGACGGATGTTTTAGCCTCCACCGGAGGGCATTCTCCTTCCCGGGGCCTATGCTCTGCTTTCACACAACACAGGTATTGGAGCTGGGGAGATGGCTTAGCAGTTAAGGGCACTGGCTTCTCTTCCAGACAACCCGAGTTCAACCTGCCAGGACCCACAGGGTGGCTCACAACCCCTGTAACTTTCAATTCCAGGGGATCTGACACCTTTTCCTGGCTTCCGTGGTTGTGGTGCACAAGCATACACGCAGGCAAAGCACCCACACATCTTAAATAAAAGTGAAGGAAAATGCAAATATGAGGCAGACATGTGAGGCACACCCGGAATCCCCGTCACCTGGACGTTGAAAAGTCATTCTCGATTACTTTTGTTTCCTGTTGCTGTGAGAAAACACCCTGACAAAAGGAGCAAGGAAGAAAGGGTTTATCTGGCTAATTCCGGGCCACTGTCCACTCTCACGGGGAAGTCAAACCAGCAGAAACTTGAAGCAGCTAGTCACAAGAGCAATGGATTAATGCACAACATGCTGTGCTCAAGGTCTCCTTGTCGACCAGTCCAGGGCCCAGTCCATAAAATGGTGCTGCCAACGTTCGGTTAACTCTGTTAACCCAGTTAAAACCACTCACACCAGGCGATTCGACACATCAAGTGGACAATCGAACCTAAACATCACGCTCCGATACTTAGGGAGTTCAAGGCCACCCTGGCTACGTGAAATCTTGTCTCGAAAACCTACGGGGTTTCTCTGTTTAACAGTCCTGGCTGTTGTGGAACTCGATTTGTAGACCAGGCTCAACTCACTGAAATCCACCTGCCTCTGCCTCCCGAGTGCTGGAATTAAAGGCGTGGACACCACCAACACCACCAGGCTTCTTCTAAGACACTCTAGCTATATGTTTCTTCCTAAACTACCGTGTTGCTTCTCTTTCTGTGGATAGCCAACAGTCCATGAAAAAAAACATTGGTGTTAGTAACCTGATCATTGTGGATGCATAGCTGTAATCTAACTTTGTATTTCCATCTCTCCTCAGGGGATCCCATACCCAATGGTGGTCACGTCTCATCCCATTGCCCCCCACACACACTCAAGGCAGCCACTCATCTTCCGTCTGTGAATTTACCTCCTCCAGGTAGTTCCTATAAATGGAGTCTGGCAATCTGGGACCTTTTATGACTTGATTTAGCATAACACTTTGAAAGCTCACTCAAGCCATTGAATCTCTGATTCACTCCTTTTTGGTGTTAAGCACTATACCATAATAGGATACAAACCATGTTCATTTACCCTATTATCAGCAGACAGATATTTAGGTTGTCTCCAAATTGCGACTGTGATAGTCTTTGGTAGGTTTTTTTGTGTAAACTAATTCTTACGTATACACTTAAGTAAAGAGATGCTAGGTCTTAATGTTTCTTTTTAATTATTTTTAATTAAATTTGAAAATTATTTTAAAACAATATTTTATTATTTTTATAACAAATTATGTTTTAAAAATATTAAAACAATTTTATTATTGAGACAGGCTCTCATGGAGCACAGGTTAGCCTCAAACTTGGCAAGGATGACCTACCTTGCACTTCTGATCCTCCAGCCTTTATCTCCAGAGTTCTGGAATTATAGACACCAACCAGCATGTTGTGTTCACAGTGCTCCAGGGATAGTAGCAGGGGCTTTGAACATGCTAAGCTATTTCTCCACTAACTCAGCCACATCTACAGCCTCAGCCAATTTCTTTAATTTTGTGTCATCTTTGTGTGTAAGCTCATGTATGTGACTGTGTGCATACTGGTGGAGGTCAAAGGACACGGTACCTGAACATCCAGTCCTTGTTTTCCATCTTCTTTGAGGTAGGGTCTCTAATTCGATATTGCATCTGCCAGCCTGGGTGTCCTGGAAGCTTCCTGGGATTCTCCAGGCTCTGCCTCTCATCTTGCCATAGGAGAGCTGGGATTATGGAAGCTCATTATTTTGTGCCATTTTACACTGGCTCTGGGGAATCTGAGTTCAGGTCCTCACAATTACACTGTAAGACTTTTGCTCACCAGGACAACTTTCCAGACCCTAACTCTGGGAGGAAATGGCAGACTTTTCCACAAAGACTACTGCATTTTACTTCATTGCTAGTCAATGTGATGAGTTTTTTGATCTCTCCACCCCCTTGCCAAACTTATTACGTAACACTTTAATTACAAACTATCCCCGTGGCTGTGGCCGGGTTTCTCTTTGCGGTTTTGATTTCCACTTTCCTAATGACTAATGTTGACTCCCACTGTTAAAAAAAACCCAAGCCAATCACATGACCAGTACTCAGTCCTCACCTCTTGCCCCAGTCCACAAAATTGGTCATTAAGTTCATTAATGATATCACCATTGCTGAAACCATGAGTCTCCCACTGAGGAGGCGGCTTCTACAGTCTGTGCTATATGTATGTGTGAGGGGGCATACTGGTGTCTGCTTTCTGTTCCTTTTGGTTTGATTTCTTTGTTTTCTTTTGTTTCTGAGATAGGGTCTCACTAACAAGCTCTGGCTGGCCTGGAACTCACTATGTAGACCAGACTGGCCTTGAGCTCAGAGATCCACCTGTCTCTGCCTTAGCTTCCTGAGTGCTGGGATTCAGAGCATGTGCCATCGTAACCCGGCATGGAATGTCTTCTCCACTTGACTGTCAGAAACAGGAGTCTCTGCTATCTCTGCCCCTCAGTTTGGTTGTTTGTTTTGCCCTGGTTCTGGGCTGGGGCATTGCTTAGCTGCTACAGTGCTTCCAAGCATGTGTGACACTGAGTTTGAAACAGCACTGCATAAGCTATGAATGTTAGTGCAAACTTCTGATCCCTGCACATGGAGGGGGGAGGATCAAGAGTTCAAGGTTCTCTTTGTCCAAACTAGCCCAGAAAACCAAGCTCCAGATTCAGCCTCAAAATAGATGGAACAATAGAAGAGGACATCTGAGACTCTCTCTCTCTCTCTCTCTCTCTCTCTCTCTCTCTCTCTCTCTCTCTCTCTCTCTCTCTCTGTGTGTGTGTGTGTGTGTGTCTCCCCCCCCCCACTCCACATGCACTAACAGGCAAGCACACCCATTTGCATAGTAAAATATTCATACTCTCACTCAATATAAACACACAAATGTTTCAAAGCTTTTCTTTGGGTGTTTGGGTTTCTTTTCTTTTCTTTCCATGCAGCCATTAGAGAACCCCTTTTTCTCATCTGTCTACATGTGGTCCCACTATGTACTCAGCATTATGGCTCTAAGAGCCCTAATGAACACTCTCCACCTAGAAACAATATTACTAAATATTGTCTAAATTCCAGACTAGTGCATCAAACAGCCTTGGAGATGTTTCCACCTAATAGTTAACCGGCATTACACATTCCAACTCCAAACTTCCCTCCTTTTAATCCGTCTCCCTGTCTCAACAAACACAGTGGCATCATTCCAGCTCCCTGGGCCACAGATTCAAGAGCCATGTTGCCGATCAGAGTAACCACTCCAGCTTTTCCCTCGATCACTGATTCAGCCACAAATCCCATTTACCATGTAAGCTGCCAATTGGAAAGGAAAGAGATATAGGTAAGCTCACAAGGGGCTCCAAGCCAACACACAGAGTATGGTCTGTGATCAATAGCAACATGGTAACCTAGTGCAGAGGCTCCCACCCTTCCTAGTGCTGCAACCCTTTCATACAGTTAGTTTCTCATGTTGGGGTGATGTCTAAGCATCAAATTATTTCATTGCTACTTTCTAACTGTAAGTTTTCTACTGTAGTGAATAGTAATGTAAATATCTGATACGGAGGATAACTGATATGTGACCCCCTATGAAAGGCTCATTCAACCCCAAAGGGGTCACAACCTGTAGGTTGAGAACCACTGGCCTAGTGGTTCTCTTGCCATCATGTCTGGCAACCTGACTTCAATCCCTGGTACCTACAAAGTAGGAGAATCCACCCCTGTAGGTTGCACTTTAGACTCCACAGAAATAAATAATTCATAAAAAAATTAAAAGACTACCCAGAAGAGATAGGCACGCTGGTACATACCTATAATTCAAGCACTTTGGAAATCAAGACCCAAGGTTCCAGGCCAGTGAAGGTTAGACATGGAGACCCTTTCTCCAAAACAAAACAAAGTTAAAAAGGAATAGCTAGATAATGAGTATGGTCTCACACACAGATTCTCCCAGCATTTGGGAGGCTGAAAAAAGAAAATCCCGAATCCCAGGACAGCTTTGCTACAAAGTGCGACTCTCTCAACAAAAAATAATGTTAGCAGGGTGTCTCGGTTGGTAAAGTGCTTGTTGCAGAAACACAGAGGCCATAGTCCCTGCCTTGTAACCTACATAAAAGCACAGCTGCAGCAGTGTGTGTCTGCAATTCCAGGTTTGGAGAGGTAGAGACAGGTGGGGATACCTGGAGGCCACTAAGTCTAGTTAAGTGGGTGACCTCCAGGTTCAATCAGAAACTCTACCTAAAAATACTAGCAGGGTTGAGAGTGATTGGAGGAGATGCGCAGCATCAGCCTCTGGCTTCCACACACAGGTACACACTCTTGTACCACACACATGCAGAACACACACACACACACACACACACACACACACACACACACACAGGTACACACTCTTGTACCACACACATGCAGACACACACACACACACAGACACAGACACACACACACACACACAGACACAGACACACACAGACACACAGACACACACACACACAGACACACACAGACACACACACACACACAGACACACAGACACACACACACACACAGACACAGACACACACACACAGACACACACACACACAGACACAGACACACACAGACACACACACACACACACACAGACACACACAGACACACACACACACACAGACACAGACACACACAGACACACACAGACACAGACACACACACACAGACACACACACAGACACACAGACACAGACACACACACACAGACACACACACACACACACACACACACACACAGACACACACACACACACACACACACACACACACGCCTCTGTGACTTCCGTTGCCCTGGAGCAAGAACTGTACTAATTATAGTTATATCTAGCTGTAAACGCATTCAGCAAGACTTATCCCTTTCAAGTGACTCACAGAATGTAGCTTCAGCTGTGGACAGGACAGAATTAGGTCAAGTCCATGACAAAGAACACTGCTGTGCTTTTCTTGACATCCTGTCTCTTAGACCCTGCAGTCACATCTGCCGGCAGATGCTGTTGGGTTCACCTTCTGGGTAGAATGGCGTTATGGTTTAAGTGAGCTATGTCCCTGTGTATTTGAAGATGGAAGCAATGCCCAGTTGGTGCTGTTTGGGGCAGTTATGGAATCTTGCTGGAGGAAGTATACCACTGGGGTCAGGCTTTGAGTGGTTCTAGCCTCACTCTACCTTTTATTGTCTCTTCGCTGGCTATGGGTAGGTGAAACTATGACCAGCCAGCTTCCTGTTCCTGCCTTCATGCCTCTCCCTGCCCACTGCCAGGCATTCCCCACCATGAGGGACTGTCGGTTAGTCTGGAACCATAAGCCAAGATAACTTTCTTCCTTAGGTTGCTCTTGGTCCCGGTATTTTATCACAGCAACAGAAACATAACCCTTACTCTGGGAGTTACTCCCCCTCCACCTTTGTCCCAGATCTCTGGTTTTCACCCGATCGTTGCAGCACCTCCAAGAGACCTGAATTTGAAACACCATCCATAGGCTTGTGTTGCTTGCTCCCTGGTAGATCTCAACATTTGGGAAGGCTATGGAACTTTTATGAGGTGTGACCCACGAGAATAGGTCACTGGAGATAGCCTTTGAAGGTTTTTAAAGCCAGAACCCAGATTCCCGTAACTCTCCACTTGCTGGCAGGCCACAAACCTGTGGTCACACACTCCTACTGCCTTGGATGGAGCTCCTCAAGCCTTCCAAAACCTAAGAGATCAGAAACCATGAGCCAAAAATCAAGCAACCCTTTCTTGTTTCTTCTGTTAGGTTCTGTGGCTATAGAAACAGAAAAGTAGCTGATGCAGTAGCTGGGTAGTGTTTGACCTTACATGGCTCAGTGTGGTGATTCCAACGAGAAATGTCCGCCACAAGTTCACACGTCTTGGCTCCCTTATTCTGTTGGTGGTGCTGTTTGTGTGTGTGGGGGGGAATGGAACTTGCTGGAGGATGCTTGTCACTGTGGATGGCCTTCCTGAACATATAGCTGCTTCACCCTTCCTTCCAGCTGGCTCCCTTGGCTTCCTCTACGCATTGAGACGGGATCTCTTAGCTACCTGCTGCCATATGTCCCCTTGTCATCACAGCCTATCCCTTTGGAACTGTAAGCTAAAATGAACTCTTTCTTCTGTAAGTTGCTTTTGTTCGTGCTTTATCATAGCAACAGAGCCGGACGTTGGTGGCGCACGCCTTTAATCCCAGCACTCGGGAGGCAGAGGCAGGCAGATCTCTGTGAGTTCGAGACCAGCCTGGTCTACAAGAGCTAGTTCCAGGACAGCCTCCAAAAGCCACAGACAAACCCTGTCTCAAAAAGACCAAAAAAAAAAAAAAAAAAAAAAAAAAAAAAAAAAAAAAAAAAAAACAAGCTAACATAGCAACAGAAAATTAACTACTACATTCAGAAACTGTTGGTGACTCCTCAAGGCAAAGGAAAACTGAAACCTTCCAATGGGAAATATCCTACACAACCTGCCCCGCCTTTCCCTCTCCCTCCGGGCTCTCTGACCTCACAGTATGTTCATTTCCTAAAACTATGTTTCAGTCCCCTACATACTTGCAACTGCTGCTCACAACCATGTACACAGCTTGCACTTTCCAGCCTTCCTCCAATGTCAGCTCCCCAGTCAAACTGTCTTGGGAGCTGAATGCTACTGTTTCTCACACAGGATTCCAAAATCTCCCTTATTTTTCCAACACAGTGTTTTACTTAATTTCTTGTTTACTGTTCAGGACATAAGAAATACAGGGGTTTGGAAAATAGCTCACTCAGTGCAAGCAGGAGGACCTGAGCCCAGATAACCACCAACTAGGAATATTGGCACCCGTAATCCTAGGCCCGTGGAGGCAGAGCCAGCAGTATGCCTGAGAAGTACTGGGAGGCCCATCTGGCCTAATAAAAAGCTCCGGATACAGAGAGAGAGACCCTGTCTCAAATTATAAGGTGGGTATCAATTGAGGAAGACACCTGATACCAATCACTGCTCGAATCCACACGCACGTGCAATAGAGCACACTCAAAAAAAAAAAAAAAAAAAAAAAAAAAAAAAACGAAAAGAAAGAACAGTTAATGGAAGGAGTGACACTAGTGAGATAGGGGCTTGTCGCTAGCAAGTCTAAGCAAGCCATATTTAGAAGATGAGAAGACTTAGCCTTTTCTATCATCAGAGCTGGTAAGTGCTTAATAATTAATCATGTCTATAATGTAATTATGTAATTATGTATGTATGTGTGTATGTATTTGGAATAGTACACACCTAACAGACACAAAGCATTCCGTTCTGCCTCCAGAACTGCATAAAACTGGGACCAGCAGTGCACATCGGTCTTACCAGCACTTGGAGGCAGGAGGATCAAAAGTTCAAGGTTATCTGAGTTTTAGGTGATCGTAGGCTACAGGAGACTTAATCTAAAAAACTAGCCATCTACCATGCCTACATGGAACATGGGAGCCTCGGGGTGGGGGTGCGGTACACAGGATGACACGGACTGCATCAGGAGCAGGAACTAGTCAGAAAAAAGGAATTGTGGG
The DNA here is from genome assembly GCF_003668045.3 of Cricetulus griseus. NCBI lineage: Eukaryota > Metazoa > Chordata > Mammalia > Rodentia > Cricetidae > Cricetulus > Cricetulus griseus. Next base: position 18,224,324 of record NC_048602.1, on the reverse strand, counting down.
CTGTAGCCTGTGCAAAGGGCAGGAAGTGAGTTCATGAAGGTCAAAGGGAAGTCATCTCAAGACCACGGAAGAGCACTGATGAATGTTCAGACATGGAAAAGTGCTCTCAAAGTTCAGGGGACCAAAGCTGAAGCCACCTGAGCTGAAAAGTAACAAGCAAGAGAAGAGAGGAGATAAAAACTACACAATAAAACAGTGTGGTTGTCATGACCATTTACTGGGCTGACGTAACCAGTGGAAATGAGAAAGGGAGCGGCAGAGGAAGGAGGTGATGAGGAGAGGGGGGAAAGAAACACATCACTGTAAATAAGGAACATGCAGCATCGTAAGTGATGCCACCGGGAGGTACAGGAACTGCAGGACAGGTTGGAAAGCTCTCTTCCTTGTTTGGTAGACACAACTAGGTAAACCAGTGTTAGGAAGGATTCAAGCATTATGCTGGCCTACCTTGTCAGAATGAACTCAGGCAGTACCGTGGTGAGCCCAGGGGTCCATGATTGCACAGTTTGTGTGCAGGTGCAAAGGACCCTTTTAAAAGAAAGACCCCCACCCACTTGCGCTCTCTTTCCTGCTCCTCTCTCTTCCCTTTCTCTTTCCCTCTGTTTCCCTTTTCTCTTCTGTCCTCTCTGTGTCCTCTTTTTTCTTTCCTTCCCCCTCCCTCCCCTTTCTATAATACTTGTAAGTTCTGTCTGCCCAGCATGTTTGTCCCCTGCCTCTATCATCTTTGCCTGCCATGGAATCGGCCAAGGTCCCGCCCCCCCCAAATCCCCCCTCAAGCTTTACCATAACCAACAAGGGCCAGAATGTGTGGAGCTTTGGAAGTTTTAACAAGGAATTAGATTTGATTCCAGTGAGAACAGAAGCCAGCGATGGGTTTAGGGTAGAGAAGTAACCCATTGTGACACACTTAAAAAACCACACTGGCAACTAGTAGGGGTCTGAGTCCATTCCCAGAAACTGGGTGTAAAAAGCATTCAGTTGTAATTTTAGGGCTGGTGACATGGTGAATCTTGGGGCTTGATGGCCAGCTAGCCTAATCAAGCAAGTCCTAGCCACTGAGAAACCCTGTCACCAAGACACTCCTCAGATCCTGTCTGAAGAATGTCACTTGACACTGACCTCTGGCCTCCACATGCACATGCATGTCCACAAACGTAACCACACATACATAGTAAAAAAACAGACTAGGCATGTAGCTCACATGTGCAATACCTGTCTAGAATTCACAGCGTGGACCACTGCTAGAGACACTGCCTAGCGGCAGGGAATGGGGGTGTAACTTAGTGGTAGAATCCTAAATAAAATGTTCCAGTGAGTGGCTGGGGTATTGCTCAGTAGTAGAGCTCCTGCCTAGAATGCTTCAATGAGGGGCTAGGGGTGTAGGCCCAATGGTTTCTGCACTGAACTGCTTGAAGGATATAGATGCTATTTCCGAAAGGGAGAAAGTCTTGGGGAAGAAAGTGATTGGGTTTTCTTTCTTTCTTTCTTTCTTTTGGAGGGGGTACCACATAGTACCTAGGGTATTTTCTATAGATGGAAATGTCAAGGAATCTGCTAGAGAACAGAGAAGGGTCTGAGCTGGTGCTCCCCAAAGGCCTCAATAAACAGCCCCCTAAATAGCTTGTGTCCTTCCTGTCACCACTTGCTAAGCATTTGTGGGTTATTCTCTCTGTCCTCCTCCCTAGGTGAGCAGTGACCTCGTCAGAGAGAGAGAGAGAGAGAGAGAATATCCAGAACTAACCGAAATATATTCTTTATTTCAAGGACGCATATCAAATCAGGGCAGACACCCTTGTTAGTTGCCACTTAAGTACCACCGAAAAAACACCCTGGGAAAACAAAGGAGTGTGTGCTGTAGGAGGGCCCAGGGATAGAAACACATTTGGGCTTCAAAGTGCAAGGAGAACCTAGACCTGGGTCTGCAAGGAGGCCTGGTGTCAGGACAGAGATCTGAATTTCTCAGCTTGAGCAAGGGGGGGGGGGCAGGACTTCCACTCCTGGATCTGACAGAAAAAAAAGGGGTTAAGCCTCCTAGGTCTTAGAGGGTGGGGGCCATGCTAGGCCTGGAGGAGGACTGGAGGCTAGAACCCTGAGTCTGAGGAAGGCAATCTGGGGCCTGGACCCCTTGGTCCAGTGAGGAAGGAGGCTGGCTGGACTTCTGGGGTCGGGTCCGGGACGCAGCTCTGCGGCGTGGACCAAGGAGGCTGGCAGGGGAGGGTGGAAGCTGGCACTCACCACACTAGCACAGTGACACTAGCAGACAAGAGCGCAGCGGTTGCCGCGAGCAGGACCAGGTTGCCAAGCGTCAGAGCCCGGGGCTTGGCAAGCAGCTCGCCTAGGCTGGGCCTCCAAGGCTCGATCATTTCCGCCTCCCGCGGCGTCCAGCGCATCACTTCCCGGAACGTGACCTGGAGCTCCGTCTCCCCGGGCGGAGGAGGACCCGTCACTGCCGGGGCGCGCACGTTAGCGGGCGGAGCCCCGCCCTCGGCCCCACCTCACATCCTCGCCCCGCCCGCACCGTTCAGATAGAAGTAGAGCCGGGCCAGGGGGCGCTGGTCGTGCAGAATCACGCAGGAGAAGGTCCCGCGATGCGTGGGTTGCACCGGCCGGATCCGCGCCAGGTTCCCGCGGGCTCCTGGCAGGTCACGGAAGTAGGACACGTCCTGAGTCCGGATCTGCGGGATGGCGGGGGTGAGGCTGGGCAGCTCAAACGCACCGGGACTCAGCCGGAACGGCAAACCCCGCCCAGCGCACGCCCCTAACCCAAGCCCTGAGTCAGCTCGCGAGCCTCTGGCTCTCTGAGCTGCCCTAAGCAACCCTTAAAGCCTGACTCGTAACGCACATCCAAGCACTGGTGGCCTTCCGTATATTGACCCTCAATGGTTCCCGACCCTGCTCTTGCACTAAACCCAACTCCTAGCCTGCACTTAGCCTCCTCCTCCCCTGGAGCAGAACAGACTCCTTCAGCCCTCCAGCTGGCCCTGTCCCGACTCACACCTCCTCCCGCGAATTTCCAGGAATAAGTGAGCTCCGATTCTGGCAACTGGAAGCCCACGACACAAGAAAACAAAGCCTGGTCCCCTCGCTTCACCGTCACATCCTGGACTGGAGAGAGGCAAGGTGATTCATCGGGTAGGCCTGCACAAGACCCCTTTCCCTGGCACCCAGCGCCGCCCCCTCACCTGGACAGTCTAGAGGGAGTTCGCAGATTGTGGAAAAGCAACCCCAGCAGAAGAAACGCCTAGTGACCTCTTGGACGCCTGTGAGCCGAGACCAGGAGCGTCTCCAGACCTGTTCTCCAGACTCTGTTGAATCTATGGGGACTCCCAGGGTTCTACTGGAGAGGTGGAAGACCGACCCCTCCTTTTCTGCACAATTTAGATAATCCTGTCCTGTAGGCCGCTGGATCACCTCCTGGCTTGTAAAGCCAGTTTTCTAAAACATATACTTACATGAGAGTGTGTGTGTGTGTGTGTGTGTGTGTGTGTGTGTGTGTGTGTGTGTGTGTGTGTGTGTGTGTGTGTGTGCGCGCGCGCGCGCGTAAAGCCACTGGAAATGGAACCTAGGAGTTTACCCATGCTAGCCAAGCTCCCTACCACTGAGGCATGCCCCCAGCCCTCCTGGAAGAGTCTAGGCTGAACATCTACCACTGAGGCACGCCCCCAGTCGCTGAATCTTCAGAATTCTTTTTAGGTTGTTTTGAAACAGGGTTCTCCCTAAGCTGCCTGGCTTAGCCTAGAACTCTATGTAGCCAAGGCTGGTCTTGGATGTGTGACCTTCCTGCCTAGGCCTCTGGAGTGGCTAGGATGACAGGCCTTCACTTGCAGGGCCTGCTTCCATCATGGCTTCGAATATCTAATTTATGTACTTTCCTATTGGCTTCCTTTGGATCTCAGGCCCACTCATCCTCTCCATCTTAAGTTCCATATTCCCACCCCAAGTTTGGGACCAAGTCCTTACCACAAGGAGGGACGCAGTCCTGGACTGTGGAGAGAAAGGAGGCATTAGGTATCCAGGTAGTTGACATAGAGATCCACCTAAAGCCCCTCCAGGAGGTATTACAGGCAGGGAGCCCTCTCTCCTCTCCTTTGGAGAACAGAGCACATTGTTCCTAAGGGGCAGGGCTAGGTTCACAGCTCTTCCTCCAGAGGGTGACGCAAGGCCAAGTTTGTCAGGCTTAAGACCTGCAACTAGCTAACTATGAAAAGTGAAATGGGGTGGGGGTAGATCTCAGGCAGTCCTACAAGGAGTCAGCACCTCACTAGCAGGCCCAGTTAGAGAAGCACCAACTACAGAGGATGCCTTTGGGCGCAGGGCCAGAAGCAGACCGATTGTCACAAGGTCTGTCTTGGGATAGGAAATCCACTGGCCCCGGAGGTTTAGGTTGGATTCACATGTGTAAATATCTGTGTGTGGTGTATTGTGTGTAGGTGGGGGGCAGAGCTGGCGGCCAGTTTACCTTTTTTAAGCTGTTTTATGAACTTCTTCATTTTTGCAGCAGCAGTGGGGAAGGCAGCCATAAAGGACCCTGGAGGATGCAAGTAGGGTGGTCGCACTAAGAGCCCTTTCCCTATGGCTGAAGAAAGGACTTGCTTTCTGTCCAATAAGCACCTGCCTCCAACAGGTCCAAAGGGAAGGCTGGCACTCTTCCACCAGGTGCTCCTCCTGCCTCCTGAGAGTTCTATCTATACACGTAAATCTTAGTGGAAAGGGGAGGACAATGATCAAGTCTTCTGCAGGGCTTACTAGGCCCTACACTGTTGGTTCTATGCTTTCTCTGTTGCAGCCCTCCACTTACCTAGCACCCTTAATTTCTGTATAAACATCTTTTGCCCAGCGCTCCATCATTGTATGTCTTACCATCTCACGAGTCATTGCAAGGGTTCTGATTACCCCAAATCTAAAGTTCCCCACTTTTATCTTTCTTTGTGCCTCATTCAGTATATATAGGCTTCATCAGTTTGCAATTGCACATATGTGCAAATTAGAGGCTGTGTGTGCAAATTGCCTATGATAACAGCTCAAGTCCATCTTTTTGGCATTTTGTTTTGTTTTAAGGCAGTGGCTCACTATGTTCCAGGCTGGCCTAGACCTCTCTTTGTAGCCCCCACATAGGCCTTGAACTCAGAGATCTGCCTACTTCTGCCTCTCCAGTGTTGGGATTAAAGGCACACACAACCACACCCGATCCCTTTTTGTTATGTTTTTAATTAATGTTTTTTGTTGTTGAGAATCTCATACATGCATGCAAGCAATGTGTTTTGATTATATTCCTTCCCTTCCCTGTCTTCTTCCAGACCTACATACTTCCTACTCCTCCTAAGCCTCTTCATGTCTTTTTTTTTTGCAAGTATAACAACTCAGTCCAATCTGTGCTGAGCCACTGGAGCACAGTGAACTTACCATCCTATCAGGAACTGTATGCACCCTGCAAGGTAACCGGCTCTCCCTCCTGCCTATCAGTTACACCTCCTTGAAGATAGAGGCTTGTGAGCCCCTCCCCCACAGCGCAGGAATGTTGACCAACTAGATCTTGTGCAGGCTACAGCTGCTGTGAACTCAGGAGTACACTGGTTCTGCCGTGTCCAGAACACAAGACTTATCTAGTCTCCCGAAAACCTCTGATTTTTAACCATCTCTCCACCCTCTCTTCTCAATGTTCCCCAAGCTTCCACCTCTTCAATACAGCACCCTCGGAACCCACAAAAGGGCCTTACAAAACCACCCAGTGAGTATATGTCCAGTGAAGTTTACAGTCCAGCAGGAACTGTAGGTCACCAGCACTGAGTAGCCTTAGACCCAAATGCATCACCTGCATGTGATAAAAACCAGACAGGAAAGTGTTTCTTTTTTCTCTTCTTTCTCTCCTGTTTTTTTCCCCTTTATGTTTGTTTCGTTCTGTTTTGGAGACAGGGTTTCTTTGTCTAGCCCTGGCTATCCTAGAACTCACTCTATAGACCAGGCCAGATGCATCAGCCTCTGCCTCCCAAGAGTTGGGATTAAAGGTGTGTACCACTACTGCTGGCTTATTTCTTTTTCTGTATGTGAACAGGCTGCCGATATGTAACCTTGGGACAGTTATATAAAAGTTTGATATCTTGGTCGGGAGATAGTGGTGCACGCCTTTAATCCCCAGAATTGGGAGGCAGAGGCAGGAGGCTCTCTGAGTTCAAAGCCAGCCTGGTCTACAAAGTGAGTTCCAGGACAGCCAAGGCTACACAGAGAATCCCTGTCTCAAAAGAAAAAAACAAATAAAAATCTTGATGCCTCTTTAAAAAAAGAAATGGGGAGGAGGCTGAAGAGATGGCTCTGCAGTTAAGCCAATGTCTTACAGAAGACTCAGTTTTGTTTCCCAGCACCCATGTCAGGAGTTTCACAATCATCTGTGACTCCAACTTCAGGGCAGCTGCATCTTATACTGCGAGCCTTCAAAGCTCCTGCACTCACGTGTACCAACACCATGCTCCCCACCCCCATCCATGTAATTAAAAATAAAATAAACCTTAAAAAATAACCAAATGAAGCCCGGCGGTGGTGGTAGAGCATGCCTTTGATCCCAGCACTCAGGAGGCAGAGGCAGGCAGATCTCTGCGAGTTCAAGGCCAGCTGCATACAGGATGGTCTACAGAACTCGTTCCAGGGCACCCAGGGCGGTTACACAGAGAAACCAAAAGAAAAAATGACTAAATGAATTGATTGCCAACACACAAAACTGAGGTCACAAAAATGTTTAGCATCTTTTTATTTTTAAAGACAGGGTTTCCACTGTGTAGCCCTGGCTGTCCTGTAACTAACTCACTTTGTGGACCAGGCTGGCCTGATCCGCCTGCGACTACCCCCTTTAGTGCTGGGATTAAAGGTGTGGTTCACCACTGTCCAGCGCTTAGCATCTTTCTAAAAAACATATACATGCTATAAAACATAGTCCACAGTACCATAAGGCAGTTATTAGCATGAGTTCAATGACAGGACCTGCACCCCACTCCCTTTAAATAGAGCACTTCCCAGTACTCCTCCACAGACCCAACCACCACTCACTTCTTCCCCTCTTAGTTCTGAGTCCTTGATTCTCACCACCATAGAATCCTCCAGATTATGAGGTGGAGCTCTCCAGAGACCAGCAACAAAGTAGGCAGGCCTTCTGGTGGAAATGGCCCCACCATTCATTCTTATGTGAAATCCTAATATAGCCCCAGCGCAGTAAGTTAGTATTTGGAGGCAATTCTTAGAGATGTTAAAATGATGCCATGTGGGAGCTCCTTAGATTAGTAAGATAGTTCATCTTTTTTCCCAATTTCATAGGATTTAGAATCAACATGGAAACAAAACCTCTGGGCCTGGTGGGGGGAGGAGAGAGACCCATCCTGTACGCAGCTGGTCCTCTGTCACCGGCTGGGGTAGCAGAATGAATAAAAAAGAGCAAGATAAACATCAGCATTCATCTCTCCCTGCTTCCCGACTGTGTTTGCCACAACATCAGCCACCTCTCGTTCCTGCTGTGACTTCCCGCCACAATATACTAGTGGTTCTCAACCTTCCTAATGTTGTGACCCTTTAATGGAGATGCCCATGCTGTGGTGACCCCAACCAAAAAACAATTTTTGTTGCTACCTCATAACTGCAGTTTTGCTACTTCTATGAATTGAAATGTAAACATGATGTTTTCCAATGGTCTTAGGTGACCCTCATGAAACGGTCCCAGAGAGGTCAAGACCCTCGGGTTGAGAACCACTGGACAAACTCTCATGTATTCCGTCACAGCAATGAGGGTGATGACCAGAACATATGTGTGCATGAAACAGTCAAAGAATTGAAGGTATTAGCTAAATAGGAATGGTGCATTGTTGTCTACAAAGAGAGAAGCACCAAAGCCAAGAAGCTACCTCAAAGTGGAAAAATCTGACGTCGTCGTCTTAACCCTGAGAGCAGGAGTGTGTGAGATGGTACTGCTGTAAGGAGGACACAGACAGAGTGGAGCCCTCATTGAGGGGCCTGGATCCTGATGGCCTCATCCAAGACACATCTAGGATCCAAAGCAATGACACATAGGAGGCTGGGACATACCAAGTGCGCGGCAGAGACCTGTGAGGGGGGCAAGGGTGGAATAGGTTTATAAATCTACTATACATAGGGTCAAGAACAAAGGGAAATATCCTAAAGAGGGTAAATGGGACATGGATTATGCCAACTGAGCCATAACGGTATAAAGGGTGCTGCAGTTGGTGAGGATCACGTGTTAGGAGCTCTGACACTGGGATTGAGTCCTGGCATGTACAGCTATGAGGACGTCTGTTTCACTCTGAGGTATATCTATCCATAGATCACAAGCCCACCTCCATATGCAAGCTTGGTCAGGGGACAATTCTCTTGTCCTCAGTTTCCCCGTGCATAAAACAGCAATGGTGGCAGTGTCTCCCACAAAGCTGAGTGCTATGGGAGATGAAAACCTTTCCATTCTCAGCTGTTCTGCAGCCTGCTCTGGAGCGTCCGTGAGCCTTGAGTCTGGGGCGTCCGTGAGCCTTGAGTCTGGGGCCTTCTGCCTACACAGAGTGTCATCTACTACCACCCCCTCTTAATCTGAGCTGGGAAACTGAGGTATGAAGAGGTTAGGGAAGCTGGAGGTGATGGCACAGGCTTCTGGGCAAGCTAGGATTATCATGGCCAGCCTGGGCTATGTAGTGAGGCTTTCCCTTGAAGCAAACAAAAAGGATTAAAAAAAAAAAAAGATTTATTTACCTGTGTTTCTGTCTGGGTAAGTGTATCCATAAACCTGCAGGAAGTCAGAATGCAGCACCAGTTGTCCTCATATGTCACCCTGCCTATTCCTCTGAGGCAGGGTCTCTCTGATGCTCCAATTAATGTGTTCTCAGGTCAGCTGGAAGCCAGCAAGCCCCATCAAACCCCTGTCTTCATTTACTTTGGGCCTAGGGTTATAAGCACTTGTCTCATTGGTGCTGGGCCTCAAACTGTAGTTCTCATGATGGCACAGCCAAACACTCTTAACCACTGAGCTATCTTTCTGTAGCCCCTCCCCCATTTTGTTTGTCGAAAGGGGGTCTCACATAGCCCAGAGTAGTCTCCAGTACACTCATAGACATATACATATGATAAAAAACAGGGGCTGGAGAGATGGCTAAGCAATCAAGAATACCTGTTTTTTTTTTTTTTTTTTTTTTTTTTTGCAGAGGACCTGGGTTCAGTTCCCAGCCAATATCTACATAGTAGCTCAAAGCCACTTGTAACTACAACTCCAGGGGCTCTGACATCCTTTCCTGGCTTCTTCCCGAACCAAGCATGAATGTGGTACATAGACATGCATGTAGGCAAACATTCATACACATAAATAAATAAGGAAAAAAAATAGAAATTTACTTGTTTCATAAAGTTTTTACACACAGTATGACTGTTGAGTTCACATAGTATAACATTGGGCCTGAGTTTTACCTGTGACCTGTCATGTGCTATTATGTGGAGCTAAGCTGACACTCAAAAAGGCTTTGGATTTTGGAACATTTCATATACATACATTCACACAGGTAAAGAACACATATATGTCACTGTTTTATGTTGTCTGTTTTGAGACAGTCTGGGAAACCTAGGCTCCTTCTATTCTACTGCCTTAGCCTCCCCAATACTGCCATTGTGTGAGCCTTTATTTTCCTTCAGTCAGGTTCTCTTGTAGCCTGGGCTGGCTTCAAACTCACAATGCAATCAATGATGATTCTCCTGCCTCCACTGAGATCACAGATGAGTAAAACCAAGAAGTTTGGTAGGGGCAAAACCCATGACTTCACGAGTAGTGGGCAAGCATTCTACCAACTGAGCCACACCCCTAACCTTTAAATTTTTTTTTTTTCCACTCTGTAGTCCAAGGTGCTCTCAACTCTTGACCCCTCGGCTTTGTCCCCTGCACTGACGTTAGAGTAACAAGTCACATCCAGCTTAGAAACAGTTCAGATTTTATTACTGTTTATTACTAAGGATATGCAACCTATTCCCACATTATAAACTTATGCTGTGTATATAGAGACATTATCACCTGTGTGATCCCCAAAAAGACAGCACTAGTCTGGCCCGTCCAATGCACAGTCATCCTAAATTCTGACTACGTGTTTTCAAGCCCAGCTCAGTGCTGACTTTACCTGGAAGGTAGGGCTTTGAAACTCTCTACACCTCACAGGGCTGGTAACTGAACTTCCCTTAGGATAATAATTAGCAAAAATGACGACACAGGAGACATAGCACCTCTAGGCAAATACTCTACAGCTTAGACATAGCCGCAGCCCTGCACTGCTGGCTTGTAAGTGACAGCGTTATTAGGAAACCATAACCCTAGAACCTTACTGTGCATTCTACTCAGATTCTCTACCCCCTGAGCCACACGCTCACCCTCACACTTTATTAGCTGTTTATTGTCTGTGCTCTGCCCTTAAATACAATCATCTCTAGGGCGGGACATTTGCAGTTTTGGTCCCAGCTCTGACCACACAGGTGGTTCTGGACTATTCGATAAGCCTCCGTCTGAGGAATTTGCTGGTTCAGTTTCTTGCAGTCTCCATTCTCTCAATGGGGTCCCAGAAAGTCTATCTACACCCACAGCAGAAGCTCCTCCGACCTGCCTATATCACTCCGTGGTTCTCCGGGTCCCTCAGGACATCGTTGTAAGTCTCCCTGACTGATCCCAACATCCAGGTGTCTTCGTGCCTTGTGCATGTCACCAATATCCCTGTGTGCTTATTGTGTAATTACCCCAATCATCTGTTCCCAGCCCAGTTCTTGCCTCCCTGCTCCCCATCGTAACAGATGTCACTCCTCTGAAGCCAGACCCCAGGTGAAGGCACTCCTATAACCCCACCTCTTCCCTTTCTCTGGAACAAACTTTTCTATTTCCTAGTCCCTCCTCTCACTCTGGTCTCCCATCTATGTCACAGGCTACCTCCTCTTTAACCCCAGCCTCCACCCTCCCCCAAGTCTCTGCCGCACACTAGATTTTCTACTCCCGGGTTTTCACTTGGTAGCTTTTTCCAGGTTTCCAAAAAGGAGACAAGCCCAGATAAGAGCAGAAGGCAACCCCCAGAATCTTGCACTCCTTCCATCACTCAGGTTCCTCAACTTTTTCTTAGGGATTGGGGACACACAGAAAATCCTCTTCCATGATGACTCTGGATACCCCCTGAATAAATGAACCCTTTCTTTGTTTGGGAGGGTTCTGCTATCAAACTTAGTGGGAACAAAATGAACCATGGAAGAAAAGAAAAAAAAAAAAAAAAAAAAAGGCCCTGAACTCCCAGATCCTGGGAGTGGCCAATTTATCAACAAACAAAAATGAGTTCCCATGCTGCTATACATATGACTGCATGGCTGTGTGCTCTGTGGTTGGAGTGACCTGGTATGGATACTGCTAATCACGTGTTTACCTGTCCCTAGAGCCTTAAGGTCCATCGCACAGAGCTACATGGACATGCTCTTCCCGAATGGCTCAAGCAGACTCTCCATGTCTGTCCCCTGAATGGCTACCTCCACCGCTCCAACCTATCTGTGTTAGCCATGAGAACTATATGTGTGCCTTGTCCTAAGGGACTATGTTCTCCCTAACACCTGTCTCAAAAAAAACATTCCCTCCCAGTGAGCTCTGAAGGGGAGAATAAACATCTCACCCTAGGAGATGAGAAAGTTTTACTTGACAGGTGAGTGTGGGGAGACCGAGTGATAGGCAGGGACACACCCAGACTTCAGAGACCAAACAGTGGGAACCACAGATAGGTCACATGGACTTGACCCCACAGGGATGCAGACCCTGTGACTCCTACACCTCCCTCAGTTTCTTACCATCTTCGACTCCTCTGGCCTCTGCACCTTCCCCAACAAATCCACACAGGTTTCCATGATCCCTCCCTCCAACTCTTTATGCCCTTACACAGTCCAGGGCAAGAGAGTGGCGGGTGGGGGTGAGGGGAGCGGAAGCCACGTTCTGTAAAACACTCACCCTGAGCTGCGGCCACCTCCTGGAGGGAGAACATCATCTCTGTAAAGGCATCATGCAGGTGACTCCTCTCATCGTAGTCTGAGGGTGGACGAGATGCAGGCTGAGGCATGGTGGACACCCGGTGCTCCTGTACTTCCTATGTCTGACTCATGGCTACAAGTGACCATCCCCCACCCCCACCCCAGGGGCTCTGTGCCCTCTCTGGAGAGAGGACACTTTCTCTCTGTGGGGTTCAGTCTCCACCCCTAACCCCCAATATGGGTGTCTGTCTCTCCCTCTCTCTCATCCTCAGTCTCTCACACCACCCTGGACCTGTTACTCTCTCTATTATAACATCATCAGTTTCTTATGTCTCTGGATCTCTCTCTCTCTCCCTCTCTCTCTCTCTCTCTCTCTGTCCCTGCCCCCTCCCTCAGTTTCTCCTTCACTCTGGGTCTCTTTCTATCTTCAGGTTTCTGTCCCTTGGTACCTGTCTGTCTCTGGATTCCCTAAGTCTCTGCTCACCCCATTCATCCGTTTCCAGTCCATATCCTCCTCTCTCCCAGCAATGCTCCTTCTCCTTTTTGTCTCTTTCTTGTAATTCTGTCAAGGCCTTCAGGATCCTTAGCCTCTCTCTGAGGCACTGTCTCTAATCTCTGTCTCCACTCCTCTCTGAATGTATTTCCTTCCATCGTCACCACCGATCTCTCCTCCCTGGTCTCTGCCCTGATCCTGCACTCAGCTTTCCTTCGCGGAGTCGCTCAAGGACTCTCCTGCCCCTCCCCGGGGCCCTGGTTCGGGGACGAGGGTCTCCTCACTGATTTCCGTGTCTGAGAGCCCCTGAAAGGCATCTGTGAGCGCATCTTTACACTGGCCCAGCTTGGGGCCAGTGTTCACAAACGTCTGGCAGACACGGAGGCGTTCCTCATAGGTGGTGAAGCAGGAGAGACATGCCCACGTGGATGCCCTGAAGATCAGCGGGAACAACAGAATGATGCTCCCCACTAGGGCAACAAGGGCCATCACAGAGGGTCTCTGGGTCTGAGGAGAAGCTTAGTAACCTCTGTGAGGTCACTGTGGGGGAGGGGGGAGCTGTGGCCTAAGATCAGAGACTGTCTTTCAGCTGGTTGTCAAGTGTCAGGCTCAGTTGTCAGGGGTCACCTCCAATCCCTAAATTTGTGGCTGAGCCAGGCGCCAGGCTCCCAAGAACCTCACCTGTGACCCTGGACGTCCTCACAGGTTAAAGGGTCTCAGGGACCCAGAGGCCGGCAATGTAGCTATGGTGGACCAGAAAAGCCCTTTTTTTTTTTTTTTTTTTTTTTTCCTCCCAGAGTTGGGAGCAGGGGAATGAGAAAGATACCCTGAGCCCCAGAAGACAGAAACCGGGGAAAGAAGACTGAGAAACCTGGAGAGACATCCAGGGGCCCAGAGACCCACAATGTCACAGAGACAGATTCACAGCTCTAGAGAAATGGAAGCGTGGAGAACCCCCAGAGACAGAGGGGTAATAGGAGACAGAAAGCAAGGGAATCTGATGGCAGACAGACTGCAAAGAAAAGGGCTAGGGCACAGGGTGTGCACGGAGCAGGCACCCCAGCTCCTCCCAGAAACTCTGGGGCAGTGGTGTGGACCTGAGGTCCCCGCCGGCCCCTTCCCGTGCAGGGCGCAGCCTGGGGAAAGCTAGGAGGCCGTATAGTGATCTCCTCGGGTGTCTTCCTCAACTATACAACCTCCTACCTCAGCCCGGGGGGCGCGGCAGGTGCGCAGATTGACAGATGGAATGATGGGGGCCAGAAGTAGGGAGGGTGGGGAGGGCCGGGGAGGTCCCAGCCGCGATGGTGAGCCCCCGACACGGACCCACAGACACGAGCTTGTGTGCGGCGAAGGCCCCGCAAGGTCGGTTCTACGGGTGGGTGCCAGGACCCAGGAGTCCGGGCCCCCGGCCCCCTCCTCCCCAAGGAACCCAGGGATTCAGTCCCAACCCTTCTCCCATAATTTAGGCCCCAGTCCCCCTCCTTCGAAGCCTGGGAACCAGACTCCGGGCCTCCTCAGACCAGGGGTACTGACCCCCTAACCTCAGACTGAGGGGTCCAGGTCCCACCCCTCCCTCCATCAGATCAAGAGCCCCCAGACTCAGTTCTGTCAGACCCAGGGGGTCCAGTCCCTAGCTCTCTTACCTCAGACTCAGGGTCAATGCCCCCTCCTCCCCCCCCACCCCGCAGACCATGGGTCCAATCACAGAGGAGGCCCAGCCGGGGAAGAGATCTGGCGTTTGGTGTGCAGCAAGGAGGGGGCCTCGTTTGTCTTGGTGATGTGACTGCCCTCCCGAAAACCCTCAAGGTTTCAGACCCCAGGTCTGAGCGTGGCTAAGGGGCTCCCGGATTATCCAGAATGGTCACGAGCCTCTCGGAAGAACACTCCCCTCCTACCTTGCCCCCACTCCCAACCTTTAGGGTGACAGCTATAAAATCCAGGAGTGATGACACCAAGCCGGCCCTGTCTCCCAGACTCCTCCCATCTCGGGGATAAGGCCGCTACCTGCGCCCCTGGCCCCCAGAGAGGAAACCACTTTGGCCAAAGTCAGTCGGCTGCAGGTGGCAGGGGCCCTAGGACCCGCACCCACCCGGAGTCTCTGAGCCCAGAACTGGTCCTCTGGGGCTCCCAGGCTCCAGGTCCATCTTCTTGTCTCTTTCTCTCCGCCCTTCCCCATTTCTCCCTCTCCCTTTCTCAGTTCGGGTCTTCCCTGTCTAGGCTCTCTCGCCGTGTGTGCCTGCCTGGTCCCCACTCCCGTCTCCGTCCTGGCTGACCCTCTCTCCATTCACCTCTCCTCTCCCTCACCGCCCGTCTTCCGTATCTTCCTCCTCAAGACTCTCCCTCTTTTCCGCCGTCTTCTCCCCCCACCCTTCCCTGGCTTTGTCTCTCATTTTCTCTCTTTCTCTCAATTTCGGTCCCCCTCTCCGCTTTTCCGCCCCGCTTTTTATCCAGCCTAGCCTCCACCCTGCTCTCATCTTCCAGTCTCCTCTCCTGGGTCTCTCTCTCCCCCCCTCTCTCTCTCCCTCTTTTCTCCTTCCCTCCCAGGTCTCCTCCTCTCCCCTCCCTCCCCTCCCCCATCCTCTCTCTCTTTCTCCTTCTCTCCCTCTCTCCCTCCCTCCCTCCCTCCCTCCCCCTAGCTGCTCAGAGCCAGGTCTGGAGCTGGGGGAGGAGTGGGGGGTGGGTCGAGAAGGGGCCCCGGGCCGGGGTAGCGACCTGCTGAGGAGGGGGGGGAGAGGAGAGGCGGAAGGGGGCGGAGAAGCAAAGCGGGAGGCGGGGGCCTGAGACGGGTCTTGGGCCCCATCACAAGGCCTCCTTTCCCTCCTTCCCAGCCTCCCAGACCCACAGGCAGGGCGAGAGTCAGGCCAAGGTGGGGAGGAAGGGGAAGGGAGGAGGCTCGCCCCCCCCCCCCAACCAACCTGGCCCAGAGCCCAGGCCTGGGTTCCCAGCATGCCCCGGGGCTGCCTGGGGCCTGAGGAGGGGGGTGAGGGAAGCGGGGAGGCGACAGTCTTAAAGATTGTCCAGACCCGAGCATCTCTCTCCCGCACCCAGCAGGTTTCTCCCCAGAGGGGAAACTGAGGCCCAGCAGGTTCCGGAGTGGTTCAAGGTCACTGCCCCGGGCGTGGGCGCCCCTCCCGTGGGTTCACAGGCTTGCTTTGGGGGAACCGGTAGGCCCCGGACCTTCCCCCCTAAGGCCTGGGTCCCCTCCCCCTCTTTGCAGACCCTAGGGAGCCCCCAAGGGTCAGAGAGCAGACCCAAACAGTCTGGCACCATAGCAACCAGCCGGCCCCGCCTCCTTAACCCCTGGAGGGCTCAACTCCAGCTGGGGCTAAGAAGGGGCGGGGGACTCAGGGTTCCGGGTAAGGAGCCCCCCACACACACCTATCCCCCCTCCCCAGGCCCTGGCAGCTAGGGAGACAAATGCCTGGGGCCCCCGACTCCCAGGTTACGGAGGGCAGGAGACGGGGTGGCCTGCGCTTCTGGGCAGGAGGGCAGGAGGGCGAGCGGACGCTCGGTCAGAGGCAAGAAGCGGCTGGGTGGCCCAGAGCTCAGCCGAGTTTGAGGTCGTGGGATCTGGGTAAGGGGCTGGCAGGTGGGAGGAGGGGGCCGAGGCCTGGAATCCTGGCTCCCCAGAGAAACCTGCAAGCAGGGCCTCTCTCCACGACCAGACATCCCTTGCCCCGGGCGCTGACCCGGGCCCGTCTGGCAGCCCAGACAACCTCCCCCTCCTCCTGGCACCCTCCCACTCACACGGCTCACCCTTGACCCCGCGAAGCCCCGCAGCCCCACTCTGCCCCTCCCCCTCCCTTCCAGCCAGACGTTAACCCTTGGGCCGCCGGAGGCACCTCCAGAGCCAGACAGGCCGTCTCCCACCTCCCCTGCCGCCTCTGGCATCTGGTCCCCAGTCCCTCACACTCCAGGGTCCCACTGCGTCCTTCCCGTAGGGTCTCCC